>NC_077234.1:169583720-169919054 GCF_027887165.1 Monodelphis domestica | reverse complement strand
ATGTAAGACACTGTCCTGTTCATGTTGCCCTTTTGGCAAGGGTTTACAGAGTAACAACTTTGTGATGTGAATTACTTTATTCTCAAACTTCACTGTCTGCTGCATTAGATTGCAGGAAATTAGAGGTTAATGTTCTTTCTAAAATTATTTGTTTAATGCATTTTTAATCTTGTTTGAAGTGCCCCATCCAGATCTTTTTAAATGAAACATAGAACATATTTTGTTATAAGCTGCGCTAGAGAAAAATATCATAGTATAAGGAGTTAGAGGGCTGGTCTTAATCAGGATGAGTTATGTTAGGTTCCCACTTCTGATACAGAATGATTAGTTAATACTGAAAACTAGCAGTTAGGTGGCAAATGAGTTCTGAGTCTGAAGCCAGGCAGAGCTCATCTTCTTAAATTTAAATCTGGCCTCAGGCACTTACTAGCTGTGTGACCCTAGGCGAGTCATTTAACCTTATTTGCCTACATTTCCTAATCCTTAAAATAAGCTGGAGAAGGAAATGGCAAACCACTGTAATATCTTTGCCAAGGAAACTCCAAACAGGGTCATGAAGAGACAGACATGAGTGAAAATGGCTCACCAAGTGATCTTGAAAATAATACCTCCTCTCAGTGTCCCCAGGCAACTTTCTAAGACTGAAATTATAAAAGCATAATTTACAATTAATTTAAATATACATATGTAAGGGGTGTTTCTAGAAAGGGAATTCCCTTCACTGATGAAATCACAAGTCCAGACCCCATGCCCTGCACCCAGCAAAAAAATAAAAATAAAAATAAAATTATCATTCTTCCAACTAAAAATTTCACTGTCCTGTTAAGGATTTGTGTTATGCATCTCTATTAACAACAACAATGAAAATTTGTTTTTTCTCACCAGCCAGTTTAAACTTTTTTTTATTAAACAGTTAACGTAACTATAAGTTGTTTGGGGGTATTTTGTTTTATTTGGGAATAAATTTAGTATAATTCTGCCTGAAATTTGTGATTTCTTTAATCTAAGAAATTCCTAGTATGAAACTTCGCCTCTTCCAATGAAGAATTAAAAGATGCAAACAGTTCCGCACTTTGTAATCTTAGAGGACTGCTCAAAATTGCTTGTCCTGGACTGAGTTGCCAAAATGTGTCAGAGGCAAGATTTGAATCTTCGGTTTCCTTGCTCCAAAGATTCTACGGTTTTATCATTCTGCCCACAGAGTTAGTATTTTCCAGTTTACAAAGTGATTAACTCATAACTACCTCATGCCATAGGCAGTATATGTGTTATCTATGGGGTAGTTAGGCAGCACAATGGGTAGAGTACCGGGCCTGGAGTCCAGAGGACCTGGATTCAAATTTAGTCTCAGATCCTTCCTACCTATAAGGGCAAGACCTTTAACCCCAACTGCCTCCTCTCAACTGTTCTGACTTCTCTCAACTGTTCTGCCTTAGAATCGATTGATTCTAATTCAGAAAGTCCGGATTTAAAAAAATGTTGTCCATCCCCCATATTTTAAAAATGGGCAAACTAAGGATTAGAGAGGTCACAATTTGCAACTGGTATTAGTAGAGCTAGGACTTAAAATCAGGACTTTGGACTCAAAATCTTTCTAACCCATTCCAGATATACAGTGGGTCTCCAGAGAAAACAAAAAGGAAAGATGAGGAATAACCAGACTAGTCCATTAAAAATGCATACTATTTGCAAACATCAACAACATGGAAACAGGTTCTGATCAAGGACACATGTAAAACCCAGTGAAATTGCATGTCAGCCACGGGAAGGGTGGGGGAAAGGGAGGGAAAGAATATGATTCTTGTAACCAAGGAATAATGTTCTAAATTGACTAAATAAATTTTTTCAAAATAAATGCATACTGTTGATGGAACTGTGGTATTCAAGATAATGAAAGCTCTTCAAGGGCAGGGACTAATTTGTTTTCATTTTAAATTTTCCCATGTCACAGAATAGTGACTTGTAAACAGTTGGTACTTAATGTGTGCATTCTTGTTTGGCTAGGTTTTTTATATTTAAAGAAACTTATTGAATTCTTAGGCTTTAAAGGGATGAATTCATGTCTTGAAGTCAGGGTTTATTCAAGACCTGCCGGTGGCATATTGGGTTAGAACTTTAAGTCACAACCTTTCAGTTTCTAAGCAGCTAAGACTTATAAATTGCTCAGGAGATGTCCATTTGGGTAAAGCTGGGAGTTTATATCCAAAGAAGTTTTTGAACCAATAGAATCATGAATCTGAATTACAGTCATATGTTTATGTATGTGCCTGTATGCGTGCATATCACAGAATACTTACTCATCATTTTACTTCCCATATCTTTAAAGACAAAATCATTGACTTTCAGTGGAAATAAAAATCATGATATTTTATGCCATATCTTCTGTGCCTATATAGGAAAGTTGGACTGCAAAACTAAGAAATTATAAAAATGGATCAGGTTAATGTAGAAAGCAACTCAGGC
Source organism: Monodelphis domestica (assembly GCF_027887165.1). NCBI lineage: Eukaryota > Metazoa > Chordata > Mammalia > Didelphimorphia > Didelphidae > Monodelphis > Monodelphis domestica. Next base: position 169,916,591 of record NC_077234.1, on the reverse strand, counting down.
AAAAGTTGTAGCCTTACAATCTGCTAGCTCAATAACAGAATTCAAAACCCACATTTTGGAAAAAAAATTTCTCAACTTTTTCCTTCACTTTCCCTATGTAAACACAAGCAAAAAAAACAAATGGTTTCCTCTTTTTTCATTAAGGTCAAAAGGTCTGCGCTCTGGATGATGTCTGAAATTCATCTCTACCTCTTAGTATCATCTCTTCCTTTTGAGAAATTTTAATCTGAAATTTCCTCTTTTTTTGCAGGAGCTCATTATACTTTAGGGAATCTGGATGAAATAGATTCAACACTTGCTTACCTAGTCCCAGGAATGCCAAGATTGCTTCTGGGAGAAAGTATCTCAGAATAGAAACTCCATTATTTTCCATCTATCGCCAAGATAAGCATATACTGCAGAGACAAATTCCCCATCTAATTAGTCATTATTCTGTACCTTAAACAGAGATGGATTTCACGACATGTTAGATACTTGATAAAACTAGGCTAAGTCCCTTCTTTCTTTCAATCAATTCTTCCTTTTCCAAAACTTGATAAGTGTTTCACAGAAAAGCCTTCTGCTTTCTTCTCACCATTCCTGAAATAAATAATGGGGGCCGCAAAGGGCTTTTTTTTTTTGAATCATTAGAGTGAGAGAACCTGGCCAAATATTTCAAGAAATGATTTTTATAAACATTAAAATTTATGCTCTTTAGTTATAATTAGAATCAATATAAAATTTTTTCCCACCTTTCATTTTCTTCCTCTGGACTTCTTTCTCACTCCCTCCAATAATTTATAGGCTTCTCCCCTCTCATTCCTTTCATCACTATTAAACTTATCCATTGAGTCTAACTTCCCAAAGCCTGCCCCTTTTGATTCCTTTTCCCTGTCTCTAGTGTCTGACATTTCAGCATATCTGGAATGACCAAGAATTTAAATTAGGGAATCCTAAAAGTGGAAGAACCTAACAAGCTCAGTCATCATTTGCTTCTCTCCAGTTTAAAACTTACTGTATTAGACAAAATATTGTCGACCTTCTTTTTTAAAGAGATCTTCATCACTACGGTTGTGCTTAATAATCTTTTCCAATTTCTGGTCAAGAAATTCTTTGTATCCAGCTCTCTCTACTGCAATTTAAATTCATTTCCTTTGGTATGATCCTCAGTGGAAATGGAGAACAAATGATTCTAATTACTACAAAGGACTTCAAGATAATTATTTTTCGCCTTAACCTTCCTTACACCAATCTAAAAATACCTTCCTTTTCTTTTACCTTTACCTTATCAAATCTGCTTTTCATATGTTTGAAACTATTTTGATCCATTCTGGGTATTCTCCAATATTTTGATCCAATTCCAATATATTGATTCCAATATATTGAATACTGTTCTGACTAATTCAGCAGACAGGAGGAAAGAAATAAAAAAGAAAAGGAACTCCCCAGTCCTTTCACGTTATTATTAATACCTCCTCATATCTCATTTGTTTTGATAACATTTTAGCCTTGCTGACTCATTCTCACCTTGTAGTCCACTTTAACTTACTTGACTGTGCATTTTCCTTCCATAATTCTATCTTGACAATCTTTCCCTATCTTGTTTTTGTGTTCAGTCATGGTCTCCTGCACTTCCTCTGAGTTTAATAGACCATTTCTCTAATTTGTCAAGGCTACTTTGAATTCTATTCCTATCTCCCAAGGTGTTAGCAACCCCATCCAACTTAATTCTATCTGAAAACCTAATGAGCCAGGAAAAAGGGAGAGAGAAAGGGATTAAGCCAGTTGTCTCTCTTCCTGTCACTACAAAGTCCAGGGTACAGTTAAAATTGAGAGACTTTAAAGATCAAGTAAGTTCATAGGATCATACGTATAGATATACAGAACTTGGAGGAGTGTCAACAAACATCTTATCAATCCCCTCAGCTCAGAGAGGTTAACGAAGGTGCCCAAAGGGAGCAATGGGAAATGAGTGCTAGAACCATGGGGGAAACTGGCCTCTTTTTCCTCCCTTCTCACACTTTTCATAGAATGTGATCCAAAAAAAAATTGAAATTGCAAATTATATTTTAATGCTTGATTTAATAAATATGTAATGTAATTGAATGTGACATTTACTTAATTTTACAGTGCCTGTCCTGATAAATTTGGCCAATGTTGGATTTCATATATAGTACATCAAAATTGGAAGGACACTAAGAAATTATCCTGTTTAACCCCCTATCTAATGCACAAATTATTTCTATAAGCCCCTGGGATTCATTCAGCCTCTTCTTGTAAATGGCCCACAATGGTCAACTATTAACCTCAGAGAGCAGCACCAATTGTTAAGATTTTATACTCAAATATACCTTTTGTGGGACTTCCATACATTGCTCCTACCTTCCATTCCAAAGCAACATGGAATAAATCTAATCTCTGTTAAGCAAGAAAGACTTCCACCCCTAAAGTCTTACCTTAGGCAGAGACAGACAGCCCAAGGTTTTTTTTGTTTTGTTTTGTTTTTTTATTAAGTGTGAACTATGTACTAGGTACTTTGCTAAGCACTGAGAATATAAATACAAGGAAACACAGAATATAGTTTTGATTCACTCCCCCCATACTTATCACCCTGCACCAGATCCCCAAATTTCAGAGTTGAATAGGATCTCACCAGCAAGCTAATCCCAAAAGTGCCCACTATCTATCTATAATACACCCTAAAAGTAAAATTGGACCAAGGACCTCCTGAGACACTTTTGGACCGCTTAATTCTGAGAAAGTTTTACCTTCCCCAAACCTAAATCTACCTCTTTCCAACTTTTCACTCACTGTTCTCACGTCTACCCATAAGAGAACAAGTCCAAAGATACTTCTTCTATATGACAATATTCCAAATACTTTAAGACAGTTAACATACTCCTACTGAGTCTTCTCAAGACAATCATCCTCAGTTCTTTCAACAAATCCTCAGATGGCATGGATTTGAGGCCTGTTGTCATTCTGGTTTCCTTCTTTTGGATTTTCTCTCACTAAAGAAAGTCCTTCCTAAAATGTAGGACTGGAAATGAACACAAAATGTGTTATATTTGGTTTGACCAAAGAATACAACAATCTGTATTCCTGAAATATATGACTCCTTTCAAGCAATCTAAGATCGCGTTTGCTTTTTTAACTGGCAGATAATTTCAATCCACTAAAAACATTCAGATCTTTTTGATAAAAACTAGTTATTATACATTGTGAAGATTGGATTTGGCTTTCCCCTGATTGTAACAATGAAGGTACTTAGCTCTTCCTTTTTTGTGAAGATTAAATTGTAATCCCCTGTCTATTTTTAGATTTTAATCCCCAAAGTGTAAACCCAGTACTTAACCAACCTAGATATCCCCATTTTAACCACAACAAGGTATGAACTAACTGCAAAAAGGTGTGAACTAAACACAAAAAGGTATGAACATACATTTTATACAGAGTGGGAGGTCTGTGATCCACATTGAAAGAGTGGGCAGCCCTGAAGAGAATGATCTGCTGTGACTGGTAGACCTAAAATTTAGGGGAGGTGACACAAGAGAAAAAGATCTTTAAATAGTGGAAATGGAGACACTTAGAGATCTTCAGTGACTTGGAGCAAAGATCAATCAGTCACTTGGAATTGGACTGGAAAACAGTCACTTAGACTGGGAGTGAAAACAGTCACTTGGAGCTGGAGTGAAGAGAGTCCCTCCTTGCTGGCCCCCTCCCGCCTGTGCCTCCTGGAGCACAAATCCCGGAGCCCTGCCCCTCCCCCCATGCCCTGGGATGCTGCAGCTGGGCAGGGCTGGCTGGGGCCTGAAAGGAAGTCAGGCCACAGCACCATGTGGCTGGCAGGGCAGGGTTCAAATCACCTGCGAGGGAGCCTGGAGTGCCTGGGATGGCCCTGCAGAAGGACAGACTCCCAGCCCAGCAGGTGCTGATGTTCCAGGATGTGGCTGTGGACTTCACGGGGGAGGAGTGGCGCCTCTTGTCCCCTCCCCAGAAGGAGCTTTACAAGGAGGTGATGCTGGAGAATGCGCGGAACCTGCTCTCTGTGGATGACTGTGCTCTCATGGCCCACCAAGAAAATCATCTCCAAACCATCGTGGACAGGTTCTCCACCACAACAAAACTGTTTGGCCTGATGATCAGCCTCAGCAAAACAGAGGTGCTGTTCCAACCCGCACCAGGGAGGCCAATGAACCAGCCGTGCATTACAATCGACCGCACGCAGCTTTCTAACGTCAACACTTTCAAGTACCTGGGCAGCACCATCGCCAACGACGGGTCCCTAGACTGGGAGATTAATGCCAGGATCCAAAAGGCCAGCCAGGCACTCGGGCGGCTGCGCTCTAAAGTCCTCCAACACACAGGTGTAAGCACTGCGACGAAGCTCAAAGTGTACAACGCAGTGGTCCTCAGCTCGCTCCTGTACGGCTGTGAGACACGGACACTGTACCGGAAGCACATGAAACAGCTGGAGCAATTCCACCAACGCTCCCTCTGGTCAATCATGAGGATCCGATGGCAGGACCGAATCACCAATCAGGAAGTCCTCGACAGAGCCAACTCCACCAGCATCAAAGTCCTGGTCCTCAGAACCCAGCTACGATGGTCTGGACACGTCATCCGCATGGACCCACAGCGAATACCAAGACAGGCATTCTATGGTGAACTGTCAGCTGGACTCGGGAAACAAGGCCGACCGAAGAAAAGATTCAAGGACCAGCTAAAGTCCAACTTGAAGTGGGCTGGCATCACACCAAAGCAACTAGAGCTCGCTGCCTCTGACAGAAGCAGCTGGCGAACCCACAGAGAGACTACCACTACTACTACTGATTCAATTTAAAAGTAGACAGAGGGGAGTTAATCCTGTCCTCAGTCTAGGTTGGTACTAAGTATAGGTACTTAAGTTAGTGTTAACTCAGGATTGATAATAAAGAATTCCCTTTCACACAGAGAAAGGGAAACACCAGTCTGGGCTTTTCTGGAGCTCATAATCTAGAACCCAGACATGAAGGTGGTTTAGAAAGAAGCAACAGATCTTCCATCTCACCCTGAGATGATCCAGGGAGAAAGGAGTGTTGGGGAAAGGAAATGCATTTAATTCAGCAGGGAAATCAGGAACTAGAGGATTAAAGAGAATTACAATGTAAGGAGAAAAGCAATCAAAGGAAAAAACAATCCAAATTCTAATGATAAATATAAACATTACCATTTGCATATGGCGCCTAGTATATATCCTACACTTCCTAAATATTTTCTCATTAGATCCTCATAGGAACCTTATGAGTCACTTGATATTATTATGTCCATGTTATAATTGAGGAGCCTGAGACCAAAAGAACTCCTTGGACTTGCCCATCGATAAAAGTCCTAGCAGGTTTCTGAAATACAGGGAGAATGCATCACCACTTGTATTGTGATTTTTAAGAATACGAAAATGCCAGCATCTCTATAAAGTAGGAAATAAGAAGAGAAGAGTACAAGCTTTCCTACTCATTTCCTTTCAAAAGATCCTTACAAAAGGATCATGTATTCAGCTTACTGTATGAAATATATTTTTAAATATGGGAAATGCCATATTTTTGTTGAAATTGTATTTAATAGAAGGATTTTGAGTGAAAAGAGGCATCTAAGGAAAAGTAATGACTGCTTTCTAGGAGTAGGGAACAACAAAATCTCTTATTCCTTGGATAAATGCAAAAAAAGAGTGCTAAATTTCCTCATCTGATCTCAGATACCTGACCAAAAAAGAATATTGAAAGCAATCATGAAGGGAATTTCTTAAAGCTCACAGAGATGCAAGATGATAAAATAATAGGAACATTTAGTCTACAGGCACACAATGGTGTCATACCTATAAAGAGAGGATTGAATATATAGACAGTGACAATGAAAGCTAAAAGATTGAAAATGAATTGTCTAGTAGATTTGGGCTCATCTGCCAAGATTTTGGATTAAGTCACTCATTCAGTCTTTCTGACATCATGGTCTACGTTAGGAATGTAATAAAGCTATGCTCTCCAAAATTCCAAGTTTGTTATGAAGATCCAATGAGATCACATGGGAGGCTCTTTTTTATTTAAATTGTTTTTTAGTTTTGAGGTAATGGCATTTTTTAAAGAATGGATGTGCACATTTAAGTTAGAAGACTTTTCTTCTTACTTCGGAGGATATAGAGCAGTATATGTTCTGATGATGAAGGAAAGGAGATCGTTTTATAGGTGTATATATCACTATATATGTATGTTTTATTGTTTCCTTAAGGAGAGACAAGATCTGAAATGAAGGTGAATCCAACAGAAGTGAGCCTTCTTTTGGAAGAAATGGACCTACAAAGATTCAAGAGTGATGGTCTTGATAAATTTGCTTCTGTGCAATTCTGTGTTGCACCTCAAAATTCATCTGATAATGAACATCAAAGAATGTACACTGAGGAAAAATCTATTGAAAGTAATATGTGCAGGGATACTTTTATGCAGAGGGCCAGTCTCTTTGGACATCAGAGGATGCACACTTGGGAGAAACCTTATGAGTGCAAACAATGTGGAAGGATATTCAGTCATCGCTCTGCTCTTGTACATCAGAGAATACACACTGGGGAGAAACCTTATGAATGCAAGCAATGTGGAAAGACATTCACTCAGAGCTCTGGTCTTGCTTCTCATCAGAGGGTCCACACTGGGGAGAAATCTTATGAATGCAAGCAATGTCAAAAGACATTCAGCCATACCTCCAGTCTTACTGTACATCAGAGGATGCACACTGGGGAGAAACCTTATGAGTGCAAACAATGTGGAAAGACATTCCATTATAGGTCTGCTCTTGCTGTGAATACACACTGGGAAGAAACCTTATGAATGCAAGCAATGTGGAAAGACATTCAGTCATACCTCTTGTCTTACTGTACATCACAGGGTCCACACTGGGGAGAAACCTTATGAGTGCAAAGAATGTGGAAGGACATTCAGTCATAGCTCTGGTCTGGTTGTACATCAGAGAATACATACTGGGGAGAAACCTTACAAATGCAAGCAATGTGGAAAGACATTCATTCAGAGCTTTAATCTTGCTCATCATCATAGGCTGCACACTAGGGAGAAACCTTATGAGTGCAAGCAATGTGGAAAGACATTCGGTCATATCTCCAGTCTTTCTATACATCAGAGGATGCACACTGGGGAGAAACCGTATGAATGAAAGCAATGTGGCAAAACTTTCACTCAGAGATCAGGTCTTGCTCATCATTATAGGGTGCTGATCATTATAGCATACTGAGGAGCAACCTTATTAATGCAAGTAATGTGGGAAAATGTTCAGTCAGACCTATTTCTATTGTGTGAAAGTAATTTACAATCCCCTTTTCCAGGGCAATATACCTAGTTTGAGCCTAAACTTGAATCAGGCAAGCATTGTGTAATGGAAATCAGAGATAGGATAGAGTGGCAGCAATAGAGTGATCATGAGATGATTGCAGAATAATGTCTCCTGCATAGGTCCCCCTGGACTGTCCACCTGGGTGGCTGAGTCAAAATAGAAAGCCATAGTTGACTCCTGAGGTGAGATTTGTGGGTTACTGGGCAGAGAAATTGTTTGATCAATTGAGGAAAGAGCATATATCCAAGCTCTTTTCTTTCAGTTTTGTTGCTGGCTAAACTTTCCTTTGAACATGGCTAGAGCACCTTAATGGTGGCCACAGAATAACAAGCTAAATGGAGTAATGAGGAAAGTATATCTCCTATTTTTCCATTTCCCTCTACTGCCTTAGATTAGTTAAGGTGAGTTTAGAACCAGTCTCATAATCTTTCCTCTTATACTATGCACCACAGAAACCAGACATTCAATACATTGAGCTCTCAACATGCTCAGAATCAGTTTACTCTCTTCTGTCATAAACACTCCTAACATTAATGTAAAGACTCAAAATATTAAAATAAATAAATGTAAAATAAATTAAGAAAACCGTAAAGTATATAAAAAAAAAGAGAGAAGGAAGTCCTTGTATATATGAGGTATCACTCTCTGAATGATTTGTAATCATAGAAAATTTATTTTTAACCCTGACTAGACTCTCCTTACTAGGCAAATTACTTCACCTCAATGCCACCATTTTCAATACCCTCATCTAAATATAGAAGAGGTAGACCACATGACTTCCCTCAGCTTCCTTCAGTGGAACATGAATCAAAGTGGAAGGAGTAAATGTTAGTAATAACCCAGAGCTGACATTAGTCCAAAGAAGGTCAACAAAAAGATAAGAGAACAAGAGACTTAAGAAAATTGGACTGTATGGAATTAAATTGATTGACTTGAGGGTCAAATTTGGAAGAGATTGAAGTAAAGACAGGGAAAGGTAATATCCTAAGAAAGATGTAAGGGCAAGAAGAATTGAAGGATATGGTGAAAGGGAAGAATGGGTTAGAAAAGGTTAGTCATAGAGATGAGATGATAGGAAGTTCTAATCAGAAAAAGTGAATTTCAAAGTTCTTTGTGAAGAAAGTAGAACACTTATAGAGAATAACAAGATCAAGGATGGGAACATCCCTATGTGTAGCAAAGGTAGACAACAATGAGATAAAGGAAACATGTGAAACCCCAAAGGAAAGTGAGAAAGAATGCCAAGCACCAATCTTGGAAGAACTTGAAAAGACGTTTAAAAAAATCAAATAATAAATGATAGAAATTTTCAACAACTTGGAAAAATTTCACTGAAGAAAAAAACTCCTTAAAGAGTAGATTGGCCAAATGGAAAAGAAAACACAGAAACTAGTGACATCATAAGGCATCAGAAAACAGTAAGATGAAAATCAAATTAGGGAAGAAAAAAAAATCTGAGCTACTTCTCTGGAAATACAGCTACCTGGAAAACAGATCCAAGAAAGAAAATCTAAGAATTATAGAAAAACATGAAAGCAATAATAATTTTAAAAATTAATAATTAAAATTAATAATAAAAAACCTTTGATCAACATATTATAAGAAATTTTGGGGAACAATGCTCTGATATCCTCAAACAAGAGGGGAAAATAGAAATTATAAGCATCCACCGATCACCTCCTGAATAGCAAAATTCAAAAACTCCCAAGTAAAGAAAAAAGTACAGCAAACAATCAGAAGGAAATAATTCAAAAATCATGAAGCCACAGTCAGGATTAGACCTGGCAGCTTCTACAGTAAAGGACCAGAAAATACATAATATTGTATCCTGAAAAGCAAAGGATCTGGGCCTACAATTAAGAAGTATATTTTTGGTGAAACTTCGCATAAATATCCAGAGGGAAAACGTGAAGTTTAATGAAAAAGAGGACTTTCAGACATTTTGGACAAAGAAAAATTAGAGGTAAAAAGAAAATTCAATGAGTAAATTTAACACTGAAGAGAAGCATTTTTAAAAAAGTAAAAACTTAAAGTTTTCAATATGGTTGTATTAAGTACATTCATATCTAGAAAGGTGATATTTGAGATTCTTAAGATATCTATGATACTTGAGACACTTAAGGTATTCAAAGTACTCAAGATACCTAAAGCAGTTAAGATAGTTAAAAACTTCATCACTATTAGAGCAATAAGGAATTTACAAAGAAATAAGGAAGGAGAAAGTTGAATAGGTTGGGTTGATTCCAAAAAAGAATCAAGGAAAAGGAAAGAAAAACATATGGGGAGAAGAGGAAGGAAAGATAGAAGGGGATAAAGTATATCAAATGAAGAGGTATATGAGTCAATACAGTACAGGAGTAGGTGAGCAGTGAGGTAGGCAATGCTTGAACCTTACTCTCATTGGAATTAGTTCAAAGTGAGAATAACACTCATATTCAGCCAACTATCAAAACCTCCCTTACCCAATAGGGAAATAAGAGGAGGGAAAAAGGGAATAAGAGAAAGGGGGCAATAATTATCAAAGTTACCTGCTACTGGCTAAGAAATAGAAAAGTAAATCAGTGGAATGGGACGGACTTACAACAAACGGTAGTAAAAGATTATAGTTATCTTGTATTTGAAAAAAATAGATCCAGGTTTGGGGGATTTGCTTAAAATTTGCTGGGACAATTGGAAAGCCGTCTGGTGGAAACTAGGTATAGACCAATATCTTATGACATTCACTAAGATAAGATCAAAATGGATACATGATCTAGATATAAAAGGAGATATAAGTAAATTAGAAGAACAAGGGGCATATTACCTATGAGATTTATGGATAGTAATTAATGAGTAAACAAGAGATAGAGAGTATTTTAAGATTTAAAATGGGTAATTCTGAGTATATTCGATTTAAAAAAATTATAAAAATAAGACAAATGTTACCAAGTTTAGAAAGAAAGCAGAAAATTGGGGGAGAGGGGAAATCTATAGAAAGGCTTGCAGAGATTTCATACCTAAAGCATATGGAAAACTTCATCAAATTTATAAGAATATGAACCATCCTCCAAATGAGCAGACAGATAACTTTCAGATGAAGAAATCAAAACCATATGTAGGTATATGAAAAAATTGTCTAAATTAATATGGATTAGAGAAATGCAAACCAAAACAATTCTGTTATCATCTCACACCCATAAGATCGTCTAAATTTTCAAAAGGGCAAAATGACAAATGTTAGAGTGGATGTGGAAAAAAGGAGACACTAAAATAATGTTGTGGAATTTTAAATTGATCCAACCATTTTGGACAGGACTTCTAGGGCATACCCAGAAAAATTCTATACACCCTTAGACCCAGCAATTGTGGTGAGTCTGTTTCCCAAAGAGATTGGGGGGAAAGGGAAGGAACCTATATGTTCTAAAATATTTATGGCAACTCACTTTGTGGTGGCAATGGGCTGAAAATTGAGGGAGTGCCCATCAATTGAGCAATGACTAAACAAATTGTGTTATATGATGGAATACTACTGCCCCATAAAAGAAAAAAATGATGAGCAGGCTAATAAAAAAAAAAATCTAGAAAGAACTACATGAAATAATGAATAGAGAAATGAGTACAACCAAAAGAACATTATATGCAACTATAGTTGTAATACTTGCAACTTGTGAATGTCACTTCCAGAGAATAAAATGAAGAATAAAAACATGAAAGACTATATATATTTGCTAAATGATGCTTTTCTATAATGTAGGGAGGGACTGAGATTCTTATAAATAAATTATATTAATAAAAAATAAGGTCACTAACTCACTTATACAATTAGCATTTATTCTAATATGTGGCAAGAGGAATAATTATAGATCTCATTTTTTGTCACACTGGCATTTTCTTCTCTGGAATTTTAATCTGATGATTCTTGTTCCTGACATTTCATAATCTTATGTTTCTCAAAAAGTAGTATATTTAGGGGGCAGCTGGGTAGCTCAGTAGATTGAGAGCTAGGCCTAGAGACAGGAGGTCCTAGGTTCAAATCTGGCCTCAGACACTTCCCAGTTGTGTGACCCTGGGCAAGTCACGTGACCCCCATTGCCTAGCCCTTACCACTCTTCTGCCTCAGAGCCAATACACAGTATTGACTCCAAGACGGAAGGTAAGGGTTTAAAAAAAAAAGTAGTATATTTCTGTTTTTAATTTACTCTTTTCTATTGTTCAATATTATAGAATTATGTCTATATTGTTCAGTGTATATAGTTTTGATCATTTCTCTTTTAGAGCCTATTGCAAAATGTGATAGAATTAGTTATCCTTTTTATTTTTAATGTACCTCTTGTCTATTTTTCCACATGAACTTTATGGCATTCAGTTCTATTTGTTTTCCAAACCAGAGAAGCAATTGCTGAGTCCTTCTGTTGTTTTTCTTTTTTTTTAATCTCTCCTTACATTATTGTTTCTTACATTTTTGCTATGTAAGAAATCATTCCCCTCGTCTGTAATAAGAAGAACATTGATATTTCATTTTATATGTAATTAAAGTTATAAATTTTAAAAAAAGAGAAAGGGGCATGGACAAAAAGGAGGGAAAATTGAAGGAGGCAATGGTTGGAAATAAAAAAATCTGTGAAGAGGGAAAGTTTGAAAGGAAAATGCACTGAGTAATCATAACTATGAAAGTGAATAGGATGAAGTTACCCATAAAATAGAAAAGGGTAGAACAATAGATTAAAAACCAAAATCCCACAATATGCTGTCTACAAGAAACATGTATGGAGGTTTTTTGTTTTTTTTTTTATTTGTTGGTTTTTAAACCCTTACCTTCTGTCTTAGAATCAATACCATGTATTGGTTCCAAGGCAGAAGAGTGGCAAGTACTATGCAATAAGTATTAAGTGACTTGCCCAGAGTCACACAGCTAGGAAGTGTCTCAGGCCAGATTCAAAACTAGGACCTCTCATCTTTAGGCATGGCTCTCAAACTCTGAGCCACCTAGCTGCCCCTACAAGAAACATTTAAAACAAGAAGAAAGAGATAGTAAAAGTAAGGGGCTAGAGCAAAATCTGTTATGGTTCAACTAAAGAAATAAAAAGTCAGACAAAACAAAAAAAAATGATCTAATCAAAAGAAACAGGAAAGGAAATTACATCTTGATAAAAGGTACCATAGTCAATGAAACAATAGGAAAACTAAACATATGCTCAAGAAATGGTTTTGCATGCAAAATCCTAAAGGAGATTCATGGGAGGAAATAGTAACATTTTACTGGTTGGGATCCTTAACCTTAATCTCTTAAGTAGATAACCCATCCTCTTGCCACCCAAAAACAAAATAGAAACTAAAAAGAAGGATATAAATAGAGCTTTAAACAAATTACATATGTAAGTCCTCTTGGAGAAAACTGAAGGAATATAGAAAATAATATATACCTTTTTCTCAGAGGTATATTGTACCTTCACAAAAATTGATCATATAATATGGCATAAAAACCTCACAATAAAATATAGAAAAGCAAAAATAATAAATGCATCCTTTTTCAGACCATAATGCAAAAAATAATTATACTTCACAAAGGTCAGCAAAAAAAAAACAAACTAAAACATAATTGGAAACTAAATAATCTTATGCTAAAGAATGAATGGGTCAAAGAATAAATCATAGCGACAATAAATAACTTCACTAAAAAGAATAACAATGACTAGATAATATACCAAAATTTATGGGATGCAGCCAAAACTATATTTGGGGAAAATTTTACATCTCTAAATTCTTATAGTAAAATAGAGAAAGAGGAGTTGAATGAGTTAGACTTGAAATGAAAAAAAAGCTAGAAAAACAACAAATTAAAAATTGCCAATTCAACATCAAATTAGAAATACTGATAATAAAAGGAGAAATTAATATAACTGAAAATAAGAAATCATTGAGTTAATAAATAAGACAAGAAGCTCATTTTGTGAAAAATAAATAAAATAGATAAATCACTGGTAAATTTGATTTTTTAATAAAGAAAGAAGAAAGCCATATGATCAGTATCAAAAATGAAAAAAGATGAAAACAATGAAGAAATTATTGGTATTTATTTTTCCCAACAATATGTCGATAAATTTGATAATCTAAATAAAATAAATGAAGACTTACAAAGGTATCAACTGCCTAGATTACCAAAAGAGGAAATAGAATACTTAACCATGATGCCAAAAAAGAAAATAATTCTAAATATAATAATAAACTATCAAAGAATTTTCTAAGATAAAAGGCCCCAGGGCCAGATGGATTCAAATGTGAATTCTATCAAATATTCAAAGAACAGTTAACTCCAATAAAATATTTGAAGAAATAGGGGATGAAAGAATTCTTCCAAATTCCTTTTATGACACAAATATAATACTAACACCTAATCTAGGAAGAGCTTAAAAAAAAAAGAGAAAGAAAACTATAGACCAATCTCCATAAGGAGTACTGACACAAAAATTTTAGTACACTAGCAAGGAGATTACAGGATTATATTACAAGGATCATATACTATGACCAAATGGGTTTTAAATATTCAGGGATGTTTAAATATTGGGAAAACTATCAGTATAATTGACTATATGAATAACAAAGCCAAAATACCATTTTAGCATCTCAATATATATATAGAAAAAACTTTTAACAAAATACAACACTCTTTCCTTATTAAAAAAATTGGAACAAATGGTGCTTTCCTTAAAGTGATGAATGGTATTCATCAAAAACCGTCAGGAAGCATTATCTATAGTTTGAATGAGATGAATAAGATAAGGAGTAAAGCAAGTATACTCATTATCATCGCTACTATTTAATATTGCACTAAAAACACGAGTTATTGTATAGCAGCAGAAAAAGAAATTGCCACAATTAGAAAAGGCAATAAAGAAACAAAATCAGCACTCTTTGCAGATGATAATGATAGTATACTGAGAGAACTCCAGAGAATCAACCAATACACTAATCAAAATAATTAATAACTCTAACAAAGTTACAGGATGCAAAATAAACCCACATAAATCATCAGCATGTCTCTTTAACACCAACAAAATTCAAGAGCAAGAGACAGAAAAGGTGATTCCATTTAAAATAACCTTAGACAATGTAAAATATATGGAGACAAACCTACCAAAAGAAACCTAGAAACTGTATGAACACAATTACAAAACACTCTTCACACAAATAAAGTCAGACCTAAACAACCAGGAAAATATTACTCATGAATAAACTAAGACGATATAATAAAAATGATAATCCTTCCTAAATTAATTTACCTATTCAGTGTAATACCAATCAAACTACTAAAAAATATTTCATAGTTTGAAAAAATAATCACAAAGTTCATTTAGAAGAACAAAAGGTCAAGAATATTGAGGGAATTAATGAAAAAATATGAAGGAAGGAGGCTTAAACCTACCACATCTCAAATCATATTATAAAGTGGTAATCATCAAAACAATCCGGTACTGACTAAGAAATAGAGTAGTGGATCAATGGAAGAGGTTAAGTAATCAACACACAGGAGTTAATGACCATAATAATCTAGTGATCAATAAACTCAAAGGTCCAAGCTATTTGGGAAAGAACTGGAAAACAATATGCAGAATCTAGGTGCTGACTAACATCTTACACCATAAAACCAAGATAAAGTCAAAATGAACACTTGATCTTAAAATAAAGGGTGATACTAGAAATAAATAAGGGGAGCACAGATTGGTATTCATCTCAGATTTATGGATAAGGGATGAATTTATGACCAAATAAAACACAGAGAAGATAACAAAAAATGGCATGGATAATTTGATTACATAAAATAAAATAAAATAAAATAAAATAAAATAAAATAAAATAAAAAGGGGTTGTACAAATAACACCAGTCAAACCAAGATTAGAAGGGAAACAACAAAAAAGGAGGAAAATTTTGTAGCAAATTTATCTGGTAAAAGTCTCATTTCTCAAATATATTAAAAAAGCTAAGTTAAATTTATAAGAGTCATTTCCCAATTGATGAGTAGTCAACAGATATGAACAGGCAATTTTCTGATGAAAAAATCAAAGTTACCAATAATCATTTAAAAATGTTCTAAATTCAATTCACTATTCATTAGAGAAATTCAAATTAAAACAACTGAGATAGCATCTGAAAACTATCACATTGGTAATATAGTCAAAAAGAAAAATGGTAAATGTTGCAGAGGATGTGGAAAAATTGGCACAATCATATATTATTTGTAGAACTGTAAACTGACACAACTCTTCTGGAGAACAATATGGAACTACTCCCAAAGTGCCAAAAAACTATGCATATCCTTTGACAGAGTAATACCACTACTGAAACTTTTTCTAAGGAGATCAATGATGAGGGGAAAGGACCTACTTGTAAAAAAATATTTCTAGCATCACTTTTTGTATTGAAAAAGAATTGGCAATGGAGGGAGTGTCCATCAATTGGGAAATGGCTGGAAAAATTGTGATTTATGGTTGTAATGGAATACTATTGCACCATATGAAATGATAAACAGGATGAGTTCAGAAAAACCTAGGCTTATATGAACTAATGCAAAGTGAAATGAATAGCGCCAGGTGAACAATGTATACAATAACAGAAGTAGTGTAGGATGATCAAATACTGAAGGACTAAGCTATTATCAGCAAAACAAGGTTCTAAGATAACCCCAAAAAGCTCATGATAAAAATTTTATCAACAGCCAAATAAAAGGAACATTTGGAGTCTTATTGCAGATCAAAGCATGTAGTTTTTAATGTTATTTCCTTCATGAGATTTTTTGTATGTGTTATGTGACTTTTTTTATTTCATTTAGTCAATTTAGAATATTATTCTTTGTTTACAAGAATCGCGTTCTTTCCCTCCCTACCCTCCCCCAACCCTTCCTATAGCCAACACGTAACTCCACTGGGTATTACATGTGTGTTTTATCAGAACCTATTTCCATGTTGTTGATGTTTGCACTAGGATGTTCATTTAGAGTGTATATCCCCAATCATATCGCCCTAGACCCACGTAATGAAGCAATTGTTTTTCTTCAGTGTTTCTACTCCTACAGTTGTTCCTCTGAATGTGGATAGATAGTGTTCTTTTCATGGACCCCTCCAAGTTGTTCAGTATCACTGCATTGCCACTAATAGAGAAATTCATTACATTTGATTGTACCACAGTGTATCAGTCTCTGTGTACAATGTTCTCTTGGTTCTGCTCTTTTTGCTCTGCATCAATTCCTGGAAGTTGTTCCAGTCTCCATGGAATTCCTTCATTTTATTATTCCTTTGAGCACAATAGTATTCCATCACCAACATATACCACAATTTGTTCAGTCATTCCCCAATTGAAAGGCAGCCTCTCATTTTCCAATTTTTGGCCACCACAAAGAGCACAGCTATGAATATTCTTGTACAGGTCTTTTTCCTTATCATCTCTTTGGGGTACAAACCCAGCAGTGCTATGGCTGGATTGAAAGGCAGACAGTCTTTTATCGCCCTTTGGGCATAGTTCCAAATTGCCCTTCAAAGTGGTTGGATCAATTCACAACTCCACCACCAATGAATTAATGTCTCAACTTTGCCACATCCCCTCCAGACTTCATAACTTTCCAATGCTGTCATGTTAACCAATCTCTTAGGTGTGAGGTGATACCTCAAAGTTGTTTTGACTGACATTTCTGTGATTATAAGAGATTTAGAACACTTTTTCATGTGCTTATTAATAGTTTTGATTCCTTTAACTGGAAATTGTCTATTCATATCCCTTGTCCATTTATCAATTGGAGAATGGCTTGATCTTTTGTACAATTCACTTAGCTCTTTATAAATTTGAATAGACCTTTGTCTGAGGTTTTTGTTACCAAGATTGTTTTTCAATTTATTGCTTCCCTTCTAATTTTGGTTGCATTGGTTTTGTTTGTACAAATCTTTTTAATTTGTTGTAATCAAAATTATTTATTTTATATTTTGTTATTTTTTTCCAACTCTTGCTTAGTTTTAAAATCTTTCCTTTCCCAAAGATCTGACATGTATACTATTCTGTGTTCACCTAATTTACTTATAGTTTCCTTCTTTATATTCAAGTCATTCACCCATTCTGAGTTTATCTTGGTGTAGGGTGTGAGATGTTGATCCAAACCTAATCTCTAACATACTGTCTTCCAATTTTCCCAGCAGTTTTTATCAAACAGTGGATTTTGGTCCCAAAAGCTGGGGTCTTTGGGTTTATCATAGACTGTCTTGCTGAGGTCACTTACCCCAAGTCTATTCCATTGATCCTTCTTTCTGTACCTTAGCCAGTACCATATTGTTTTGATGACCACTGCTTTAGAGTATAGTTTGAGATCTGGGACTGTAAGGCCACCTTCCTTTGCATTTTTTTTTCAGTATTTCCCTAGATATCCTTGATCTTTTGTTCTTCCAAATGAACATTGTTATGTTTTTTTCTAATTCAGTAAAAAGTTTTTTGGAAGTACAATGGGTATGGCATTAAATAGATAGATAAGTTTGGGTAGGATGGTCATTTATATTATATTAGCTCATCCTACCCATGAGCAGTTAATGTTTTTCCAATTGCTCAAATCTAGTTTTAGTTGTGTAGAAAGTGTTTTGTAGTTGTGTTCATAAAGTTCCTGTGTTTGTCTCGGTAGATAGATTCCTAAGTATTTTATATTGTCTCTGGTGATTTTAAATGGCATTTCTCTTTCTAATTCTTGCTGTTGAGATGTGTTGGAAATATATAGAAATGCTGATGACTTATGTGGGTTTATTTTGTATCCTGTAACTTTGCTAGAGTTCTTTATTATTTCTACTAGCTTTTTAGTGGATTCTCTAGGATTCTTTAAGTAGACCATCATATCATTCACAAAGAGTGATAGCTTGGTCTCTTCATTGCCAATTTTAATACCTTCAGTTTCTTTTTCTTCTCTAATTGTTACTGCTAGTGTTTCTAGTACAATGTTAAATAATAGAGATGATAATGGGCATCCTTGTTTCACTCCTGATCTTATTGGGAAGACTTCTAGTTTATCCCCATTGCAGATGATGTTTACTGATAGTTTTAGATATATACTGCTTATTATTTTTAGGAAAGACCCTTCTATTCCTATGCTTTCTAGTGTTTTTAATAGGAATGGGTGTTGTATTTTATCAAAGGCTTTTTCTGCATCTATTGAGATAATCATGTGATTTTTATCAATTTGCTTGTTAATATGGTCAATTATGTGGATGGTTTTCCTAATATTGAACCATCCTTGCATTCCTGGTATGAATCCTGCCTGGTCATAGTGGATGACCCTTGTAATGACTTGCTGGAGTCTTTTTGCTAGTATCCTATTTAGGATTTTTGCGTCTATATTCATTAAGGAGATTGGTCTATAGTTTTCTTTCTCTGTTTTTGACCTGCCTGGCTTTGGGATCAGTGCCATGTTTGTGTCGTAGAATGAATTTGGTAGAACTCCCTCTTTGCTTGTTATGTCAAATAGTTTGTATAATATTGGGATTAGCTGTTCTTTGAATGTTTGATAGAATTCACTTATGAATTCATCAGGCCTTGGGGATTTTTTCATAGGGAGTTCTTTGATGGCTTGTTCAATTTTTCAATAGGAATGAGTGTTGTATTTTGTCAAAGACTTTTTCTGCATCTATTGAGATAATAATGTGATTTTTGTCAGTTTGCTTGTTAATATGGTCAATTATGTGGATAGTTTTCCTAATATTGAACCATCCTTGCATTCCTGGTATGAATCCTACCTGGTCATGATGAATAATGATCATGATCACTTGTTGCAGTCTTTTTGCTAGTATCCTATTTAAGATTTTTGCATCTGTGTTCATTAAGGAGATTGCTCTATAGTTTTCTTTCTCTGTTTTTGATCTGCCTGGCTTTGGAATCAGTACCATATTTGTGTTATAAAAGGAATTTGGTAGAACTCCTTATTTGCTTATTCTGTCAAATAGTTTGTATAATATTGGGCTTAGTTGTTCTTTGAATGTTTGATATAATTCATTTGTGAATCCATCTGGTCCTGGAGATTTTTCTTAGTGAGTTCTTTGATGGCTTGTTCAATTTCTTTTTCTGATATGGGGTTGTTTATGTAGTCTATTTCTTCCTCTGTTAGTCCAGGCAATTTATATTTTTGTAAATATCCATCCATATCACCTAGATTGCCATATTTATTGCCATATAATTGGGCATAATAATTTTTAATGTTTGCCTCAATTTCCTCTTCATTAGAGGTGAGGTCTCCCTTTTCATCTTGGATACTGTCAATTTGGTTTTCTTCTTTCCTTCTTTTTAAGTAGACCAGTACTTTGTCTATTTTATTTGTTTTTTCAAAGTACCTGCTTCTAGTCTTATTTATTAAATCAATAATTCTTTGACTTTCAATTTTATTGATTTCTCCTTTGATTTTTAGGATCTCTAATTTAGTCTTCATCTGAGGATTTTTTTCACCTTCTAGTTTTTTAATTTGCATGCCCAATTCATTGACCTCTGCCCTCCCTAATTTGTTAATATATGAACTCAAGGATATAAATTTCCCCTTTAGTACTGCCTTGGCTGCATCCCATAAATTTTGAAAGGATGTCTCATCATTGTCATTTTCTTTAATTAAATTATTAATAGTTTCTATGATTTGTTCTTTAACCAATTGTGGAGAATCGTATTGTTTAATTTCCAATTATTTTTTTTTATTTGCCTCAATGTATCCTTACTAATTATTATTTTCATTGCATTGTGGTCTGAGAAGGTTGCATTTATTATTTCTGCTCTTTTGTACTTGTTTGAGGGGTTGGGAGGAATAATCAGTTCACCTTTTGGCATGCTGAATTGAATATATTTATGGGATGTCCAATTTGAGATGTACAACAAACAGTAGGAAACACCAAATTAGAGGCCAACAATTGGAAAAATAATTTCAAGAATAATCAGCATAGGAATGATAATTGAATCTATGAAAGCTGAAAATATCCTCAAGTAAAATAGTATAAAGGGAAAAGAGAAGGGAGCCCAGGACTTAACCCTAGGACTCTGTTGGAGAAGACAGGTGCATTTGCCCCAGCATGAGAGGGCTGCTCCATTACCCCTCTCCACAGTGCCTGAGGACATTTTTCACATGCCCCATCCCTCTTCCCAGCAGCCCAGTGA
The DNA here is from genome assembly GCF_027887165.1 of Monodelphis domestica. Taxonomy (NCBI): domain Eukaryota; kingdom Metazoa; phylum Chordata; class Mammalia; order Didelphimorphia; family Didelphidae; genus Monodelphis; species Monodelphis domestica. The sequence continues at coordinate 169,896,106 of NC_077234.1, read as the reverse complement.
GAGCACTTCCACCCTCCCCTGTCTGGGGTAATGTGAGGGGCTTATAGGCAGTTTGAGGGTACAGTTTGTGCATGTGATCTCTAAAATTTTCACCAACACTGCCCTAGAATATACCTGCAGTTAGCTGGTGTGTCCCAGACAAAGATTCAGCAACTGATCTTCCAGTAACTGAGAACCAGTGGTCAAATAGATAGGAGTAGAATCATAATAAAGTAGTATTACAAAAACCTAAGGAGAAAAGAGTATCAAGGAGAAAAAGTGATTAATAGTTTCAAGACTGCAGAGAAGTAAAGAACAATAAGAACTGAGGGAAAAAATCATTAGATTTGGCAAATAAGGAATCACTAGTAACTTTGAAAAGTTTGGCTTTTGTTTAGTCATTTCAGTGGTCCAACTCTTGGTGATTCCATTTAGGGTTTTTTTGGCCAACATACTGGAGTGGTTTTCCATTTCCTTCTGTAGTTCATTTTACAGCTGAGGCAACAGAGGGAAACAGGGTTAAATGACTTGTGCAGAGTCACATAACTAGCAAAGGTCTCAGGTCAGATTTGAACTCACAAAGATAAATCTTACTCCAGTCCTGACATTTTATCCACTGCACTACCAGCTCCTCTCCAGGCAAGAGTAGTTTCAGATTATATACAATACTTAGGAATCTATCTTCCGGAACAAACTGTGACAAGGAAATCACTTTTAAAAGACTGATATATATTAATTTAAGGTCGCCAAGGAATTCAGCTATGTAATTCCTAAATGGAAACTCAAGTCAGCCGTCAACCTTTTATGGAGTTTTAATTACAAACAGGAGGAAGAAAGGAATTAGAGATAGAGAGATAGAGGTAGAGAGAAAGGGGAGAGAAGGGAATAGGGCTTAAATACCCCTTCTGTTTAGGCTGGGCCAAAAGGCCCAAGCCCTTAGATAGCTGGGGCAAAGAAAGGAGATCAGTCTCTATTACTCACGTGACCAAAATGGAGAAACAGTCTCAGAGCCCCCACCTTCAGCTTCCTTCAGAGCAAGCTTCTCAGAGCACACTGCAACCACTCCGACAAACTCCTAAAACCACCAACCCTGAGTCTTCAGACCCCTCTCTCTTTAAGGAAACCATCCAAGTTCCCTCCCCTCAGTTCTCATATCTACCAATCACTGTCCATCAATTTCCCTGTGCCAATGGAGGCTCTAGCTTAACCCAGGACCGCCCAGAGGTCTCTGGCTTTGCACATGTCTGTTGAAGGTCATATTTTCAAATAATTAAATCTTTGATCCTTTGCTACAGTCCTTCATAAATCTTGTTAACCTGAGTAGGGTAGAGATTGGAATAATTAAATTTTGATCTATGCTGCAGCCCTTCCTCAATCCTGTTAGGACTGAGTAGGGTGGAGATTGATTCCAAGTATCTCCATTGTATCAATTCTAAAATCAATCATGACTCAAAGAAATTCCTGTTCTATGCTTAAGCATAGGTCAAAGTCCTTTCCATTGTTCAGCAAAAGGTTTCTGTCCTAAAGTAATCTTAAGAAGGGAAGAGGAGGAACCTCCCATGCCAATGGGGTTCCCATTCCAATAGACTATCAGTAAGAAATTTTCCAAGTATGAAATATCCCAATGGTGAAATTTCCAACATTTATAAGTCTAAGGAATTTTAAGGTTTACAAAACACAGGAACTATATGAACACAACTACAAAATACTCTCCACACAGTTAAAACTAGATCTAAAAAAATTGGAAAAACATTGATTGCTCATGGGTGGGATGAGCTAACATAATAAAAATGATGATCCTACCCAAATTAATTTACTTATGTAGTGCCATACCCATTGAACTACCAAAAAACTTCTTTACTGAATGAGAAAAAAACATAACTAAGTTCATTTGGAAGAACAAAAGATCAAGGATATCCAGGGAAATCATGAAAAAAAAATGCAAAGGAAGGAGGACTTGCAGTCTCAGATCTCAAACTATACTATAAAGCAGTGGCCATCAAAACAATTTGGTACTAAGAGACAGAAAGGAGGATCAGTGGAATAGACATGGGGTAAATGACCTCAGTAAGACAGTCTATGACAAACCCTAAGACTCCAGCTTTTGGGACTAAAATCCACTATTTGATAAAAAAAAAAAAACTGCTGGGAAAATTGGAAGACAGTGTGGGAGAGATTAGGTTTGGATCAATACCTCACACCCTATACCAAGATAAACTCAGAATGGGTGAATGACTTGAACATAAAGAAGGAAATTACAAGTAAATTAGGCAAACACAGACTAGTATACATGTCAGATATTTGGGAAGGGAAAGATTTTAAAACCAAACAAGACTTAGAAAGAGTCACAAAGTGTAAAATAAATAATTTTGACTACATCAAATTAAAAAGTTTCTGTACAAACAAAACCAAAGTAACTATAATCAGAAGGGAAGCAACAAATTGGGAAACAATGTTCATAACAAGAACTTCTGACAAAGGTTTAATTACTCAAATTTACAAAGAGCGAAATCAGTTGTACAAAAAAATCAAGCCATTCTCCAATTGATAAATGGGCAAGGGACATGAATAGGCAGTTTTCAGATAAAGAAATCAAAACTATTAACAAGCACATGAAAACATGTTCTAAATCTCTTATAATTAGAGAGATGCAAATCAAAACAACTCTGAGGTATCACCTCACACCTAGCAGATTGGCTAACATGACAGCAAAGGAAATTAATGAATGCTGGAGGGGATGTGGTAAAATTGGGACATTAATTCATTGGCGGTGGAGTTGTGAATTGATCCAACCATTCTGGAGGGCAATTTGGAACTATGTCCAAAGGGCAATAAAAGACTGTCTGCCCTTCGATCCAGCCATAGCACTACTGGGCTTGTACCCCAAAGAGATAATAAGGAAAAAGACTTGTACAAGAATATTCATAGCTGCACTCTTTGTGGTGGCCAAAAATTGGAAAATGAGGGGATGCCCTTCAATTGGGGAATGGATGAACACATTGTGGTATATGTTGGTGATGGAATACTATTGTGCTAAAAGGAATAATAAAGTGGAGGAATTCCATGGAGAAGATGCATGGAGTGATGCAGAGTGAGAGGAGCAGAACCAGGAAAACATTGTACACAGAGACTGATACACTGTGGTACAATCAATGTAATGGACTTTACCATTAGTGTCAGCGCATTGTCCCTGAACAATCTTCAGGGATCTAGGAGAAAAAACACTATCCACAAGCAGAGGACAAACTGTGGGAGTAAAAACATCGAGGAAAAGCAACTGTTTGACCACAAGGGTTGAGGGGATATGATTGAGGAGAGACTCTAAATGAACACCCTAATGCAAATACCAACAACATGGAAATGGGTTTGAATCAAGGACATGTGATACCCAGTGGAATCATGCATCAGCTATGGGAGGGAGGGGGGGGGGGAGGAAAAGAAAATTATCTTTTTTTTCCAATGAATAATGTGTGAAAATGACCAAATAAAATAATGTTTAAAAGGAAAAAGAAGAGTAGTTTCAGATTAACAATGAGATTTGAAGACAAATTGTAGAAGAAAGTGCTAGGAATATGTCAAGGTACCTATTGTAATTGGTCTTTTTCAGGATTTCAGCTGGCTACCAGAGAGAGGCAAAACATGGTATGATAGCTAATAGGAATGGATGGATCAAGTGAGAACTTTTTTTAGGATGAGGGAGATACAGGCATGTTTATAAATCGAGAGAAAGTCAGTAGACAAGGCTAGATTGAAGATAAAGGTTAGAGTGGGAATGATAGAAAGGGCAGTCTATTGGAAAACTTAAAATGAAATGGGATCACTTATGCATGTAGAGGGGTATGCCTAGGCAAGGAGAAAGACCACCTTTTCATGTCAGGCAAGGATGAAAGCACTGATAATGTAAAGGCATCTGGGGGATAGGAAGATGTGGAAAAAAAGAAGCTTTCAGCAAATGCCCTCCGTTTTTGTAAAGAAATATGAGGCCAGTACCCAAACAAAAATAGAAATAGACCCATAAAATACATACATTGAGATTTCTACATCTGCATATTAACTTAGTATTAAAATATAATATTATTTATATTTCATAACATATTAATGTACTTTAAAAATCTTTCCCAATTATATTTTAATGTGGTTGGGGCTGCTTTAAGGACTATTATGGTAAATATGTGGCCCATGAGTCCTGCATTAGACACCCCTACACCATATTGTCTCTTAGGCAGTTTTAGAAATAATTTTGCAGATTTGGGACAGTTCCTACCACTCACATCCTCATATCTTGACTTGCCTAGACTGACTATCAATAGATGGCAAGAATAGAAAAAAGGATACATTTGGATAGACAGATCCTTAAGCAAGCCTAGATAGAAAGGATACAGAAAACTGGCAACAATGAACAAAATATCCCCAACCTTTAATCAATTTTCTTGAGTTCCTCACCTTTTGAAGATGCAATTCCTTGACTAATGCATTTTCATTGCCTCCTCCTATCTCAACAATAAGATACAAAATTATGATGGTGAGTATTTATTTTTGCTATTGTTCAATAACACTCTAGACAATTTAACTATAGCCCAGGATCTAATTTTGCCTATTCCACCTTCTAGTCACTATAATTTGCTTCATTACTATTTGCTTATATAAAAGAAAAGGAAAAGCCTTTATAAAAGCATAATTCTAAGGTGAGAAGTATATTGAAACATACCATTTGGGATTTAGGAACACGGACCTTTAAATTTTATCAGTATATCAAACAATCAATGAAGACCAGAAAGCATTCTGCAATTTATATTCCTTTAGAGTTGTTAATGGAAAGGAGAGATTAAGAAATTGCTCAGAATCATAGTATGCATCTAGCAAAGTCAAGATTTGAACTGAGGCCCTTCTAATTCTGCTTGATATGCACAAGAATACTCTGCCTCTCAATATATGTCAATTATCATAATAGTATTAAAATATTAAATGTCAAAGTAAGTGTTTAGCTCCCAAAAATCAAAATATAATATATAAATCAATTTCTTGAAATCAAATGATGGTTTTAAATAAATCAGCTCTTTTTCTTGACTTCTAATCATACAACATACTCTTGGTAGTCCATGGATACCTTCTTTCTTATTATGGCAGAAGCTTTCAATTCATTTTCATATTTCATTTAATTTTTTCTTTCTTTCAATTTCATATTCATATTCAATCATTCATTCAATCAATCAAACAAATAGTAACTTTTATGCCCAAAGTCTAGAGTTAAGCAATGAAAGAGCTAGAATTGGTTTTGCCAGTCTCTAAATATTGGGGTGCTGAAAGTGGGGGTACTCATGTTGCCACTTAGCCCCAAAATTAATACTTATACATTTCATATTTTGGCAAATGCTTTATAGCCTTGAGCCCACATAGCATAGGAACATACTCTTTATAGCTCTTAATAAAACTTTAGCATAGAAGCTATGCACATCATGGCACTGATTTTCTTAATTGCACTCAAGAGTAAAGTGCAATTAAGAAAATCAGTGATGTGATTGATCCTTCTTTATATGGAAGACTTTTTGCACACTAAATAAAATAAGCTACTAAGGTGAATTAAACACATCTCATGACTTTTCCCCCCCTCTAAATCCATATATTTCCTTTTTCCAATTTGAATATATGAAATAATCTATACACTTATTAGTGTCTAGGGAACAGGACTTGGGGGCTTTGAAGAAGAAAGCTCAAGATGGTCAGCACTATGAAATACCTTTGATCTTTAAGCACATACCCTTCAGAATCTAGTAAAAAAATATCCCTAGCCTAGAATACTACACCAGAAGGCTTACCAAAAGTGTACTATACTCCCCCTCATAGCCACAGGGTTGTTTGGTATCTTCTGGTATCCCATACCTAGGGACACAGTCCAAATAGGCAGAGAAATCTGGCCTTTTTGTGATTCTGATGCTGCAAGATAATGATCACCAGAAAAGGAATTAGAAATTCTAATCCCAGCTTTAACTAGCAAGGTGACTTCAGGAAGGCAAGTCAATCAATAAACATTTATTAATCACTTCCAATATGCCAACAATTGTGCTGAGTGTTGGTAAAACAAAGAAAGGCAAAAGATAGCCATTGATCTCTAGGGATTTCCAAAATAATGGTGCTGGAAACAAGAAGTCCATTATGTAGAAGATATATAGGGGGTAGATTGGAAATGATCATTGGCTGGAAGGATGAAGAGGATTTGAAAAGGCTGCAGAAGGTGGGAATTTAGCTGGGACTTGAAGGAAACTAAGGAAAACAGGAGGGAGAGAGGAAGAAAGTAAGCATTCCAGGGATATGGGAATGACCAATAAAAATGCCCTGAGGCAGAAGATACAATACTATGTTTGAAGAACAGCAAGGTCCCCAGTGTCACTGAACTGCATACTACATGTTGTAGTATCAGAAAATTAGAAAATTAGGATGGAAAAAAAGAGACCCAGTTATGTAGAGTTCTAAATGCCTAATGTTTCTATTTGATCCTAGAGATGCTAGGGAACCACTATAGTTTGTGGAGTAGGGAGTTGAGAGGAATGTTCAAACCTGCAAGTTAGCAAGTTCACTTTGAGAACCAAAAGGAGGCTGGACTGGAATGGGGAGGAACTCAAGTAGGAAGACTCTGTGAAATAGAAGTTTAAGGGGACCTTGAAATATCACTATTCAAAAAGACCAAGGAAAACCATCTTTAAAATGAAATGAATTTATCAAAAGAGAAATGTAGGTCAATGTCTCATATCATAGACCAGATTTACAGAGAGAAAGATGTGTGGCCATGTCTTAGGTCATGGACCCAAGACAGAATGACTGCTGATTTATAGAAAAATGTAGGGCACTGCCTCAAGTCATTGACCTTAAACAAATGCCCCCCAAAGGTTTACAGAGAAACCTAGGGCACTGCTTCAAGTAATTGACCCAAGACAAAAACACCTAAAAATTCACAGAAAGAATCCTTTATTTATAGAAGACTCCTTTTACAATTAAGCATCCTTGAAGGGATGATAACATTTTTTACAATGGCTGGAAAAAGAAGTTTTAATCCAGAAAAAAATAAACAATAACATTATATACAGAGAGATGGAGTTTAGGGCTGGATTATCTGTGAGGGGCTGACAAGAGAATTTGTCATAACATAAGATTTGATCATTGGGTACTTCAAAGTCTAAGACAAGATCAGTCTGGGACATCTCCCTAAGGTAAGTTCCCAGAAGAATTCTAAAGACCCAAAATACTCAGAGGCTGGAAAGGCTCTGTCTGAGAAGGAGAAGGATGGGGTGGGGCAATCTTGTCTTGAAGAGAGATGGACAGAAGGAACCCAGCTTTTACTAACTTCTTAGAGATACTAACAATTAATAACTTGAGAATAACACTAATTTCCCACTCCATACAAGAACAACCAGCAATCTATTGTGATAGACCAGATGTGAGATGATTGCAATTGTTGTAGAGTGAGGTGGTGATGGCTTACCCTGGAATAAGAGCAATATCAGAAGAGAAAAGGGGAAATGAAGACAAGCCACTTCAGCCTTCTGAGTCTCACTTTCTCAATCTGTAAAATGAAGGGATTGTACTAAATGACCCTCTTCAACCTGGAAAAACACAGAACCACCAAAGTAGTTAGAAAGAACAAGTCTTTAATCAGGACAAGGAAGACGGTGCTCTAAGGGCCACCACACAGATTCATATGCAATATACCACATAGAGACAAGCTCTGGGACTCTAGGAAAATGCACCTTAAAGGGATATTCCAATGAAATGAAGAACTTGGGGGTTTATAGACATTTGGGGGAATAAAAGAAAGGAAGGGCAATGGATTGGCTTATATGGTAAAGAAGGGAAGGACTCCAGCCAAGGGCTGGACTACCTGGGAAAAGCCTAGATGGAAAGGGAGAAACTTCAAAGACAAAAGGGCACTTTAGATTTGATTATATCTACTAATTCATTGGGTATTTTAAAGTTTATTATTCAGTCTTAGACAAGGGTCAGTCTGGGAATTCCCTGAAGATAAGTTCCCAAAGGACAAATTTAAATTCAGGGATTTCATGAAACAAGATCATCACCCTTAAGATCTGAACTAGCTCTAGGATTACACATTTCTTTTCTCTGGGAAAGAAAATGTTTTATCACTGGGCCTGGAGTCAGGCAGACCTATCTTCCAGAGACCCTAGTTAAGTCACTAGTCCTCTCTAGGCCACACTTTCCCTCATCTATAAAAGGAGATGGTAAGATTCAATGAGCTCTGATTCCTTCTACATATAAATCTATGATCCTCTGACTCTATGACTCCTACACAAATATGTCTTGTTCTAGAAACACAGGATTTTCAGTGGCCCATTTAAAAAAGAAAGGTTTAGAGAGTGGGGAGGCAGCATGGCCTAATGGGAAAAGAACTGACTGGAAATTCGGGATTCTATATTTTTGTCTCTATTATGCCACTGCCAGGTCTATAATCTCAGACAACTTTCTTTCGACTTTACTTTCTCTGTCAGATGGGGATGGGGGGTAGTCTAAATGATCTCTAAGGTCCCTTTTAGCAAAAGTATTCTGTGATTATTTTTTCTTCTGTAAAACTCCTACGGAAAAATCACTCAGTCACTCTTATATGGAAAATATAGAAATACTCCTAGTCCCACTGACAATTCTGACAGAAATATGAGCAAAAAGATTACATTAGATCTAACACCTGAACATTTCAGCACACTTTATAAAACTCCAACCACCTTTCAGTCCTTTTGTAGGATTCTAATAAAGCCCACCACTGAAAGAAGTCTAGACATTTCCAAGAAGCCCAGAGGAGATGTGAAAGAGGAGACCTAAAGAAGGAAGCTATTCCAAGTGAGAAACAGTTCTCCCTTATTTCTTTTGTAGAGTGTCATATTTCTGACTGTGAGGATCACAGTTCCAAAGTGATAAGGCCCATAAAAATGCAGATACTAAGGCAATAAAGGAAACAGGGGTGGAGTAGTAATGAGAATCCTGAATGGAGAGACTGGCCTGAGAAGGCTCTTCACTGCTTCTCTGAGGGAATCTGGACAAAGAGACCCACAAAGGCCACATAATAGAGCATCAGGGAAGGTGAAGACAAGATGTTTGAATATCTTGAAGAGAGTAAGGGGGAACTAGTTAAGGGCTTAGAGTGAGGAATTGGCATGCATTGAATGGTGAAAGTCTGAAACTATAATTGGAAAGGCAAGCAGAGCTCAGGGAAGCTTGTTTTAGGATCAAGGACAGCAATGCTGTTTGAAGACAGATGGAAAGGAGCCAGATGAAAGACAGAGGTCTTTAATGAGAGAGATTGGAGGGAGGGACAGAGGGAGAGAAGGAGGGGAGTAAGGAGAGAGAACAGAGAGGAAGAGGGAGAGGGAGAAAAAAAAGATCAAGAATCATATGAGAATGCAATTGAGTTCAATGAGCTGAAATATTGGAAAAGTGGAAGAATTCATTGATTAAAGTGGACCCCTACATGACTTTACAATGTTCGTGGATTTGAAGGGCTGGAAAAGCTATATAATGGGAAATGCACTGTGCTACATCTATGCTAATTGGAATCCAACCAAATCCATCTTGGGTGTAACAAGGCCTCCCCTGGGATGATAAAAAAAATGTCCACATGGAGCCAAATGAATTCTTAGGATTTTAGGACAATTTGACACTCTTCTTGAGCAGCCGGGGTGTTTGTGTCAATTCTCTGAACAGATAAGGAAAGTTGTTGTAATTAGAATCATACCTGATTCCTGACATTTGAGAGGATATTAAAACTACCAACAGGCACTTATAAATGACAAGAAGAACACGGGAGACAAACACATCTGCTTCTGAATCTGATTAAAGTTTGAATTGAAGCATTAAGGCTCAGCAGTTAGAGCTAATGCCCTAAGAATGTGAGATTAGTAGAAGAGAGACAGAGGGGAAAACACTGTTTCCCTAACTTCCGAAGAGGTATCAAAGTCTGAACACCTGGCTGCTGAAATAAACAAACTCCCCCCTGATTTCTTTTTATAGCTCCACATGGGTGACATTTGACTCCTACAAGGACCAGCACAACAACCATTTTGCTGATATAGCCATTATTTTTCCAGGAAGTTGAGCTTTCGGGATGTTATAGCTACGCCCAGCTCCACTGAGCCCTACAACATAGCCATCATTAACCTGTTATGTTGACACTGACAGTAATGCAAAAAAGAAAAGCCCACTTTAGTCCAGCGATTATTTGATCCTGGTCACTGCCTGTCCAGCCTTCAAACTCCCTTTTAGCAGACAGTTCACTCTAACAATTTGTTGTGATCTTGATTTGTCGTTTTTCCCTGCATAGACTTACAGTGTCTGAACTATAACTTCAGACAAAGGTCACCTCTTTTACCCTACAAGCCAATTTCTATCACTCCGTTGTCTGATCTGTATAGATTAACTAGATAAGGCCAAGATTTTGAGGCTCCAGTCTTTTCTGGGAGCCAACCAACCTCTGAACTATTCCCAGGAAAAGTCTTTCAGTTCCAATCTTGAATTTTAGGAAAAATGAAAATCAGTTGAATAGACCAATGACCTAGCTGTAGCAAAAAAAAGAGTGTTTGAAGACCTTTTCTCAATGCAAGTAAGATCCTGATAATAGTCTGCAGTTTGATAATAAATAGCAGGAAATTTCTTTTCTAACCCAGGTAAAAAGAATACTGCCTTGAAAGAAACCTATAATCTAATTGTTGGCTTGCTAGAAATGGTCCCAAGATCATACAATTGAAGTGGCTCCTCCTTGCCTCGTCTTCTTTTAGCCTGGTCTCCACCTAACCAAATACAACCTGTCTTTTTTATCATCTGACCCAATTATCCCTGAAAGGGGGATCAAAACACTAAGAGCTCATGATATTACCCAGCAAGTAGTTAAATTGAAGATACATTTAAACGAGGGGTTCTCGTACTCAGGGTCTCTGGACTCTTCAACAATATCCATGGATAGATTTCAGAGGGTCAGTGAATTTGGATGGCAGAAAAACACGTCTTTATCCTCAGTAAGCTTTATCTAAAAATTGCCCTTTCCTTTAATTATTTAAAAACATAATTCTGAGGCAAGGCTCAAAAGAACACACTAGACTACAAGGAGGGATCCATGGCTCAAAAAGGTGAAAAATCCCTGCTTTAGACTAAAAGCCCAATCATGGTATGCTTGGGTAATAAGATAATAGAGCTGCTAGGAACCCCAGAGGCCATCCAGTTCAACCCCCTTGATTTTGCAGATGAGGAATCCAGATCTCTTAACAGTGAGCTAGTATTACCTGCCTTTCAAATGGGACCAATAAAGTGGCTATAAAACTTATTTGTGTTTCTTTTATTTTTTTAAATAAAGATATTTTTCTTCTATTTCTGAGAGCTGTAAAACATGTTAATATTAAATAACACTGGAAGGCCCAGAGAACTATGCGAATCCAAATCTGTTGACAAATTTACAGAGGGAGCCCCACATCCTGTTTCATTGAACATTTTTATCAATGATTTTAATGAAAACATTGGTACACCCTCCACAAAGAAAATATGTGGACTGCCCATATCCCTCACTCTTGTTATATGATCAGCCCACTTCTTTTACCAATCATCCATCTCTGACAAGAAAAAAGGACTTTTTTTGTGCATTTGCTTGCTGATGGTATGTTTCAGCATACTGATATCCAATATCTATGTCTCCATAGCACTCTGGGTGATTCACTACTTCAATTCTTTAAAAGTTTTAGTCTTCCACAACTAACAGCTATATAGTATCACAAGAAAGTATTCATGTAAAAAAAAGGTGGCATATAATTGTAGTGGAATACTATGGTGCCATAAGAAATGACAAACAAGATGATCCCCAAAAGCAAAACAAATAGCCCTGGAAAGATATATGAAGTGGTGCAAAGTGAAGTGAGCAAGACCAGGAGAATGTTGTTCACAGTAAACAATAATATATGATAATCATCTGTGAATGACTTAACTATTATCAACAAGGCAAGCATCCAGGACAACTCCAAGGGACTCATGGCAGAAAAAGATATCCACCGCCATAGCAGATGGAACAGATGGAGTCCAAATGCAGACTGAAATATACCATTTTTCAATTTATTTCCTCCATGAATTTTTCTGTAGTATAAGCAATATATGTCTTGTTTTACAACATGATGAACAAGGAAATATGTATTATATTATAATATATGTTCAACCTATATCATATTACTTCTGCCTTCTTGGGGAGAGGGGCCAAGGAAAGGAGAGAGAGAATATGAATTACAAAACATCAGAAAATGAATAATGGAAATTGTAATGTAATTAATTGACATAATCTGGAAAAAAATTTAAGGTGGTATTGTATTTCATGGAGACATTTGAAGTTATTGAATACATTTCTGGTTTTCCAAAGGTAATTTATCCTACTCTTCTATTCATGTTTTCTTATGGATCCAGCTAATTATTTATTTGCAGTATATGACTGAGATATATTTACTGATGGATAGCACTAGGAGTTGACCATATAGCTATGTATCGAAGTCTACACAACAAATATTTTTCATCCATTTGGCCTTTCCAGTGTAGGGAGCTAGGATGGACTCTTTTGAATGATTATAGATCTTACTGAAAATACTGTTAAGTATTTCAGAGCAGTCATCATTTCATCTCATGCAAACAAGATCATATAGAGGGAAGGCTACTTCCATTTGTACCTTGTAATGAACAGTCAATAACACTAACAAACACCTTTGATGAATGAATATCTCCTTTTTTATGCCTGGTTTGATATCAATAAGAAAAGGATCTCTGAACAAAGATATTGCTATTGTTAGCAAATTTTAAGGAATATTTTGCAGGTAATCCTAACGTAGATTGTTATTTGCTAGCTAATCTGATATGGTATTCTTAGTTGATATAAGAATAGAATAGTATTATATATCCTTCTGGGTAAAATAATTGGATTTCAATTTAGGGATTTAGGGAGATGATACTACTTAATCCAAAAGTCTGAGTCTAAGAGTAGGAGTTTCAGCGTAAACATGGGAATAAATTATACCAGATATTTGACCAAAAAGCATATATCTTTATAAAAGTTTATATCTTACCCAGAACCATTAGGTAAAAATGAATGAAATGTTCATTTGCTCAAGGACAAAGTGGTCTAGATGATTATATTATCTTCCATCCCAACAACTAAATCTGGGGACTGTCATCCTCTACTTATAGATTAGGTAGAGTCAAGATTTTCATGCTTATGACATTATTTGGAAATACTGACTCTTGGGTATCATGCTGTTTTTATTTTAGTGATCCTGTCTCCAAACTTGCAGATGGAATTATAGTAGCATTTGACATGATAGCTAAAATAAACCATTCTTCAGTTCCTCTGAGTCCCAGATACACAAGTTCTCAAATATAAGGGAACTCTTTCCCAATCTAAAAAAGGGGGATGAGGCCCCAACTCTTGGGATCTTCACTTATAATGTAGTCCTGCACATTCTTCCTGCTTATAAAACTTTATAGCCCGGAGAATGAATAAAAGGTATACTATTCCCTGGAGCTAGACATCTGGGGAAAGAATCTTCTCCAAGTTATATTACTAGTAACCCTCAGGGAGTCACCCAGATCATCAAAATGTGAAATATTTGTAAAGATGTTTTATTAATATAAATGAGTTTGTTTTCCTGTTTACATTGTTTTGAGTGTTATGAGCAATGCTAGTAATGCTGGTAGCTGACATTTTAAAGCTATGAAATGAATTCTTTCTCCACTCCATTAAAAAGGGGGGGGGGGAATCTGCATCTCATAAACGTCATCTTGATGAACCAGATGTTTGAATAATGTTGGGCTCTATTTCTGTGTCTCAGGTTCTATTTTTTGCCTTGGAGCATTTAACAACTAAGAAGCAAAAGGCCACATTGGGTTTCTTTAATGGCAAGCAGAATCTGTCTTTTGAATAAGTAATAGATACACTGATTTTTGCCACAGATAAATTTTCAGTTCTTATACTTAAATCAGTAGGATTTTGGAAGTTTATTCAACTAGTACAACCTATATATAGAAGGAAATTAGCAATTTCTCAGTTGGCAGGAATGTAGAGAGTAAGGTAACTGAGTGCAGAGGACACCAACCTCAACTTGCCCTACTTAAACCTAGTTTTGAGTTAATTTCCATGAAAAAATGAGGGCATGATGGGTTTGAAAGGAACCCCTTCCCCACAACTCTATCTAGCATCCTTGAAATTTTGCCAAGTAGAATCCAAAGAATAGTTTTGAAAGGACCTGGAATAAAAACCAAGTCATGAGAGGGGTTTGATAAAAAGTTTAGAACCATTAGATTTAAAGATAGAAGAACATTTATTTCAATTCTCTTCTTTTATAGATTAGGAAAGAGAAACAGATAAAGTAAGTTATCTAGTCATACAACTATTAATTGGTAGAATCAGAATTTGAACCTAGGCCCTCATTATACTAATTCAATTACTCTGTCCATGGCATCATTGCAAACTCAGTGAAGAGATCGAGATCAGTGAACCCAAGCTTAGAAAGAAACCAGTTCAAAAGACAGACTTTAATATGCCTAAGAATCTCTCTGGTTTTGTAACAACTATCATGGCCCACTATCTGTGACCCCATGGGTCATAGCATGCCAGGCCCTTCTATTCTCCACTATCTCTCAAAAGGGGGGAAGAGAAAGGAGGAAAAAAAGTTAACTGGATATGTTATTATAACAAATAAAGAAATTTTAAAAATTAAAAGATGGATGGGAATGCAATATGCAAAGAAGAGAGAGGATACCCTAAAGCAAAGAACATAGTATGAATAAAGGCAAGAAGGTTCAAAATAATGACACAGATAATCTACATAGTATTTTTCACATTTTGTCTTATTCAGTCTTCATAATAACATTATTAAATAATCAGAGGTGCTATTATTATATCCATTTCAGAGATAAGAGAAATGAAGCAAATGACTTATAAGAGGGTCGCCTAAGTATAATGGTACATCCCAAATGTGAATCTAACTCTTCTGACTCCAGTTCCAGTGTTCTTTCCACCACATCATACAGCATGATGAAGAATTCTTGGTTGGTGGTCTGACAAATTACAAAATAAACAAGAAGCCATAGAAAATTTTGAGAGAGAATTAAGGAAAGGGACCTTTTCCCCCTTTTCTTCTTTAACTATCTCTGCAGAGACTGAGACTAGGTAAGCATTACAGAGTATTTTGTATTGGGTTGAATGGATGGGGCTAGCTTGCTGCTAAAGTGCCTTGCATTGCTGTGATTCGGTGAATACTTGTAGACCAGGCTGGCAAAACCACTATTCTTCAGGAAATGAATGAGGAAGTCCTCCTTCTAGAGAAAGCAATGACATACACATCAAGTAATGCTGTAAATAATAATTGATATTTTTCTAGTGCTTTAAAGTACTTTATAAACATTCTCATTTGATAATCTTAACAATACTTAGTAAATTGATTACTGCAGAAATTATCAGGTTTGTTTTACAAATAAACAAGGTGGCTGAGGGTTAGCGAAATTAAGAGAAATGTCTATGGTCACACAATTAATATCAAAAAAGGATTTAAAGCCTGGTATCTGATTTTCCAAGTTCATCACTCTTTACTCCATCACCTTTCCCTACTGCCTATTCCCCCTACCTGAAGCTGCTATCTCTAATATTTAGGTGACTCACATTTGATTCGTTGATGAATCTTAAATTGAAACTGAATTACAAGAGGCTACAAGTTTTTCTCTACTCCTCCCAACTCCCATTCTAGAGGAAAAAAATCAACCACATATGTATTTGTTAAAGTCAATTATTACCATAGGAAAGCTTAATTCTCTCTATTATGATCTTCTGAAGACTATCAGCAATAGAGGAAAAATAAGTTTAACATTAAAAAGGGGGAAAGAAACTGGAGAAATTAGAGAATATAAAATGAGTACAACAAAGGGATGGATGGTTTAAGGGGGGGAAGCATCATTTCATGGAAGAAAAAATAGAAAAAATGAGCTTTGTACAAATGCATAGAATATGGGAATCCAAAGGGATGATCAAGATCATCTAGACCAATCTCATTTTAAAAAAAGAGAAAACTAAGCCCCAATGAAGTTCTATGACTAGCCTAGGATGATACAGCAAATTAGTCACACACCTGAGACTAGATTCCCCTGCCAAGTACTCTGACATCTACCCCAGTTTTCTTTCCACTGTCACAGTGACAATGAGAAGGGACAAATGAGATGTAAAAGAAAATATCCTTATATATACAACTAAGAATGACCTTTACCCCTTTACACTCCACCTAATACTTTATTAGTGGTTCTCTTATGTACTTGTCATATATCTTTTTTTTTTGTTATGTTTATTTCTGGATGTTATGCCTCATACTAGACTTGGCAATATACATCATTATGGAAGGGACAGTGTCTCCCCTATGCTCCATCATTTAATACAATCAATCAATCAGTAATCAACAAGCATTTATTATTCACTTACTGTGTGTCAGGTATAATACCAATGTCTGAGCATGTAAAGAACAAACAAAAACATTTCCTGCCCTCATGAAACTTAGAGAGAGAGACAGAGAGAAAGTCAGAGAGACAGAGAAACAGAGATATAGAGAGAGCGAATACTTACAAGATATAGACAAAATTGATGAAAATTAGCCTCAAACAGTATGATAAAAACAATTTGGGATGAAGAGGAGAACCAGAATTCCTCCTCCCAGAGGAGGTGGTATTTTATTTGAGTCAGAGGTTAGGGAAAAGAATATTCTATTTCCTAGCTGTGTGCCCTGAGCAAGTCACTTAACCCCCATTGCCTAGCCCTTACTGCTCTTCTGACTTGGAATCACTACATAGTATTGATTTTAAGATAGAAGGTGAAGGATATATATATATATATATATATATATATATATATATATATATATATATATATATATATATATATACATATATATATATCTGGAGAGAGAGAGAGAGAGAGAGAGAGAGAGAGAGAGAGAGAGAGAGAGAGAGAGAGAGAGAGAGAGAGATACCGCCTACATTGTGAATAATCAGGTTAAAGATAAAGGACCAAAGGACCATCATGTATGAGGAACAGCAGTAGGCTAGTATGACTGGATAGCAAAATGATTGTAGTGGAATGGAACACCAGAAAACTGGAAAGGTAGGAAAGGTTGAGGTTGTGAAGAATTTGAAATTCCTAATAAATGGCATTATGTTCTATCTTGTGTATGGGCAAGATGCTATGGGCAAGTCACTGAAGTTGATTGAGTAAGGGAGTCACATGGTCAGACCTACGCTTTGGGAAAATCACTTTGGCAGCTGAAGGGAGGATAGTTTTGAATGGGAAGAGTCTTAAGGAAAGGGTAGCAATTAGCTGCCTACTGTGACTGTCAGGCAAGAGATGATGAAAGCCTGAACTGGTCTGGTTGTTGTATGAGTGGAGAAAATGTGTTTACTAAAGATGTTAGAGAGAAAAAATTACAAGTCATAGCAACTGATTGGAAATATGGGGTAATTGAGAGAGAATCGAGGATAACACCAAGATTTTCAGCTTGGGCAACTGGAAGGATGACAGTGCCCTCGATAGTAATAGATAAATCCAAAAGAGGGGTGGGTTTGAAGGAAAGGCAATACATTCTCTTTTGGACATGTTGAGTTTAAGATGCTAAAATGATATCAAATTTAAAATGTTCAATAAGACTTTGAGGTCACAGATTGGAATTCATGAAAGAAAATAGGCTGAAAATATGGATCCCAGAATTATCTGATAGATATGATAATTAAGCTTATGAAATGTGATGAGGTCACCAAGTGAGAGAATATGGAAAGAAAACAGCTCTTCAAATACACTTTATAAATGTGGATATAACTGGAAAATATAGACTAGATCTTTGCTCATTGATCTGTCTTCTTAGGAGTATATGTTAAAGTTTTAGATAACAAAACTCTAAAGGACTTTGATCTTTAATCAGACCAGGTTGCTTATGATGCTAATTAAGTGAATTCAATTCCCATATGATCCAATGAACTTTTTTCAATATGTAGACTTGGGTTGAATCTCTGGACCTGACCAACCATCTCACATGTGTGCCATTGACCACAAATACAATGGAGAATAAGTTGTTGAAGATGAAAAGATGTATCACCTGACAAGTGACTTTCTGATGATGAATTTCTCTGAGCTGATCATGAAAGGTCATTCATTATAAGACATGTAGTCCACAATTGATCACATATCCAAAGTCATCACAGATTAGCCATGTTTTTCAGAGTCTACAATATACTATACCTTCTAGTGCAGTATCTGTGACATGACTGGACAATGGAGTAGGTAAGGAGGGTGAGGATAATTTTTATTACCCAACACAGGGACATTTATCATATGTGTGTATAATGTAACATTATGAATGTCATATATAACATTAAATGAATATTCTGTTTCAAAAAATGAAAATGAAAAGATAAAAGACTAAGGTTTTGAAACATATTAGGGTAAGGCAGAGACAGGAAGAGTAACAGAAAGAAGGAAATGAAGTCAGAGGTAAAGAAAAGTAAGAAAAAAGATTTGCAAATTGGATGTCAGGAGATTTTGTTCTATTTTCTTGCCTGGTGAGTGGAATTTAAAAGAAGAATTTTCTTTTATACTTTTGAAAATCTACAGTTTGCCCATGAGACCAGGTACTTATTCAGCTCCCACCTCAAGAATTCATTTCTAGCATTCTTCTATTTTTAAAAATGGGTTTCTGTAAAATATTTCATAATGTGGACGGGTTTCTTGGGGGTCTATCTATGCACTGAAGCTGGTTTAAAAAAAAACATTAATAGCTT
Organism: Monodelphis domestica; assembly: GCF_027887165.1. NCBI lineage: Eukaryota > Metazoa > Chordata > Mammalia > Didelphimorphia > Didelphidae > Monodelphis > Monodelphis domestica. The sequence continues at coordinate 169,877,302 of NC_077234.1, read as the reverse complement.
ATCCGTTAATGGGTTTTTCAGAGTCTCTGAAGATTCACCTTGTACATTATAACCTCCTACTTAGCCCCCTGGCTAAATCCTGATTGCCCTTGTAAGACATCTTCAGGACATATTACTAAAATTAAAAATTGTTCTTATAAGAAATAACTTCTCATACTATGCACCATACAATCTCATAAAATGGCAGGGCTTAAGTGCAGCCAATTAATGTTTCATTATAAACAATTTCTGTGAAATATTTAGCTTCTATAAAAGTAACATTGTGTGGTGGATGGATCATCACAATGACATTTGGAATCTTAGGTACTTTGCCAGACTTGTAACATGTCTTTGGAAAAGCCATTAAATATTGCTTGGTATTGCCAAGACCTTCTAGCTATTTCATTTACCTTTCATATCAAAAGTTGAAGAAAATATTAACAAGAATCATTCTGTGCAGATATATAAGATCTGAAAAGGGGGAGTAGTTGAACAGAAATCCACAGAGAAAAGGGTATTTAAGAAAACCCAAGAATATTTAGTGGGATGAATTTCATACTTTGGATTATATATGCTATATTACTAAAGAATATAGGTCCCCCAATAAGCTCTTTTTGTAGTGGCAAAGAATTGGAAATTGAGGAAATGTCCAGCAATTAGGGAATGGCTGAATAAATTGTGGTACAAGTTGGTGATGGAATACTCTTGTGCTAGAAGAAATGATAAACAAGATTTCAGAAAAAGATCTGAGGGAACTGATGCAGAGCAAAATAAGCAGAGCTGGGAGAACATTATGATTATCTGGGAAAACTTGCCTACTCTCAGCAATGCAATGATCTGGGACAATTCTGAAAGGCAGGACAGGGAGTGCTCTCCACCTGCAGCGAAAGAACTGTTCGAGTTGTCTTTCACATCCGTGTATTCATAAGTTTTATTTTGGAGTTTTGGTTATGTATGAGTTTGCTCTTTCAACAATGACCAATATGGAAGTGTGTTTTACATTATAATAAATTAGATTTTAAAAAAGAATATAGATTCCCCATGAAGAAAGTCCAAAACCTCTTCATATATAGATTTAACTCTACCAGTGGAATGAGATCTCTGAAATACTCTAGAAGTGGTAAGAGGTGAGAGGCTAAAGTCTCTCAACATTAGACCCCAAGCTGAATCACGCCCAAATATGGTAAGTGAAACTAGGTCTCTTTGGAATTACTGCTAGGTATAGAAGCAACTATAAATAAGTGAGAGGTGAGAATCTCTCAGTATCAGTCGCTGCCAATAAGGGCTGAGATGTTAGAGCATACATCATACACTCTGTTTAGATGAATCTGAGCAGGCAATATTGGAGGCTCACAAAGCCTCAATTTTCCTTCAAGACTTACATAATAGAGAGGGGAGCTTCAACCTACTTCAGAATACTTCCAAGATCTTCTCTTTCCTGTTGGTTTATTCTATGGTGAAAAAAAAAGCTTTTAATAGACTACTAATGTTAAAACAGAATGTGCTTATAAAAAGGATTTCTGTGAACTATTGAATGGGGGAAGGCTCCTCCAACCAAGAACCATGTATCCATATATACATGACACTCGTGTGTATGGTGCAGAGAATGAGTATTGGGCTTGGAGTTAGGAAGTCTCACCTTCCTGAATTGAAATCTGACCTTAGATACTTACTAGCTTTGTAGCCCTGGGAAAAATCATTTAACTCTGTTTGTTTCCGTTCCCTCATCAATTAAAAAAAAATTAGCTGAAGATGGAAATGGCAAACCACTCCAGTATCCTTGCCAAGAAAATTCCAAATGGAATCATAAAGAGTTGGACACAAGTGAATAACAACAAGAAATTTTGTTTCTCTGGCCTCATTTTAATTTTTTCCTTATCTTAGTTGAATGAACATCGGGAGATTGAAGAGTATGCTATGACCTTTTGAGCTTCAAATGTCAGAAGACTGATCAGAAATTTAGCAGCTGGAATCAATGGTGGAGACTTCTGCTGGCCACAATAGCTAAATCTGGTGAGAATCCAGTCATGAGATATCACATGCTTTATATTGCCTAACAAGAAGCCAACTAAGAAATTGGTGGATGACAGGATAAAGTGCTAGGTCTGAACTGAGGAATACATGAGTTCAAATCCAGCTTCAGATACTTAATAGCTCTGTTACCCTGAACAAGTCATTTAAACTCTACCTCCCTTTCCTCAATGCAAAATAGAGATAATAATAAAACATAGCTCACAGAGTTGTTGTGATGATCAAATGAAATGATTTTTGTAAAACACTTAGCAGAAGACCTGGCACATAGTAGGTGATATATGTGACAGAGGCTGGCACATAAGAAAAGTGCCAGGCTGAAGAGTGGGTGAAACTGATCACATCAATGGGAGAGGGGCCCCAGGTGTTTGGATCTTGAGGAGGACAAGATTCTGGCTGGTAGAGGAGTTGGTCACTCTTGGTCTTCAGAAGCTGAAGACAGAAGGTGGGAAAAAGACTTTCTCCTGAGGGTTACTCACTTTTCCTGCTGGTGACTAGAAATCTTTTTCCCCAACACTTCCCAATTGAAAGGACTTTCTGAAGAGAAACCTGAGCAGACTTTACCTAAGTGCCTCTTGCCCAGGGATGAGTCAACCTGACTTTCTCTCAGAGGGCTCAGGCTGCCAAGGCCTGAGTTCCCCCCAAACTCAAAAAAGTGCCAGTCTCTGTTGCATATATAAATGTTTATTCTCTTCTATTCTTGTCTATCCAGCACTAATTATTTTTCATAAATCTAAATTTCATAAAAACAATTAATAGTTTACTAAGAACAGTGCTATTTCTATTAAGTTGTCCCCTATATCTTAACACAACAAATGTTGGGATTTGAAATGCAGAAAATTCTGAGATATTTGTCTCATCTACTTTCCTTCACCATTTTGAATAAATGGGGGAAATGAAATGTCAAAACCAATAGATATGTGTGGTGATAAGTGGAAAATAATATAAAGTCAGAAAGAATGAGAGATGGAGATGAGGAAGGCCACTAATATTAAGAGATTGGTTAATCTTCCCAGAGGAAGGGAAAAGGAGCTTTTGTCTATCTTCATCTTGTACTTGACAGATAGCATAAAGTGTCTATTCATCACACACACACACACACACACACACACACACACACACACACACACTCTAAATTCTGAACTCAGGTCTTTCTGACTTCTAGTCTAGTGCTCTAATCCCTGTGTCACCTTGCTGACTCTAAGAGGAGAAGAGAACAGAAGAATGTGATTTCTTTCTTCAAGCAATTTAGAATATGAACAGAGCTCAAGGAAGGGTCTCCACCATGTGGAATCCCCATACTCAAGATTATAAATCACTCACAATTTGCAAGCGTTGGCCATTAATGGGTACTTCATTTCACTGTTTCACTATTCCCTAGTTTCATAGAGAAACTATGTAATTTGTCTCCATTTATCATTTTATTCTGTATTTTTATGACTGTTTACCTATAATCAACCAATCAACAAACCTTCCTTAAGCACTTACTATGGGCAAGATAGAATAAGTCTTAGTATTACTAGAGCAGTAGCAGGAGACATGGGACCTGCAATACAGCCTACAAGAGACATGGGACCTGCAACACTCCCAAATGGGGCCCAATTCAGAGTGAAATGTAATTAGGAAACATTTAACTAACTAAATAAAAATACACAAAAAGATAGCTAATATTAATATGTGATTTTGGTTTTCTAAGTCAATATGCAATCCTTAGGGATCTCAGTGTACATTTTAGTAGTCCCTCATTTTGGTTTGAGTTTGATAATAATACACTAAGGGATGAGATACAAATAAGTTGTTCCAGAGTGAGTTAGACTATAAGACAATCAGAAAATCATTTATCATGTGCTTGGGTGCCTTATGTCAAGATCATCTCTGACACAATGGCTGTACTTGGATGACAGATTATAGCATTACTTTGTGTATGAGCCTTATGTTAAATTCCTTTTGAATTAAATAAATGCAAGTATTATAATGTCTAACACAGGTTCCTAAGCAGAGAGAGAGTCTGTGCCACTACATGTCATTGAAATAAAAGGAGTCCTTTTGAATGGCAAGGTTTTATAATATATTGATCCATGCTATGGATAGCATCATGTAATGTCATTACATTATCATGTAATATCTACTACATATGTACCCAGAACTATTGCCATCAGGATAAAACACGCACACACACACACACACATAGAAAACTTGATGTTCCAAGGGTTTAAAAAATCAACTCAGACCCACTAAAGTCTATTCAAGCTTACACTACTCACCTTTAAATGACAAGAAAAGCCAGAAAAAAGAAAGGGGAAAAAACACCCTGAGGGAGTATACCATTAAAAATCCATCAGAAGGAAGCATAGGAATTGTCGTGGTAGTTTATATCCCATGACATAAGGTGATCTTCATTGTTTGCCTGACAGTAAAGCCCTAAAGTTGGAACATATTCAGAGAGCCAATGGCAAGATGCCTCAGGGTGCTGCCAGCCTAACAATAGCATTCAGAAGTGACTATAAGATGGAAGTTCATGCCAGCTAAAGATCATAGCAGAGGGTATGAAGTCAATTCTATAAATATTCAATCAATGACCTCTATAAAAAAAAGGTTCTGGGGATATGGAGAAAAATATGAGTCCCTGCCCTCAAGGAGTTTCCACTGATTCTGTTTTACTGGATCAATCAACACATTTCTTCCACAGCACAACTTAGTGCAAATATCACTTTCTGCAGGAGGATTTTCCTATTTCCCACAATTCCTAGTGCTTTTTTCCTTTCATTCCATTTATTCTGTGAATTCTGTATATTATGTATGTGAATGGCAGAACATTCAAATCCTGCTTTAGATACTCACTAGCTATGGGACCCTGGACAAGTCAATCAACTTTTTACTGTCTCAAATTGTTCATGTGTTAAACTGAGGACTGGGTCAGGTAGGTGGGACAATGGCTAGAACATGAGATCTGGAATCAGAAAAACTAGAGTTCAAATCTGAACGGAGACACTTTCTAGCTGTGTTATCCTACATAAATCATTTAACCCCTGCCTACATAAAAACTGGAAAAGGAAAAGACAAACCATTTCAGTGTCTTTGCCAAAAAAACTTCATGGACATTTAGTTCACAGGATCATGAAGAATGGGACACAACTGAATGACTGAACAGCAATAACAACAATAATGGGGATAATAATAACACCTCCTTCCCAGAAGAGTTTTGAGAATGAAATGAGATATTTGTTGTGTTAGCACAGTGCCTGACGCATAATAGGTGCTATATATTAGCTACTATAATTGTAGTGTTCATTCATTTATTTACATGTTATCTGCCCCATGAGAATATAAGTTCCAAGAGGACAGGGGCTATTTTAATATTCTTTGTATCCTCGATGCTTATCATACTGCATGAAACATAGTAAGGCCTTATTCAGTATTTGTTATTTGATTGACTAGTCAACTGAAAATTTACTGAGTTCTTCATGTATTCCCCAAGACTCCAATCACTGAGGTGATTGATACCTCTACGAGCAAGGTGCCATCTGGCTCTCTCACAGATAATTTTCTATCCATCCTGGAAAAAACGGGACCATAAGAGCTTCTCACAATGGAACTAGTCTCTATCACTGAGAAGCAGGATTCTAGACATTCAGACCATTAGAATAACCCTTATTAAATGAAGTTCTCAACAGATGACTCAAATTGTTCACCTTGAAACTTAGATCTTATAAGGGGGATTCAATTTCTCAGGGTCACACAACTAGGAAGAGCCTAAAGACAGATTTGAAGCCAGGATATCCATCTCTAGGTCTGGCTCTCAATTCACTGAGCAACCTAGCTGTCCCCTATTACCTTCTTCTTTAAATTATTTCTATCTGCTCTAGATGCATTGTGCATATACAGTGGTCAGAACATTCAATCCCAGCCTCATATATTCACTAGCTATGTGACCTTGGACACAGGGTCCTAGACATAGGCATGGCCCCAATTCACTTGAAAATTAGAAATTTTCCCTTTTTTCTCTAATGATCTGAGCACCCCTGAGCTACAGAGTCTATAGTTGAGGCAAGGGGATTTAACAGAACTTGGCTGGGACTTATATTAGAAAGGTTTGGTCTTTAAGTATTGAGAGAGAAAAAGAGTGGTGACCTTCCTTCTCAAAGTGGGGTTCAGGGGAGACAGCTAATGTTTAGGGTTGGCTCAGAGAGAGGAGAGGGGTTTTGAAGATTTTCCCCTTCTGCCTTCTCTCCTTAGCTATGGCTGCTCTCCCAGATTTGCTCTTGTCCCTCTTGTCCCACCTCCACTACTAGAGACCAAAGGGTCTCCCCTTGATCTGTTCATTCTCACTTGATTCACAGCTTGGGGAAAAGATTTTAATGTCAACCCAATCAAGGTAATATAAAGGAATAACTGGCAGGGAAAAGAATGGGAAAGGAAAGTGGAAAAAGGGGGTCCCTGTCTTTATCTAAAACCCTTTCCCTCCCTCCTTGAGTTGGGGGGGAACTCAGGCTTTGACAGCCTGAGCCCCCTGAGAGATAGTCAGATTGGCTGACCCTGGGTTTGACCCCTTGGCCACAGTTCAGACCCAGGGTAACAGAAGCTGAGGTGAAGTCTGACAGAGACTCAAAATGCCTTTTCTCAGGTTTCTCTTCAGTGAGTCTCTTCAATTGGGAAATGTTGGGGGGAAGGATTTCCAGTCACAAGCAGGAAAAAGTTGGTAACCCTCAGGAGAAAGTCTTTTTCAACCTTCTCTCTTCAGCTTCTCCCAAACTGAGAGACCAACTGCTCTTTAGAAGGAACTTCCTGCTTCTCCTCAATATTCCATCCTCCTGGAGCCCCTCCCCCATTGAGGTGATCAGTTGCACACACTCTTCAGCCTGGCACTTTTTTCGTTATGTGCCAGCCTCTGTCACAGACTATTCTCACCCATCAACTTGGGAAGGGGCAGAAGATTCACATAGTTGCCGTAAAAGGTTCAGGTCTTAGAGGACAATTTAAGTTGAAGAGTCAGTTTGTTGACACTCTATGTCTCAGATGTCATACTGGATGGTGGAGCAAATTATCCCCAGCTTGAATAACTAATTATGTGCTTTGATCAGTCCCTTAGATTTTGGTACCTCAAAGAAACCCAGATCCTCCATCTAGTACCTCCACTCTCTGGCTCATGTCTGTTTCCCCAATATGGGTCCTTTTCCAAATTCCAATTATTGTTCTAAGCATTTTTAGGCATTGCAGGGGATATGATAGTCTGTACCAGTCATGCCAGTATTAACATGGTTGGAGGAAAGTTTGTACAAACTACAAGGACAATATTAAAAGCAGCTCCTTAGTAGAAAGCAAAGATTCCCAATTTTTTTAGTCCACCAATCTCACTCTTTCCATGTAATCAACCTTTGCTTTCTTCCTACCATACACTTCCTTGATGACAGCCTTTACTCCTTCATATTCTTCAGTGTTCCTCATTGATTATGTGTTGGAACTGCTCAGATACCCACTATGCCCTTTTCCACAGTCCTCTGTGTGATATTCATCTTTACTTCTTTGGAGGCAGCGATGTTACAAATCTTACCGTTGCACAACGACATCAATAAAATATTTGTATTTTTTAAAAGGACCTAAGTTTGATGTTAATAAAAACTTTTTATGTAAATAGCTATTTGCTTGTTGTATCCCCCAATAAAATATTTGCTCTTTGAGACTGTGGACTTTTCTATGTATTTCCAAATACAAAGCTTAACACAGAGCTCCATAGAGAGCATAGCACTTAATAATCAATCAACAGTGGTCACTGATTAACTAAATTTTCCCCAAAGCAATGCAGACTTTTCAACTCTAGGCTAAGCTTATTAGAAACACGTATAGTCTGTTACAGATTTACAATATATATTGTCAGTTACATGCATATTTGGACAAACTCAATAAAGTGTTCATCTAGATGCACATTATTATCTGGGCTATAGACCTTCTTCATTCATTTTGTCTTTCATAAGTGGATGGGCCGGTAAAAATCCTTTGAATGATTTAAATGATTACAGATCTATTCCAAGAGGCCCTGTAATGTCTTAGAACATGTCGAAATCAACACAATGTCATCTTCAATCTGTAGCATGTTTGTTATCAAAGGATCTTTTTACAAGGCAACTCCTGTCATTATATCTTCCAAAGAAATTTGATTTATTTTGATATATCAATGAAATATATCTTGTTAAAAAGCCTACAAATTTTTCCTACTAAATTATTTTAACATTCAATATTCTCAACATCCTTCAGTCAGTTATCATTTGTTAAAAGTATGCCCTAGTGCTGACTGTCTATTGTGAAAGTCTGCTTGTTTTTCAACTAATATTCTCATTGAGGATACCCTCAATGCATGTATAGATAACTCATAAATATCTTGCATAGGAAGAGGAGTATGCATAAAAGTCTGTTATTTGTTTATTTATCCTTAGTCACATTTTTTAGTTTTAATAGGTCTGAATTTTTCCTGAACCTTTAGTATCTTCCCTTTCTTTAGATGCCTTAATGCCTAAACAATTGTATTGCCTCCAGCATAAATCTCTTCTATTATATTTGATCCAGGCTAACTGTTTTTCTGGTCTTTGGTCTCTTTACTGCAGCCTGCTTTTATGAGTACCTCAGAGACTATGATGTTAGTGTTTCAAGAGAAAAAAGACTTTATTTTAATACTTTTTTAAAAATCCTTTTTTCCCATGTTATTTTCTTTTGCTAACAGGACTCTTTTCATCCGTGATTGCCTGTGAGTTGCCTTTGTTATCATTTTTTTTACTAATTTTAGCCTCTACTGTTTTATAAGATGACATGCTTCTCCATAATTAGAAAAGACAATTCTTCTGTTCCAAGGGCCTTACTTTAATTTTTCCAGTATATAGAACCTTCTAGAACTAGTGTACCTTTGCCATAGCCTTCAAGAAATTTGGGCTCCCTCCACACTATGATGGGATATTATGGTAAGACTTTAATGTTATCAGCAGGATAACATCAATTGTTTAACAGATATTGTCCATGTCCCACCATGACAATTTTCACATACTCTCTAGGGTACATGCATACCTAGTTAGTAACCCCTAACTCATGTTTAAATCTGGTAGAGTGGCCTATTGTTGGACACATGGCTCCTATAAATATGCCATAAATGACATCTGAACAGACTAAATCAGTTATGTGCTCTATGGTCCTTTTTGGTTTGATCAATCCCAGCTTTTCTAACATCTTTGATTTATCCTGACCCTTCACTTTTATCTCGGCATCTGCTCCAATCTATCAAAATTCAGGGTGATCAAACTGGTCTACAAACCACTTCCTCCTGCTATCTCCACTAAGATGATAACTCTTCCCTCTAACCATTTGGATTATGACCCTTAGCTTTGTGCCATTTGTGCCTTTTTTCTCTGACACACTGACAAATTCCACCACTAATACCTCCCAACATTTCCCATATTTATTGTGCTCAGATATATTATTTGCCTGAACAATTCTAGCAGATTGGTTAGTAATGGAAAGGAATGAGAAGGTTTAGATGATTTAGCAAAAACATGAAACTTCCTCCATTCATTTCCTTGAGGAAAAGAGATTAGCTTTCTTCTGACTGGCCCTCTAAGGAACAGAAATGGAACCAAAGAGTCGAAATTATAGCAAAGTAAATTTTGGCTCAATAAAAGGAAGAACTTTCTAACAATTATTATTATTGAAAATTGGAATGGGCTGCCTTGGTAACTAGTGAGTTTCTGATCCCTGAAGGAATAGTAGATAAATGACTCCTTGTTGAGGATACTACATATTAGATTTATGTTTTGGGTAGAGGGTGGAGAGAAACTTCTGAAGTCCTTTTCAACTCTGCAATTTTACAGTTTTAGGAGTTTGAGAAAGAGAGATTAAATTACTTCCCCAGGATCACACAACTAGTCAGTGTTAGAGATGAGAACCTGATCTCAATCATATAGCTTTAAGTTTGGGGCCCTTTTTCTATAAACATTGTAAGAATAAATAATGAATTAAGTCCCATAAGATTTGTGTGTGTATATATATATACATACATACATATATGTATGTATGTATATAGAAGTATGCTACTTCTCTCTTACCACAGAAAGGAAAGAAAGGCCATCCAATATAGGTAATTTTTTTTTCACATTAGCCTTTCCAGCAACCCAAAGAAGTTCCTTGTAGAAGATAAGAGGGTGACTTTTTAAAAGGCATGATATCTGCTTAATTCATAAGTGAACTCTGATTTGGTAGGTTGTAATAATAAAACAAATAGCTAGTAAGGAATTAGATCTTCTATTTTGAAATCATGAGATATAATTCAGAACAAATATGTCTAAAATTTAAATAGGGTTATATTACTGGATTGTGCCTAAAAATGGATAGATATAGATTAGATGACATTACAATTAGACAAATTCAGAAATAGTCATATGATTAAACTAAAAAAAATAGTTCTTAATAGCTCAATGTCAATATGGTAGGAGCTTTCCTGTGGGATCCTCCAGGAATCTGTACTTGACTCAGTGTCATTTAACAACTTTATCAACAGCATTAAAAAGGTCACACAAAGTATGCTTATTAAAATTGCCAATGACACAAACTTGTAAGGAAAGCCAAACTAGTCAATGGCAGAATCAGGATCAAAAAGGATTATGACAAGTCTGAGTTTAGGGCTTAATCTAATAAGATGAAATTCAATAGAGATAAATGTAAAGACATATTAAGATATATAAAAAAAAAACTTTATAAGTACACTATAAGAAAGACATTGATTGAAAAGAGGTATGAAAAAATATCTAGGGATTTTTGTGGACCACAAATTTATTATGAGTCAGGAGAGTGATGTGGTATCTAAAAAGTTAATGAAATCTTGGGCTGCATCAATTGAGACATAGCATCCAGGAATCAGGAAGTGATGGTTCCACTTTACCCTTCTTTATTCAGACCCTATCTGGAGCATTGTGTTGAATTCTTGTCATCAGAATTTAAAAAGGACAGTGCTGAGTTGGAGGGTTTCCAGGGGTGGCTAACCAGTTTGATGAAGGATCATGGTCTATGTTGTGTCAGAGACTAGTACATAAGAACAGTGCCAGGCTGAAGAGTGTGTGGATATGATCACCTCAATGGGGGAGGGGCCCCAGGAGGATGGAATCTTGAGGAGAAGCAGGAAGTTCCCTCCAAAGTGCAGTTGGTCTCTCAGTTTGGGAGAAGCTGAAGAGGGAGGGGTGAATAAGACTTTCTCCTGAGAGTTACCCACTTTTTCCTGCTTGTGACTGGAAATCCTTCCCCCCAACATTTTCCAATTGAAGTGACTCACTGAAGAGAAACCTGAGAAAAGGCATTTTGAGTCTCTGTCAGACTTTACCTCAGCTCCTGTTGCCCTGGGTCTGGATTGTGGCCAAGGGGCCAAACCCAGGATCATTCAAACTGACTTTCTCTCAGGGGGCTTAGTCTGCCAAGGCCTGAGTTCCCCCCAAACTAGAAGAGAGAGGAAAAACTAGAGGAAAAGGACTTCTTTTCCCCACATTCCTTTCCCGTTCTTTCCCTGCCAGTTATTCCTCTGTATTACCCTAATTGAGTTAATTGACATTAAAGTAGTTATTTTTTCCCCAAGCTGTGAATTAAGTGTGAGTGATTAGATCAAGGGGAGAGATGTCTTCCTAAGAAGAAACCCTTTGGTCTCAAGTAGTGGAGGGGGGACAAGAGGGACAAGAGCAAATCTGGGAGAGCAGCCATAGCTAAGGAGAGAAGGCAGAAGGGGAAAAATCTTCAAATCCCCTCTCCTCTCTCTGAGTCAGCCCTAAATATCAGCTGTCCTCACCTATATCCTGTTCCTTTACCATCCCAAAACCTTTTTCTCCATTACAGTGTCCTATGAAGATCAATAGAAAGAAATGGGCATGTTTAACCTGGAGAAGACTTAAAGGAGGAGCTTTCATAGCTGTCTTCAATATTTCAAAGTATGTCAGGTGAAGGAGGAATTCTATTTATTTTCTTTGGCCCTAGAGAACAAAACTAGTCATTTTGGACTTGATGGGAGGACAAACTTCCTCACAATTAGAAATAGTCAAAAATGGAATGGGCAGATAGGTGACTCAGTAGAAAAAGTGTTAGGCCTAGAATCATAAAGACTCATCATTCTGAGTTCAAATCTGACCTCAGACCTTTAGTAGCTGTGAGGCAAGTTGCTTCACTCTGCTTCAGTTTCTTCATCTGTAAAAGGAGCTGGATAAGGAAATGTCAAACCACCCTAGTATCTTTGCCAAGAAAATCCCAAATGGGGTTATGAAGAGTCAGACGTGACTGAAACATGGCTCAGTAGCAACAACAGAAGTGAAATAGATTTGTCTCTATAGGTAGTAAGTACCCCTCCTGGCAGATCTTCAGTCAGAGACTAGTAAAACATTTGTTGGATTTATTTTAGTCAGGATTCCTTTTGTATTTCAACTTCTATCAATCAACAAGGACTTGTTAAGTGCCTACTATGTGCTAGACACTGTTCAAAGCACTAGGAATAAGACAAAAAATTAAATAGCTCTTGCCCTAAAGGGGGCTGATTCTATTGAAAATTGATCATGTGTATGTATAAGTCAAACTAGATTCAATACAAAGTAAATAGAAAGATATCTTAAAAAGGACACAAGCAACTGTGGGAGATCAGGAAAAGCTTGTGTGATATAGGACCATAATAAGGTCACCTACATTCCCACTAGGGAACTAGTAAGAGAAGGGTGTGAAAGAGCTAAAGTAACGGAGAGAGAGGAGAGTTGATCTCCCCTCTCCTCCCCTTGGGAAAGGTAGCACAAATTGTCTTCCAGAGGGACAGAATATATCTCCTCAGAGACTGGGTTGAATATAGAATTTAAGGACTGGAGGAAAGTCTTAGAGAATTGACCCACTGCCTCCTTTCTTGATCTTGGCTATGGCTGAAAAGCAGGGTAACTCTCCTGCCTCTGGATTTTTCCAATCTCCCAACTGCCACCTTTCTCCCTTCAGACCAAAGATACTCCCCATCCCTGGTTTGGAGTTAATTATCCTCCTTGGGGAGAAAGGTAAGATTCTCCCCACATCTTCAGGCCCCTTCCTTGATGTTAGAAAACATGCAGACCTGATCTAAAAAGGATAACACTTTATTTTTGGGAACACACAAGGCAGGGAGAATGGAGTTGTTGAGTGAGGAAAGTGGGAGATGGGAATCCCTATGACTAACAACTGACCTGCCCCCAAGTCCTGAGGGGTTCAGGCTATCTGCCTGACCCTCTTTTAGGTCAGTTGTTGGGTATGTCCTTCCTCCTAAGTTGATATAGCTATGATGAAGTCCAAGGACAATTTTGGGGATAGAGAGAAATCTTCTTTAGTAAACAGCTTTCTACAAAGACCCAGTCTACTTTTTGTCTTTAGCTGGAAGCAGAGAGATTTAGGGGTCCACTGGAAGGTAGTCAATGTCCAGAGGGATCCTCTGTCTCAGAGGTCCTCTCTCAGACTGTCCACTCCAGGAGAACTGACAAGAAAAAGAAGTGATCTGGCAGTTTCAATTCCCCAGCTCCTCTGTTCCTTTCTGGAATCTTGGGTCTTCTTTGCCCTTCCCCCATTTGGGCTGTCCCTTTGCATTACTGGATCTGATTTTCTGTCTTACACTTGACATGAGCTTTGAAGATAACTAGGGATTCTAAGTGGTAATTGTGACAAGATTGTTCATTTTAGACACTGAGCCTGCACAAAGGTGTAGAGTTGGGGAAATGAATGGCATGTGTGATGAATATTAAATAAGCCAGAGAAGGAAAAAGGAACCAGTGCATAACATATCTAAATCTCTGGCTCCCTGTATCTTCTGGCCTCTTCTGTAACCTTGTTGTATCGATTATAATGGGTATGCTCCCACTTAATTTTACTCTTTTCTATAGATCTTTTCCCTCACTTTAAAAACATGCTCTAGATTTCTCACTTAAAAAATATTTAACTTTGATGCTGATACATATTTACCTCATTGCCTTTTCATTCTACTTCTTTTCACTGCGATACTTCTGGAAAGAGTAAACTCTTACTCATTGCCTCCAACTCCATGTTATACATCTACTTTTCAGCCCATAATATCTACCTCCTCTATTCATAATCTGTCTGAAATGGCTCTTTCTAAAATCAGTAATAACACTTAACATTCCTTTTTCTGTGCTCTTCTTGTGACCTATCAACTAACTTTAATTAACCATTCTTTTATTAACCATTCTTCTTTTCTGATCCTCTCTTATCATGAGGCTTCTGTATTATTATAATACTCTCATGCTTCCCTTCCTATCTCTCAGGCCACCCTTCCTTCCCCCTTTTTTCTTTACTGGCTCCTCATTATTTTCATGCCCTGTGTAAGTAACTAGGCTGTAACATTCTTTTTTTTAATTCATTTACTTAGTTAGTAAGTTATGTGTTATAACAAATTTCCATACAAGTTTTCCCTAAGTTATGTGATCAAATTTATCTCCCTTCCTCCCTTCCCTTTCCCATTCCAGTGCTTAGCTCCCAACAGTCTATCCTAAGCTCACTTGTCTTTCCTCTTTGCAACATCTACCTAATTCATCTAATCCAATTCAATGGTTTTAATCATTCCTTCTATATATAGATAACTTCAAAATCTATATCTCTACACCCCAACCACTCCTTGTCTTTAATCTACTGCTTCTTATCAGATGACTACATGTTGACAATTTTACTAGTTACCATATATCCAATGTCTCTAAAAATTAAATCTCCCTTCTAATTTCTGTTGTACAATTCAGCTAATCACAAAGATTAGTAATCTTGAAACTATCTTTTTAATATTTCATATCCTTTGCCTTTCCATTCCCTAAAATATCCTCATTATTTTCCTAAGCCACTTCAATGACCATAATACAGATTTTCATTTTCTCTTGTTTAAAATACTAGAATATCCTTATCTTGTGGCTCCATCCAATTCCCCTTTTTTACTCCATTCTTCATACTTCTCCCAAATACTCATTCTAATAAAATTCTCTGAGCAGTTGAGTCATCTGCTCAGTGGGAGGCCAACAATATATAGAGATAGACCATTTCACTTTGGGTTAATTCTAATTAGATTGAGGTTTTTCATTATAACAATTCAAAATCCTTCCATTTGCTATTTCTATTCATTGTTCCTTGTCCACTCACTAGAGACAAAAAGAGCAGTTGTAATTCCTCTTCTAAATGGTTGTCTTTCAAATAGTTCCAGATAGCTATCACATCCCTTACCAATTCTTCTCTAAATTAAAAAATACAGCTTCTCATGCAGATCTTCCTATAATGTGATTTCTACTTCCTTTACAATCTCAGCCATATTTTTCAGCTCATGAATGAATTAATGGATAGATGATTAAATGAAGAAAGCATACATTATATGCTTATTGTGTGCAAAAAATAAAACTGCTGCAACCTAGGAATACTAATAGAAAAGTAAACCAGTCCCTGTTCTCAAAGAACTCATATTTTTATAGGGGTAGATAATACATATAGGAGGTTTCAGCTGTAAATCAGACGGAAAGTCCCAGGGGGTCTGTATGGTTTATCAGCAATGCAGATGGTAATGCATCACCTTTAGTTTCATTTCCATTTGTAAAACCACATCCATTTTTTTTGAGCCATATGATGGTTCCAAAGAGTTCTAGTTGTAGACTGTCCAGTTTGTCAATGTCCTTCTTAAAATATTGTACTTGGAACTGAATTTAATGCTCTGGGAGTAATTTTCTCCTGAGCAGAGATCAGTGGGAATATAATCTCTTTTCCTTTGAATATTATGCTTCTATTATTCAATTCAATGCCACAAACTTAATTTCATAAAATGTAATGTAAACTCTGTGAGGGCAGGGAAAGTTTTGTTTCTAGTCTTTATATCCTTAGTGATTCATAGAGTACTTGATACATGGTAGGTGTTTAATAAATATTTCTTGAAATGCCTAATTTTCCAGCGATCTCAAGGTTTATTTCATAAAAGCACCAAATCATAGACTGGACAAAGATATTAGATATTATTTAACAAACATGACAACTCATATGTGAATACCATTTAAAAGTATGGCTATGCTTACAACTTTCCTAACCACATTCCTGTAAGGTAGTGAAACTATCATCATCCTCATTTTATAGATAAAGAGATTGTGAGGTTTAGTAATTTACCTGTCTTCACACAATTGTTGTGGCTAAAAGGATATTCAAAATCAGGTCTCCTGACTTCTTTCTTATGCTAAACAATATTTGTATATTACCTAGTATTTTTATCTAATATACCTAAAAATACTCACCCTTTTTAAGTATATATGATAACACATGCATCCATTAATATTGTTTTCATGAGTTTATACTGCTGTCGTATGTCATCTTGCAGCCAAACTTAATTATACCATATATATATATATGCTTGCAATTTAAGAAGGAAGGATTGAGGCCATCAGGAAATAATTCTTGGCTCTGACATATTAAATAGCTGAATAGTAATGCAATGGAAAGAGTGGATGGAGCATTTGTTATAAGGCCCCATCTCACATCCATTCAGTTAGTCATTTCTCATCCCTTTCCTCCAAGTGCTGTTCTCTCTTCAAATTATAAAACCTGGCTGCTTACTTGAGGCTGATATTATATTTCCCCATTAGTCATAGGCTTATACATTGCAAGTCATATTTATACATTCCAAGTGATTCTGGGAAGGTCGATACTTTAGTTATTAAGAACTAGACAAATACTGTGGTTAATGCTGAGGTCTGGTGCTAGCTACGCCTTAAATTGCAACATGTGGGCAAATACCTACCAGCAACAGCTTGCATGAAGTACCTAGAAACCCTACTTCAGTATAAATGTAAGTTTTGTACAATATATATTGGACTGAAAGGTTTGTGTGGGGTTTAAGGGTAAGGATTTTGTCATCTACATCAGTATATCCAATATCATATAGCATAGTGTCTTGCACATAACAATTGCTCAATAAACATTTCTTGAACTGCATAAATTGAATTGAGTTGAATTGAAACTCTGATTATTCAGAGAGTCTCTATATACTTCTCTAACACTATGATGTCCTTTGCATAAAAACCATCAGATTAAAGAATCTGAGATGGAAAAAGAATCTCAGAAGTCACCCATTTATAAAAGAGTAAGGAATATAGTCTAAGGCAGACGTGCTGCTTAGCCTGGTCCAGAGAGCCTTGGGAGTTCCTGAGATGCTTTCACAGGAGATCTGTGAGATCAAAACTTTTCATAATAACACAAAGATGTCTTAATATCTAAAATGGCAAATGTTAATCAGTATAATTCACACAACATGTTTTGGGAGGTGCCCTCAATAATTTTAAGAGTATGAGGAGATTCTGAGAGCGAAAGGTTTGAGAATCATTGGTCTGCAATGGCCAAGGCACAGGAAAAAGCGCATGGCTCTAAAAAATTAAAATGGACCTAGGGTTCATGACTCCAAACCTCAAATCAACTGAGCTTTATTGATGCACAGAATCTAGTAGTGTCTATGTAATTAAGAGCTTTTTCAAAAGGCTTTTTGAAAGAAATAACATAGAAAGACTCTTTTACCCATTTTTAATGCAAAATACTCTGCTGAACTGAAATTCTTCCTAGAGTAATTTCTCTGTCTTCTTTCATGTCCCTTCTTCAGATTCAGATGTGTAAAACATATTATATATTTGTATTTCAGTGATCTCTATTCCATCTGTTATCAGGAACAGATTCTAAAGAAAATAAGTATAGAAATTAAAAATGATTATTTGGGAATTCTCAAGTAAATCATTCTTTGCCTTTAGCTACTTTAGTTCAAGGATACTAAATCTCTTATAATAATGTCCCTGAGTCACCTTGGGTCTAGATTTTTTAATGTTTATTTATTCTTATCCTCACTTCAGAATGTTGGGTTTTTTAACATTATAAAAATTAAAATGAATAAAACACAAAAAGTGAATATTTCCACTTAAATATAACCTATTTATGCTATTACAGAGAAGCTTCTTCAGCTCCCTCACCATACTTGACAATACCATTGTTGACAAAGGACACTTTTATCTATTTGAATGAGCAATCTCCACTTGAGATAAATGGTTCTGAAGTAGACGATATATTGTGAGTAACCAAGGACCTGACTATCCAATGGATTGGGGGTATAGAAGACTCATTAACACTTTTAGAAGGTTATATATTTCAATCACATTTCATTATAAATAACATTATTTATCATGCATACCCAACAAGATTATCTCTTAGTAATACTTTTATAGCTCTGAGATGTGTCTCTTCAGCTTTTGAAAGAATTTATGTTTTCACTTATTAGGGACCCTTATTGCTAGACATAATTTTCATATTTCCAGTTTTTATTATTATTATTATTTAAGGATGTCTCAGTAATATATGGAGTTTTTCTTATACATAAAGATAAGTCTTCCTAAGAGCTACTCAAGGACAAGTAAGAGCAAGATGATTTTTCTTTTTTTAGTGTTCAAATACAGCAAACTCTTAATTATCTCCATTAAAGGAAAGCAAGATCCCTTCATTCAAAATATAATTTATTTTATATTTTTACATAATTATGTCATATTTATTAAATGGCATGGCAGAGTACATAAAAAATGGACTCAGAAAACTAATATTTATTGGGAAAGGAAATAGAAAGATTGGAAAACAGGGGGATAAATGGGAGGTTTGTATGGGGTAAGGAGGAGTTAAGATGAGAGAGGGAACACTGCTTGGTGAGGCAAGGGAGGGAGATGCCCCCTGCTGAGAGGAAACAGCAGGGGTCCAATAAGGACAGTTTGTCTTTGAATGACTGAAACTGAAGTTCAGCTCCCTCTATGACCAGAAAAGATAGTCCACTTATCTGACTGCAAAGTCAAATAATATAAAGTTTAATAATCCAGTGGCAATTGGAGGTTTTCCTTAGCTTCAGAGTATAGGGCCAGGCCCTAGAGGCTGGCGGAGAGTTTGTCCCACTCCCGTCTACTCTCGTTCTAATTCAGAATCTTAGCAGTACACAGAAAGCAAACAAGAACAATTCTAACCTTTAGAAGCCTGTGTCTTTGGGCTGAACCAAGAAGAGCATGCCACTCCAGACTGGGCTGAACAAGCTCCTCTCTCCTCTGACACCCAGAAGCAAGTCCCATCTGACAGAAAGGAAGTGCTAGTCACAAGACCCAACTGCCACTCCTAGTTGGGCCCTTCCCCCACAAACTGTCAGTCTTGTTTCCTTTCCACAATCGTCCCCTTTTTTTGTTGTGACCTTCCCAAGGTCACATATTTATATGCTAGATATTAATTGAGTAAATCTACTCTAAGGAATTCTTAGCAGGAAAGTTTGGGTAAGGGTAGTTTGGGGTTTTACAATAAATTCAGTTCAATACATATTGAACAAAAATATTACAAAAAATTTGAATCTTAGTGCTAATACTACTTACTCTACATTACTAAAACTAATACCTTATTTATAGAAATAATTTACATATAATACAACAATACACATTGTTCCACATCATAATGTCAGTCAAATAGAAATATCTATTGATCTTTCTATTTGCCAAAGATCTTATGGAACTAACTATATACATATTTACATTTGCATAAATACAATTTCAGACACTTTTTTATATAGACAAGGCCTCTCAATATGTCAGTGATTTTGTGTTTTGTGTCTAATAGTGTTGTGTTGAATTAATACTTATCAAGTTTCTTCAGATTTCCACTTCTCATGTTGACTGATGGATCTCTTCTTTCTTCTATGTTATGTAGTGATGCATGCTATTTCCCTAATATGTGAAATTACTTTTGTTTTATTATTTCAACACACTCAGTCTTACATATAAAACTCATGTTCAATCTGTCCTCTTCTTATATAAACAAATTTACAAAGTTCAAAGTCTTAGCTGTCCATTTCAGCTTTTCCTCTTTGTTTCTTGTCTCTAGCATCTTTTCTTGATACTTTTCCTCTGGGCAGGTTTAAAATCTTTTCTTCTGGGATGCTTTTCCTCTGGGTTGCTTTTCTTCTGGGATGCTTTTCCTCTGGGTTGCTTTTCCTCTGGGCTGGGAAGTTGTCTCGAACATTATGTGTCACTATTATTTCTTTGTGTTGTACTTTTTATGTTAATCAGTTTTTTTTTTCATTTCTCAGCCCTATCTGTTGTCTAATTATCTTTGATGTCTGTTACAGTGGTGTTGAACTTTTTCTGGTTTCACATGGGAACAGTGAAACCATGAGTCTTTCCCTGTAACTTTTATAGCTGTTGGGGTAGTAAGCAATACTTCATGTGGTCCAGTTCATTTTATGTCTGTGGCCAATTTTCTATGGAAATTTTTTAAGTATATTATGTCTCCTGGTTTGATGTTGTACAAATTGTAATCCAGGGGTACTGTTTGTTGTATCAAGCCCATTTCATGCAATTCTGCTATTCTTGTCTGTAAAGCTTGTATATATTTTGTCAATTGACAATCTAGTTTGTGATAAGTTATATGTCAGAGACAGGAAGATGTGATAGGAGCATTACATTGTTTTCTTCTTCTTCCTTTTGTTTTGGATCAGGTATATGATTTTCTTGTACTGCAAATTTAGTGTCTCTATACACTTTATCCACTTCCACATACTTTTCACAAAGTTCTTGGTAATTCTTGACTCCCAATGCTGCCAGCATTTCTTCTAATGAGATTCTATAGTTTATTTCCTTAACTAACTCATCTGATAGGATCATTTGTTCTTGATTTGAGTTGTTAATGAAATCATGTGTCTCCTCCTCTTGTAAAGCTTTGTAATTTTGATCTTAAGGTTTGATATATTCATAAGGTTCTTGGTCTTCTTCATTTTCTGAATCAAACATTATTGAATATAGTGATTCTGTGTGATTCGCGTCTTGCACTGACTCTTGCTTGGTGGTTTCTATATTCCCCAAGTCTTTTGCAAGCTCTTTAACTTGTTCGTAATTTGTGATTTGGCTGTCTTCAGGAGATGTTTTTAAAACAGATTTAGTTGCTCCTGTATCAATTAGAGCTGGGTAGATCTCATTACCCACTTTTATCATGACCCTTGGTTCTGTGTTCTCATTTTGTTGGCACACTTGGACCATAGGTGCCTCTATTTCTATTTTGTTCAAATCCCAGTTTTGTTCTGCTACAGACTTTTCTTGTTGCTCTGAACATTCATTTTGCAATCCATCATCAGTTTGCAAGAGATTTGCATTATCATGGAGACTTAAGGATGGCATGGCAATGTTTCTGTTTGCTTTTTCTTGTGCACTTACTATTGGTTGGAATTCTTCTGCATAAGGATTTAAGGTTAACTTTTCTATTATGTCATTGGTATTTTCTTGTGTAATAACATTCCTGCTTTCAGAGTCATTGTCTCCAGGAGGTCTGCTAATTTGAATGTTCTCTGTTATTGCATTTTCCCCCTCATTGGACCCTTCTGTTGTTTGCTCATGTGCTTCAATAACTTCATTTACAGTTTGTGTATTACAGACTGTTGCTAGTTTTGTTTCTTCCTCTTTCTTTGTAGCTTGTTCCACTGTTCCAAAAATTTTCTCTTTAATCTCTGTTACATCATTATCTAATTGGATTTCTTCTTCTATCTGTTCTTTAGTTTTATTTTGTGCTTTTGGAACCTCAAGTTCTATTTGCATGTAGTCTCCTTCCTTTTCATTTTTCCTTTCCCATTTTTCCTTTTTGATGTTACCCCATGCACCTGGCTTCATAACTGACTTTGTTTGGCAGCACCTGAGACTACTTATGAATAACGTGGTTTCACTCCCTATTGGATGTACCTCTCCATGATTTCTAAATTTGGTGCTTGCAATGATTTCTTACAATTACAATCACAACATTTTGCATTTGTTTGTGTATTATTGCTGCTATACTTTACATTGCTTTTCCAAGATCTCGGTTTGTTATTAGCTTGGAATAATTGTGCCTTTAAATAACAGTCTCAAACCATGTGACCTATTTTCCCACAGAGGAAACATTTGGGCAAATTTCTCCTTTGATTGCTTTGTGTGTAATTTCTTGTGGGTTTGTACGATTGCAGAGTGGCTAGATTTTTTATTTCTTCAATTTCTTTACATTTACTTGTGCTATTTGCCTCCTTGAGCTTGGCTTTAAGCTCTTTTATTATTTCATCCTTTTCCTCTAGCATTTCTTTATGACCTGAAAATATTTAAGTTGCAGTTTTTCTTAAATCTTCCAGACTTAGTGTTTCCCAATCTGGGTATTGAAGTTTAAAATATGATCTTATAGGTGTGTTACTGCCTTTCACAAATTGTCTCCTTATGTGTTGAAGATTTTGTTCAGTTAAATTTTCAAATCCAAGCACCTCCTCTGCTACTTCAATAACTCTATCGAGGAACTTTGATGGATGTTCCCCACTTTCCTGTCTCAATCTCTCAAATTTTCCCCAAGTATCTGGTCTTTTTGAAAAACTTTTCATTGCCTCTAATAAGTCTTCTCTGGCCTTTCTTAGGTGACGTAGATTTTCGATATTAGATAACTCTAAATCTGTTCCTTCCACCGGCCATGATGTTAAATTTGGATTTTTTCTAGTTTCATCAATGAATTGTTGTTTTTCCCTTTTTGAAAATAATTCTGAGAGAAGAATTTCAGTGTCCTGGAAATCTGGATCACAAAGCCTAATTGCTCTTTTAAATTCTTTTAAACATCTCATTGGTTCTGAAAACCAGGAAAGCATCTGTCTTTTCAGACTTTCAATGTCAGCTGTTGTAAATGGTTTATGTGTTTTAATATGAATTATGTCGCTATCTGGTTGTAGGCTTGTTTGATCTCTTAGTGACAATATTGGTATTCCACCTTCAGCCCCATCTGTATTTTCTTGCTGAACTACATTGTTCTTTTTAGGTATGTCTTGTTGTGTGTTAATACCTTTGCCACATTGTATCTCTTCACTCAGTTGCTTAATCATTTCCTTTAGTTGCATCATCTCCTCTTTTGTGGCTAAAATCATCACAGCCATTTCATTCTCTTTTGCTTTTTTCCCCAAAATTAGATGCACACCTTTTTTTAGGGCATAGTATAATTTGGTTACTACGAATAATGCTCCAGCATATGTGGGAATGAATGAAATCAAGCAATACATACTTATATTCAGCCATTGCAAAGTTTCATAGATGCTAAGCAGAAAATAAATATAATTCAGAATTGTGACAAAAAATAAATTGTAAAACATATACAAGAAATATGCAATACAGGCTAGATAATCCATGGCAAGTAATAGTTTCTTTGCCGTCTTATATCTTGAAAAGTCTTTTGTAACAGAAAAAAAATTTTAAGTCTGGCCTTTTAAGAGTCACCTCCTCCCTTCTGGAGGAGTGGTTTCTTTTGGGTGTGGTATTGCTAGGCAGATTAGTTGCACTCAGCACTGCTCTCAAAATGGTTACTTTTCACAGTCACACAGGCTTTTGAAATGTATGCAGGCCCAACTTCTCTGAAACCTCCAGTTGCTTCCTTTTCCCAAATTCTTAACCAAAATAGGTTTGAAAACCTAGCTGGCTCATCAAAACTGTAATATTTATTGGGAAAGGGAATGGGATTGTGAAAAAGGGAGATAAAAGGAGGTTTGTTGCAGGGTATGGAGGAGAGAGGGAAGAGAGGGTATATTGCTTGGAGGGGCAAGGGAGGGAGATGCCCCCTGCTGAGAGGAAACAGCAGGGGTCCAATAAGGACAGTTTGTCTTTGAATGACTGAAACTGAAGTTCAGCTCCCTCTATGACCAGAAAAGATAGTCCACTTATCTGACTGCAAAGTCAAATAATATAAAGTTTAATAATCCAGTGGCAATTGGAGGTTTTCCTTAGCTTCAGAGTATAGGGCCAGGCCCTAGAGGCTGGCGGAGAGTTTGTCCCACTCCCGTCTACTCTCGTTGTCCTAATTCAGAATCTTAGCAGTACACAGAAAGTAAACAAGAACAATTCTAACCTTTAGAAGCCTGTGTCTTTGGGCTGAACCAAGAAGAGCATGCCACTCCAGACTGGGCTGAACAAGCTCCTTCCTCCTCCAACACCGGGAAGCAAGTCTCACCCGGCAGGAAGGAAGTGCTAGTCACAAGACCCAATTGCCACTCCCAGTTGAGCCCTTCCCCCACAAACTGTCAGTCTTGTTTCCTTTCCACAACTCAGAGCCAGGAAGGCATAGGTTTAAGTCCTTCCTTTGACACATATTGACTGCCTGACCATAATGCAGGTTAATTAACTTGAATCTTCACAGTAGTTGCTTTCTAGGATAATGATTAAGAACACTAGGCTAGAAGCATTGCTGATGCAAAGTCTCTTAGGCTTAGGATTCAGAATGCTCTCCATTTGACATCCTCTTGGCTTTTAGGTGAACAATATTTTTGAATCAAAAATCATATTCGCTATCAGAAAAATATCATATCAGAGAAAATGTTAGATATTATAACTGGCATTGATTTTAAAGGATATATAGGGATTTAAAAAGCAAAGACATAGGGAGGGCATTTCATGTAAAAGTATGGTTAGAGAAACAAAGGCAAAAAAGCATAGATCACTTTCTGAACCTAGGAAATGGTTGAAAGTGAAAATCAGGTAAGCATGGACCCTCCTGAGAGACAAACCTCCCTCCCCCCCACCAAGGTCACCTGGCAGGGGGGTCCAATAAGGACCATTTATGGTTGAATGGCTGTCCTTAGGTTCTGCTCCCTCTATGTCCCCTGAAATGATAGTCCTCCTCGTATCTGACTGCAAATTATTTAACTCAAGATGAATTTATTAACAAGTTTGTATTGGGAAGGTATCAGGGTAGAGAGAATAGGGATTCCCCTATACTTTGACACAGATTTGGTTTGAGTCTCTCTCAGCTTTTGAGCTGAAGCCAGGCCTCACAGGCTTGTGGAATGTTTCTTTTATTCCTATCTATGTTATATCTGTGCTAACTTTCTTAAGTTCAAAGTCTTTAGCAGTGGACAGCAAGAGGAAGAAAAGATTCTGACCTTCAGAGCTGGTTGGGCCTGTCTCTTTGGGCTAGTACCCCTGAAGACCAGACTTACAGTTCAAACCACTCCACTTAACTCCTTTTGTTGGATGACACAATCACAGGAATCCAGGTAGAGCACACAGTTGGGAAAATCCAGGAATAGAGGTCCTTCTATCCTGAGAAAGGGAGAGAGCACTCCTTTCAGTCTGAGGGCCAGGAAAGAGAGACCTTGAGAGCAACTGTCACTCTCGAAGTCACCCCTCCCCCCACCAACTGTCTTCGCTGTCCATCAATCTTCACTCTAATGTTCCAACTGCTGTCTGCTCCACCTCAGTGGCAGAAAATCCAGAGCTTGATTCAGTTTTCCTTTCCACATCACTGACCTATTAATTTATTGCTTAAATTCTAGCCTAATCAACAAATTGATATTTTTACCCCAAAACTAGACTCTTGCTTACTTTAATTATAACAATTGAAATCGAATATAATTGTTATAAGAAATGACAAGCTGGATGGTATCTGAAAAACCTAGGAAGACTTATTCAAACTGATGAAAACTGAAGTAAGCAGAACCAGAACAATGTACATAGTAATAGTCATATTATATGATCATCAACTGTGAATGACAACTGTTCTCAGAAATACAGTGATCCAAGACAATTTCAAATGACCAATAATGAAAAATCCTATTTACCTCCAGAGAGAACTAATGGATGATTCTGAGCATAGATTAAAGCATATTTTTTTCACTTTATTTTTATCTTGCTTTCCAGCATGGCTAATATAAAAACTCATTTTACATGATTTCATATATATAATTGATATCAAATTTCTTGCTTTCTCAATGCATACAGTAGGGTTGGGAGTGAGGGGAAGAAAAAAAATAAATGTTAAAAATAAAGATACAAGGGCAGCCGGGTGGCCCTGTGAATAGAGATCAAAGCCTGGATTTGGGAGGTCTTGGATTCAAATCTAGTCTCAAACACTTCCTTCCTGCATCACTCTGGGCAAGTCATTAAATCTCAATTGCCTGGCCCTTTCTAACTCTTCTGAGTTGAAACTGTTACTTAGTATCAAGTCTAAGACAGAAGGTAAGGGTTAAAAAAAAAGATATTTTAAAATTTTAACTGCCTAGTTTAGTCCAAATGTCATACTGTTCACAAGACCTTGCCTGATCTCTCAGTGCTATTATCTCCCATTCATACCTCACT
This sequence comes from Monodelphis domestica, assembly GCF_027887165.1. Lineage (NCBI taxonomy): Eukaryota > Metazoa > Chordata > Mammalia > Didelphimorphia > Didelphidae > Monodelphis > Monodelphis domestica. The sequence goes on along the minus strand of NC_077234.1, from coordinate 169,851,143 downwards.
CCCAAAATTACCTTGTATGAATTTTGTTCATTCTTTATATGAGTGACAGTAGTTTAAAAGCATAGGTATAGTTTCTCCATATATACTTGGACAATTCTCTTTATGCCTTTAACTCACAATGATAATAACATTGTATTTTTAATTGTTGTTATAGTTGTAGTTGTCTCCCCTGTAAGTATTCCTATTGTCCCTGTATTTATTGTAATTATTATTATTATTATTATAGTTTGATCTCCTCCCATTTCTCTTTCATATTGTACAATTTGAGGGTAGAATTTGATTAAGTACCCTAGCCTTTGGCACAAGAAGCACCTCTTTGGAGCTGCCTGCCTAATTTGTTGGTATTGGGAGTTAGGCTATTTGAATATCCTCAGGGTTGCTAAATTTTTTACTTCTTCTATTTCCTTTTGTTGGATTGTTTCTGTTGCCTCTTTTAATTTTTGCTTTAAGTCTTTTATCTGGTCATCTTTCTCTCTCTGTAATTCCGTGTTTTCTTCATGTAAGTAAGATGCTGATTTCCTTAATTCTTGTAACATCATTGAATCATACATAGGGCAGAAATTTTTGAAAAAATTCCTGATTGTGGTGGAACAACCCTTCAGAAATGGTCTCCTAATGTGCTGTGATACTTGATCACTACCCTCAGGAATCCTAGTATGGTTTCAGCACTTTCCAGGAAGCAGTCAAGATAAATGGAGGGCTGTTCTCTGGATTCTTGATGAATCCTTTCAAATTTACCCCATGAGTTGGAATGGATGCAAAATGATTTTTATTGTTTCTTAAAGATCTTCTCCAGCTTTTCTTATGTAAGAAAATCTCTGGGGATTAGAAAATTCAAAATCTGCATAAAATTTGGCCAACTAGTAAGTGTTGGGTCATCCTTCATTTTTTATGACTTGGGCTTGCTCTGCAGGATAAAATAGTTCTTGCATAAGGATTTCAGTATCTGCAAAGCTTGGCTCATAGAGCCAAAAAAGCACATTTTAACTCCTTCAAGAAACTGAAAGGTTCCATATAGAATTTTGGCATTTCTTTTTCATAGTGCTTCTAAATCTGTTGCTGAAAAGGGCTTGCGAATCTTCAAATGAACCACCCCTGAGTCTGCATTTAATTTTGCATAGTCCTGTAGAGGTAGACTATTTTGTACCCCTTCAGTACCCCTAATGTATGTAGCATCTGTGTTTATTCCCTTATCTGCAGTTACTCTGTCAGTACAGAGTCTTATGGTTAGTGTAGATATAGTGTCATTGTCCATGTCATAGACATTGTCATTGCCCTTGTCTGTGTTGGTGCCATTGTCCATTCCCATTTTGTTTAGTTTTGTTATCAACCCCTGGTATAATTCATTCATGGTATTCATTTGATTGAACACCTTCATTAATGTGGGATCCTCCTTGTTGTTCTATTTACTCATGATTAGTTTGATTCCCTTTCTTAAGGTGTTAAAGATTTGCCATGCCATCATTGTTGTTCCATATATGGCAGGTAATATTGACCAAAAACTGTTGACTTCCTTTGTTATCCAGTTCCATGTTTGTCCTATCTGGACTAATGGCCAGCTATAATCAAAAGTGGCATTAAAAATCATGCCATACAACCAGTAAAATAAATGTGCCAGCATGATGAGAGCTACACAGATGATTAAGACCTTTTGGTACATGTTTGGTTTTGTTGTACCATAATTCTTTATCTTCTACCTCCAAAACTCCTTTACAGTAAAAAAAAAAAAAGTTCTTTTTAAATCTAGCCCTTTTAGAAACTCCTCCCCACTGAAGTACACAGTAATGGCTTTCAGCCTAAGCTTCTGTTCCAAGATGGCTACTCCTTCCCCTGCCCCAGTCACTTCCAATTACCATTAACTGATAATGGTTCTTGTCCTGAGCATATAGTTTTGTTATCAACCCCTAGGTCACCAATTGTAAAAGAGGAGAAAAATGGAAGAGAGTACTCTTCCCACCTTACTAATGAAGAGGGGTGAAAGGTTTTACCCCACTGGATAGATGAGTTTCTCCAGTGAGAGGTTGATGGGAGATGTGAAAGAAAAGGGATATGGAGAAAACTGAAGATCTGAGATAAATGACTATGTCTGTCCTTTCCTCAAGTTTAGCTGACCTTGGAGCTATGGCTTTTTCAGGGAGAGACAGAAGAAATCTGTCTAGCCCTCTGCCCAAGGATACACCACAAACTGTATCCTTGAGCCTTGAAATGTGGGCTCAACTGCTGGGAGAGATGTTGAATCCTAGACAGTCCTTTCAAGTGTAAGGGTCTTTGTTGTTGGACCCTTCTCTATAACCCCAGTGATAAACTGGATCTTTGCTTGTCACAGATGAAACAAGATTTCACCTTTGATCTTGTTCCTCACACCCCCAACTTCTTCTCAAGAAAACTCTAACCAACTCCTGACAGACATAAACTGAAAATTTATTTTCAGTTTTGGGAATCAAAAAGGGGTTAAAGGGACAAGGCAGTAGGAAAGTGGGATAGGGAATGCCCTAATAACTCTGTTTGTGGTAGTTGGTATTCACAGGTCTTTGGCTAGAGGCTTTTGTGCCTCCAGCCTTTCCCAACACCTTTGTTTCTTATATTCTTATACTATACTAACTTAAAGTAAATGTTTCTATGAATTTATTCAAGGGAAACAAGAAGGGGAGACCCAATGGAGATGGCAGATTTGCTTTGTCCAGAGTCCAATTGAAACCCCTTTCAGTCTTGAAATAGCAGAAGACCAGTGAAAGGAGATTGTAGATGATTTCTAGCTGGAGACAGGTACTCAACAAGATGAAAATCAGGTTCTTTGTTCTTCTGGCTTTGGATATTTCCCTCTCTGACCCTTAGGAAACACTCCTCCCAGGTTTCTTCCAAGGCTGGAAATGCCAGTCAGTTGGTTCAGAATTCTCTCAGCTCTAGTTCTCCCAGCATCATTAGTTCCTCTTCTCTGCCCCCAGGCCAGTCTCTCCATCAGACTGCAAGATTCTATTTCATGGTCTCTACTCAATTCTTACATTTATCTGCACTGTTCTCTCTCCCACGTAGAGTGAGTTCTCCTTGAGGACAAGGACTTCTTATTTTTTTTGTTGTCTCTCCAGTGCCTAGTAGTACAGAGTCTGGCACATAATAGTCCCTTTATAAATATTTGGTACCAAATTGAAACAGATTCTAACTAGTGCCTTGGCATTATAAGGACTTATCTCCAGGAATAAGACTTAGTTCTTCTCATCAAAAAAAACCCAGTTTACTTCACTTTGAAAAAATAATCCTCTCTGTATACATTGATTCAATTTTAATCTAGTTTCTAGGATATGGAATAAGGACATTATTTTATGCAATATTCACCTCACAACATCCAATGGCCTGGCAGATATGAAATCCAAACCTTTCTCTCAAGGAGCTAGAACACTTGTTTATAAATTACCTCTTTCAAAATGCTGAATTGCATCCATGAATGATGGGAGAGCTAATTTTTCCCACCATTTTTAGCACATTTCTCTTGAAAAGAGTTTTGCCTTACAGACAACCCCAAGATCCATTTTTAATAGGTGCTCTTTTTCCCCTTACAGAGCTGACTAGACTGATATGCAAGGCCTAAACTCTAAATCTGTCTGTAATGAGTAAATGTTCTCCCAAGCAAATGCTCAATAGTTCATGGCCTTTTTTGTAGAGAAAAATGCCATAGTTCCCACATCAGTGCTCCAGGCAAATTTCAACATCTAGAAACCAGAAGAGAAATATGTCTACAAAGTGGAAACTTATAGATGTTCAACTTCAATTATAGCAACAGAAGATAATGATTTCTACAAGTTACTTCCTGCTTCATTCTAAAGCTATCAGGTTGTTTCTCTTATTTTAGAAATATGTTGGTTTGGATTTTAATGTTGTCAACATACAATTAAATGCTACTAAGATGAGTGAATTTAATAGCAGTTTTTCCTATAAATAAATATGTTTGGTAGGACTTGCACCAAGGGAATCAGTCTTTTCTTAAGTCTTCTGTGTACTTTTTTCTAATACTATTGTATTTCCTTTTTCTAAAAATTGCCAATTAAAATGAAACATTAAGTTGACCAAAGAGAATTAAGCAATTTAATAATTAATTGCTTACTATTTACTAAATACTCTATTAAGCTCTACTCAGTAATAGTTATATATTTGACAGATTACTTAGAATTATTAGAGCTTAAAGAGTTTTAGGAATCAAGTCGAAGCCCTCTTCTTCTTCCTATTTATGTAGAAACCAAAATCCAGAAAGTAGAAAAGACTTGTCCAGAGTCATGGCTATATACTTAAGGAAGGGCTGAAAGTGCAGAAGAAGGAAGGAATGAAGGAAGGAAGAAAGGAAATTAGAAAGGAAGGAAGGAAGTTAGAAAGGGAGGAAGGAAGTTAGAAAGGAAGAAAGGAAGTTAGGAAGGAAGGAAGGAAAGGAGGAGGGAGAAAGGAAAGAAGGGAGAGAGTGAAGGAGGAAGGGAGGGAAGGGGGGTGGAAAGGAGGGGAAGAAGGGATGAAGGGAAAGAAGGAGGAAGGGAGGAATATTTGAAAGTCCCTGCACTCAAGAAGCTTACCTTCTAACAGGAGGAAGACTATGCAAAAAAGGAAATTGAAAAGCTGAGGGAAGGGGAAACAGGGAAGGAAGAAGAAGTACATGTCATGGAGCCATGAACTAGGGGTTTTAAAGTTCACAAAGTCAGTAACAGACTTCTTTGAAGAGAGGAGAAAAGGGCGGTGGTTCAAAATAATTTTTAATATTGTCAAAAAAAGAGAACTAAGACCAAAAAATTTAAGAACAGGTTTAGAATCATAGCTTTGAAACTTAGAAAGGACTTTAGAAAACATCCAGTCAAATCCTCTCATACTTCATTTAAGGAAATTAGAACTCAGATTGGTAAAATGACTTGCCTAGGATTACTCAACTAAGTGACAGAACTGGAATTTGAACCAGGGTCTTCTAACTCCAATTCCAGCACTATTTCTATCACACCAGACTGGGGTTTTGTATGAACATACAACTAATCAAAAACAAAAAACAAAAAATCATTCCCCAAAGGGGAATAAAGACTGGCTAGCTTTGGCATCTCCACAAAATAGAGGCCCCAAGAGAAACTCACCAATGGAAGAAAGAGGTGGATCTAAAGAAGGTATATTACAGAGTGAGAAGGGCTCAGGATAGTTAGATATGCCAGCCACAGTTGTTCTCAAATGCTGAGGAAATTTGATATAGCATCAGAGGTAAGTGGTTCTTTTTGTTTGTTTTGTTTTTTAGTCTGAAGTCAGGATCAGAGTTAGAGGGAAAATAAAAGTCAACTAGCCTGGGTCCAACATAATAGTTTAATAAAGAGGATATTGGAAACAGTGGTTCAGTTTCATGTTCTGGTACCACAGAAAGGCAAGATTCACCAGAAGAAATCAGAAATGCCAATGGTCTACCTACTAATTAGCACTCACCACCAAAGCAAACAAACTACAAATGTAAGAAAAATAGATTGAAGATATAAATTATTTTATTATACAACTATATGGCATTCTGATGAAATTAGAAACAGTTATTACTGCTTTTTGCAAATCTATCCTCAACTTCAAGTTACATAGTAGCATATTACAAATTAAGAAATGAGAATTATAACAAAGTAACTTCATTTTCAATCTTGGACAAAATATGAGAAAAATGGCTACTTCAATTTAAAGAGAAAAAAAACAGACTATCCTGAAAGTATTCAGAATTTACATTTAAACTACTATTATATTATATTGTATTATATTATATCATATCATATTATATAAAGACAACATGGATGGCAAAAATAATACCAGCCTCAAATGGTTTGGCAAATGTGATGGCTTATGAAGTATAATTTTGAAAGGCCTTTTTTGCATTCAAAAGTATGAATCCAACTAGTAGATCAACTATAGAATAAAAGAATAATATTTAAAATTAGACATTTGCTATAAACATGATAAACACATGAATTCTCCAGTATTTGATATAAAGGTATAAAAATTGCTTGAGACTTGGTCATGGTGTATGTAAGATCCATTGTCACAGTAAGAATGTTAGTGAAAAAAGTAAAGCTATCAAGGGAGACTCATAAACACACGTGTCAAATGCTGTTATGAAAGAATCAACAGAAATCTTAAAGATCTGTTGGAAAACATGGAAGAAAACATAAATGTCAAGCTTGTGGGTGGACTGGAAAGTTGGAATGTTTTCTCACTCAATTAAAGGTGACAAAAAAGAAATATACAGAAAGAGATCTGAAGAACAAAAGTATATTAGAACTTCTAGATTTCTTGAAACAGCAATTGATAAAGAAAAAAAGTCAAAAGGATAAGGTAATCCCAGGAGTCAAAGAAGTTTAAAGAACAAAATAAACAATTCAACATCAATCAAAAACTTTACTACAATCTAGACTCTAGATTCTAGAGGATCAGCAATATTATAAGAGAGAAAGAAGTCCTCAAGAAGGAGGATAGGAAATTTTTTAGTTATCTCTTCTCAAGAAGTTTAACACAATGAAGATGAAAGTTGGATTAAAAACTAAAAACAGAAAATTTATGCACCATAAATATAACGAATGACAAAATTGCTATTTCAAGGGTAGAGATTAACATTTTCTCTTTTTTGAAAAAGTGAGATGCTGTGGCTAAATAAGATATGGAGGGTTTGTCTCTAAAACTTCACAGTGGTTCTCATTTCAGTAACACATATACTAAAATTGGACCAACACAGAGAAGATTAACATGGCCTTTGTGCCATGACACACAAATTTCTGAAGTATTCCATATTTTTCAAATTAAAGATAATTTTTAAAAACTTCAAGTGGTGCATAAATTACTAGCAAAGCATTTATCATATTCTTCTTGAATGTAATCCTAATCTCATTTTTGTTTAAAAAAAAAAGGCATTATTTGTCTCCTACCAGAAGATGAAAAGAGCAGTGATGGTTCCAAATATTGGACAATTCTAAGTTTATATACTTTATACAAAGTTTTTTGGGCCTGCCTCTCTCTCTCTCTCTCTCTCTCTCTCTCTCTCTCTCTCTCTCTCTCTCTCACACACACACACACACACACACACACCCCTACCTAAAAATACAAGAAAACAAAACAATATATAGCTAGAAAAGCAAAAAAGGTAAAGTAAAAAAGCTGTAGGGTTTTTGTTTTCCAGTCCCAATGTTTGTTGTTTATGTGTTCACAAAATCAATGGAAAATATCATAACATTTATGTGATATTGATTATTTCAAAACCTTTCACTCAGTTTTACTCAGCTTATTCAAGTGCTGCAAATATACAAAATAGATACAAACAATAGTAAGAAAGTACGTTAAGGATTTTATGTCAACATGGAGAATTATTCTCCAATTAAAATACTTTACTAACACCATGATGTCAAAAACAGTTGATACAAAACATGGCAGCTTTTAATAAGATAGCTTCTGCCCGCTCTAGTTGTAGCTATCCTCAAATCCATGATCATGACTCCTGAATAAAAAAACAAGTAAAGCTATGCAATTAAATTCTACTTTCAAGTCAAGAAAAAAGAAGTTACATCAAAAATCATATTAATCAGTTACTATACATGGATCACATTAAGTTATATAGCACCACTGAAAAGCACATTAATGTTATTTGGATTAAACATATTAGTTGGATTAAAGAAGGACAAAATTTTAATGTATACCAATAGAAACTAAATATTATAGGCTTGACTCCAGAAGCCAAATTGGATCAATAAATGACAAGGATGTTAACAAATCCATTAGTCTACTCTAGGAAAGAAACTCAGGCTATCAAGGAAAAAAGTTGAGGATATGTTCGAAGTCAATGTTTGGTGTAAAGAACATATTTAAACAATTAATGCCTATACAATGCCAATCTTAATTGTTCTTTTGGATGCCAACATATCTTAAAAGTGCAAAAACCCAAAGGATTTTAATAAAATCCTCATATTTTTTTAAATAAACATACTTGGTGGCAAATGATTAACAGTCATTGCTGATGGTGATTTTTAAAAAAGTTAGACCCCACTCTGACCCAAAAGAAGTAACCAAGAAGGGAATCTTTAACATGTTAACTTAATGAATCATAAAACCACAGAATTTTAAACTATAGAACTATAGAAGAAAACAATGATTTCCTAGTCCAGATCTCTCATTTTAAAGACAAGGAAATTGAGGGGCATGGATGTGCAATGCCTTGTCATACAGTTAGCTCCTATCACAGCCTTGAATAAATGAATGAATACATTTTAAAAGCATAAAGCAAGTTATTATATGCAAAGCACTGGAAAATGATATATAAAATAAGTAAGTCTTTGCTCTCAAAGAGCTCATACTTGAATTAAGGGTATTAAAATTAGAAATATTTCATTAAGTTTGAAGCCATCATTATATCTTCTCTAGGATGAAGTATTTCAAGACAATTTAAGCATTCTTATTCACTTCAAAAACAGCCTTGCCTGCATTTAGGGAATAATCAAGTCCAGTAATATGGTTGATTACAAGTAAATTCTGCAAAGGAAGCAGCTCATAGAATTATAGGATTTAAAATTTGAAGGGTTCACAGAGAAATAACTCAACTTTCTCTTTTCTGATATGCAAATTGAAGGGCCAAACAGAAAGAAGTGAGCTGTTGTTAATGTTGTTTTTATAACTAACTCTTCATCTCCCCATAGATTATAGCTCTTCACAGGGTCTTCTTGGCAAAGATACTGGAATGGTTGTGCAATTTCCTCCTCCTGTTGATCCAATGGATCCTTTTGTCAGGCAATCAGAGGGTAAATGACTTTCCCAGGATCATCCAACTGAAAAATTTCTGAGGCCAACCTTAAACTCAGGTCTTTCTAACTCCAGCACTCTCTCCATTGAGCTATCTACCTATCTAAGGTGAGCTATTCAAGGTCAAATAGTAAGTATGCAGAGTTGGAATTTGAGCTAAAGTCCTCTGATTCCAAATCCAGTTCAATTTCATTTCATGATGCTCTTAAAAATAAAATCCAAGGAGAGAGATCCAAATATTGATTGATCCAATGACAGACAGAAGAGACAAAGACAAGCAGAAAAAGAGGGAGATAGAGAGACATAGAATGACACTAAAAGGAAAACTCAAGATTAACCTAGGTCTAGTAACCTTAGGAGACTGCTTTAGCTATATAGGCAAAACAAAATCTACAAAATAAATGTATGAGATTATTTATTATAACCCTCTCTCCAAAACAGCCAAAGACTATGAAAAGGTACTAATTGAACTGTGTGTTGTACAATCCTAGAACCTTTTTAGGTTCCTCCTATCTTTTTCCCTGTAAGTATAGATCCCCAGGGCACCCAAGTAAACAAACCCCATAACCCCAAGAGTTTCTAAGAAAATTCAGTTAACTATCTGGGAGGTTACTAATCCAACAAGAAAATACTTTGTTAACCTTTCCACTGAGTGCTAGGGATCCTAAATTCCTACTAAGGCAGAAATGTAGCTAGATTTATGCTCCCAGAAGTACTATCAATTTTATCCATATTTTTGGTGAGCTAAGTAGCAGAGTTAAAATTTGAGCTAAAGTCATCTAATTACAAATATAGAGCTAGCAGATCTTTTACCTTGGTATGAATCACCTGAACCATGACCATTTATAAGTACCATTAAGTTCTATGAATAACAATGTAGCTCTCTTTGTCCATTGGACCTTGTCTTTGAAAATCTGCACATGGGGATAACGTTCCACTTCTGTGCCAAAACTGAGATACATTTGCCAGGACAAAAGTGTAAGATTCCTGAAGAAATCCTAATTTCCTTTGAATTCCTGAATTGTTTCATCCATAAACTGACTCAGTCTAGACTATGACTCCCCTAATGAGAATTAAATGGTAAGATCTGGCAAGTCACCTTATTCCTGGTATCCCTTGAAGTACCAGTAGCAATCAAAGGAAATCATATTCTGGTTGTTATTGTGAGTCATTTCAATCGTGTTCAACTCTTCATGACCCTACTTGAGTTTTTCTTTGCAGAGATACTGTCTTCAGGCCCGGAACTTTAACCAGTACACTACCTAGATACCCCTGGGAAGATACGTGTCCCCAAATATTTTCTTTTCCATAGGATTATTGGCTCTATGATAACAGCTAGTAATCATAAGAATATAACTTTAGAGGAAAATGGAGCTTAAAGGTTATATACTTCCACCCCCACACTTTACAGATGAAGAATATGAATCCCTAATAAGCTAAGTAATTTCTATACCCATATTATTAAAGTGTAGAAGTGGAATTTGAACTCACACTCTTTCACATTAGTCTAGTGCTATTCTCACAATCCCACATTGCTTCCCTAGATGTACAATGACCAAGCAGCAATAAAGATTTAGTTCTGTATTTATTACAAAAGATTCCTTTCTATTTTGGTAATATTACTAATTGGCCATTACATGTATCATTGTATAAAACATCCATGATTTCATGAGTGAAGGAATTCATCCTGTTGATCCAGATTGTGAACCCTCCACAATTTATCAGAATATATCCACATATGGCTGAGGTTGCTTGGCCATAGAAGTGTCATTATAATGCTCCCTCACATTTGTGTAACCACTCTCACCAATGAACAAAAGAGAATGACATTAATTTTTCCATCAATTTCAAGCTAAATAAAGAAAAGATGGGAAAAATAGCCCTTATTTCAGACATTTCTGTTTAAATTTGCCAGATAGATCACTCAAACCTATCTCTTTATCCAGATCTCTAGAGATTTGCACAATGCAAAAGCATCATTGATGTAAAATTGAAAGGGACCTCAGAGGCCATATAGTCCTCATTTTACAGAAAAGGAAAAAAAAGGCCCTGGGAACCTATAATATTCCCAATGAGGAAATTTGCTTTGCTTGATTATGGATACTTGCTACGAAAATTTTGCTTTTCTTTCTTTCCAAAGGTTGAGAGATGAGAGGGAAATAAAATATATTTCAGTTCATTTAAAATTGAATTTTTTAAAAATTAAGCAACTTCTCCAATGTTTATATATATATATGTGGTTAACATCAAAGGTAGGATTTGATAATAGATTCTCTGATTCTAGAGTTCAGTGTTCTTTTCCCTGCTATATACTACAGTGACTGCTCAGGGGAAAAAAAGTTATAATATTCATTCTTGGTGACCATATATTAAATGTCTTTTATTTTAGCTCAATGTCTCTTTCCTTCACATTGAAACTTGATATTTTCTACCTTTTCTCACTGTAAATAATTCACTTCAGAAATTCAGAATCACAAAATTGAGCTTCCATATATAAAAGTTTTGAATGTTAATAGAATATGAATCTTGTATCATTTTAATCTTCTTGGGCTTGGCTTCTTGGATTCTTTAGGTTCATCTCTCTGGATCTCTGCCTTATCAAATGCCCAAGCTCTAAATATGGAAAGGGCAAGGAGAGACATCATCATCTGTAAGGACAAATTGGCCACTGTGACTTTGAAATCAACATTTTTTGTGCAAAACAAAAGAAGATCAATTTTGAAAAGAGAAAAAAAGATCTTTCCAGCATGATCACCTGGAGGACAGAAACTATTTAAGCTTCAGCTTGTTTTTATAATACCCAGCATGGCACCAGGTCCACATGGCATTTAATAAAAGCTATTTGATGAGAATGAAAAATGCCGATTCATTCCTCTTTGTCTCTAGACCCCTTTAAATCCTTTGAGCTACTGAACCAGACACAAAAAGGAAAATATTAATGTTGGTGGTAATAAGCTCAGGCTAATCTTTCACTGAGTAAAAATATTATTGGAAAGGTAGGACTTTTCCATCAATTTCAATAGCATCCATCAAGATCAACGGTTAATTCTTTCCAAAATATATATGTATGTTAATAAGTGACAATCATTCATAATTACATTCAATCTAATTCAACAACTCTTTTTCAAATGCTAAATATATGCTGGGGCACTTGGGATACAAAGATAAAAGTGAAAAGTCCCTACTGCCAAGGAGCTCAGTGGGATATCCACTGGTGGGAAACATGTAACCAATTCATAAGTTAAAATATAGACAAAGTGCTTTCAAGATGGATCACCAACTAGGGGTATTACATAGGTAGACAGACAGACAGACAGATGGATAGACAGATAGATAGATAGATAGATAGATAGATAGATAGATAGATAGATAGATAGATAGATAGATAGATAGATAGATAGATAGATGGATAGATAGATGGATAGATAGATGGATAGATAGATGGATAGATACATAGATAGACAGACAGATAGTAAATATAAGAAGTAGCATTCAGATATAGGTTTCCTGCCACCAGGAACAGTGTTCTTTCTACTACCTTATGTAATTAAAATGATATAATTATGCCATTTCAAATTCTTAAAAGAATTTTTTGGCATAAATCAGGTTTCATTTTCATATGTCATGATGTACTTTTCTGTAGATTAGTCACTAAAATTTAAGGTCTCCTTAATGGTCTAGACAACAAAAATTAAAACAAACATCTTTTCAGATGTTTTTTGCCATTTGTTATATATGTTCAATATATAATGTGCATAAATGAGATGTTTTCAGGAAATGGAATAAGTAGCAATTTTTTAATAAAAGAGAGATAGATGAGAGAAGAAAATAATTATTTGGCCAGTCTCCCTACCCACTCACCTAAAGAAAATCAGTTCTAAAGAGACAAAGACACTTAAAGTGTCCAGAATACATTTTATACTTTCCTACATTTCCATTTTCAAGGATGTCATTTCTCTAACCTATCCTGCCCATACCAAGTTCTCCCCTCCACTGTATACTACCATGAAACCCCAAAATACCTGGATTTGCATCCTCCCTTACACATTTGCTAACTTGTACTCACAAGCCACTTAATTTTTCTGAACCTGTTGTTTATATATAAAATAGGAATAATAGCAACCCTCATAATGCTAATAGCTAATATATGTAAAGTATTTTGCCAACCTTAAATCACTATATAAATGTGAGTTGTCATTATTATTCTCTGTCTCATAGGATTATAGATCTAAAGCTGAATGGGACCTCAGAAATCATCTTGTTCAATTCTTTCATTTTACAGATAAGGAAACTGAAGCAAACCAAAGTCGTATTACTTGACCCAGGTAATAGTAGTAGTGGTAATAAATATCAGCATCATGATTTGAATCCAGATCTTCTGATTCTAGAGCCTGAATTCTTTCCACTGTATTACACTGCCTCCTTACAAGGTCAGCTCAAATCCTATATCTTTTATCAAATTTTCCCAGACTACCTCATCTTTAATTGAAGTTTTCTTCTTCTGAATTCCAATGGCACTAATCATGTTAGACTTTAATTGAAAATTTTTATATGAAATGTTGTATCTATTTTCATTTACATATATCTCATCACCCACCAGTGAAATATGTTACAGGAAGATAGGGAAGCCCCCAGAGCACTTAGCATGATCTCCTGTTCTTATCTGTTCATTGGCATCAAACATGTCCTAATCTCTTTGCATGAGTGAACTCCATGATTCTATCCTTGACCTTCATCTATTTATATACTCTTATTTAATTATCTTATGAAACTCCAGTGTGTTCAAATACAATCCCTATACAAATGTCTTCCAGATTGCTAATATACCTAGACTTACCTATTTCCTGAAATCCAGCCCTGACTGCTTATTGGAATTTTCTACCAGATGTCCCAAAGATATTTCAAAGTCATGTCCAAAACAGAATTAATTATCCCTTCTACAAAACCTTTCCCTTTTGCCTGACTTTCTTCTTTTAGTTGAGGATACCATCATTTTTCCAGTCATTCAAAGTAAGCCTCGATTTCCTATTCTTTTCTCTCACCTCATATCCACTCTGTTTCCAAAACTTGTCATTCCAAATGCCATGCCATTTTACATTTCTCATATCCATCTCCTTCTCTGGTCTCACACAGGCTTCACCTTTGTGGAGGCCCTTATAACCTCTCTCTGAGACTATTGCAATGGTAATTTCCTTTATACAATCTCTCTTTCCTCTAACTCATCCTCCATATGTCTACCAAATTGATGTTTCCAAAGAACAGGTCTGGCCATATCATTCTTCTACTTGGGAAGCTCCATGGTTCCCTCTAATATTTTAGATAAAATGTGAATTCTTCTGAATGTCTTTTAAAGTCCTTAACAACAGTTCCAGTAAAGCTTTGGACTCATTGAATGTCCCTCTCCTTTGTGGGTTGTCTACATTTCCAGCCAAACTTGCCTACTTTCTATGTGTCATATACTACATTCGTTCTTCTGCTTCCATAACTTTGCACATAGTCTATTCCCTATATCTGGAATGTATTTTTTCACATTTCTGCTTCCTTCAAAGCATAGCCCCAGTGTTACCTCAAGGCCTTTCTTAATCCCCCCCAATTGTTAATGTCCCTATTTCCTGTTTCTTACATTCAAGGTGGTGGGAAGATGAGGAAAAGGATCCTAGAAAGAGAAAGAAGAATAAACAGAGAAGTAGTAAGAACACCATAAAAATATAGTCATTGAATACAAAGAAATAAAGAGTATCATTGAAAAAGGAGTCTTCATTAGTGTCAAATGGGGCAGAAGTATCAAGCAGGGAGTGTCATAAAGTGAAAAAGAAGATTGACTTTGGAATCAAAGAACCTGGTTTCAATTCCTGATTCTGTCCCTTATGACTACATCACTAAGCCTCTATTGGCATTAATTTGCTCATCTATGAAATGAGGGCCTTGGGCCAGATAGTTACTAAAGTCCCTTCTAGTTCTAAATCTATGACCCTATTAATAGAAGACAAAAAAAAAAGATAATTGGAATTTGTCAATAAGGAAATCATTAGTGACTTTGAGGAAAAAGCAGTTTCCATGGAATGGTAGGAATAGAAACCAAATTGCAAGGCAATCAAGGGTTAACATATGTGAGGGAATACGGACAATAAATATGAGTATAAATTAACTACTTTTTCTAGTATTTCTCCAGCTTCTCTGGATTCTGGGTTTCTGAGTGGTGGTCAAGACTTAATATGGTGCTCTCCAGTTATCTTCATGATATACAAATGATCTGTGGACCCATTCTCTTAGGCTGGCCTTACTCAACTTTGCTCTATTTAGGACTTAAACTTGTGAAAGGAAATTCTTGGTTCTCTTTGTCTATTACACTTTGTCTTATTACACTTGTAAAAAGGGAATCCTTTATTCTCTTTGCCTAGTTGAAGTTAACAATTTGGTTAACAATAACTTAAGTACCCCTGCTTAGTACCTCACTAGATTGTAAAGACAGGATTAACTCTCCTTTGTCTACCTTTTGATTGAATCAACAAAAGCTTAAACTAGGTGGAGGAGCTGAAAACCACTTAGAGAATTCATGCCCTCAGAGACTCAATCAACCAGGAAACTGTGAACCCTTTTGATGAGAATTTATCCCTCCAGAAGGTGAGAAGTGGATCCCACTGCCAGCCTGGGCAGTGTCTAGGCAATTTGGAAACTCTGGTAGGCCCCTGTGAAGAGGGGAAGGGATAAGAAGTCACCATAAAAGGTCCTGAATTTCTGGGGCTGGGAAGTCAGCTTCAAGAAGGAAATGGGCTTCAAGAAGAAAGTTGGCCTAGGGAGTCATCTTCAGATCAAGTCATGTCTTGACCTACCTCTTGGAGGGAACTTGGGTGAGTGAATACCCAACTTTGCTTTCTGAAGAGAATTTAATTCTGACTGAGGTCAACAAGTCCTAGCTGAGTTGAGCACTGGAGAAATGTGTAGATAAGCTAAATGTCTTCTCTACCTTTCTATATTTCTCTACTTTTACTCTTTCCACCTCTTTTGTAAATAAAAGCCATTAAAAGTCATTTTGATTTTGAGCAATAATACTTTAGATTGGTGACTACCATATTATTTATAATTTTCATATATTTTAGTCACCATTAAAATTTAATTCCTACATATTTTAGCAATCATTAATTTTTAACCCTTACAAACTATACTTAATTCTAATTAAAATGGCCACTGAAATACTACCAAACTTGCTGATGGGGCACAGTTATAATTCTACCTTCTTTATTCTGAATTGGTCTTCCTGGTTTATTTTTAGCTATCTCCCCTCTGCTACTGGTGCATGTTCCCTGACCCTAATGTCCTACAATGTGGTGTGACAGAGGCTGGCACTAAAGAAAAAGTGGCAGGCTGAAGAGTGTGTGAAATTGATCACCTCTTGACTGGGGGAGGGGCCCCAGGAGCATGGAATCTTGAGAAGGAGGAGACTCTGGCTGGTAGAGGAGTTGGTTGCTCTCAATCTTGAGAAGCTGAAGGGAAAGGGTGAAAAAAAGACTTTCTCCTGGGGGTTACCCACTTTTCCTGCTGGTGACTGGAAATCTTTCCCCCCAACATTTCCTAAATGAAGGGACTTTCTAAAGAGAAACCTGAGCAGACTTTACCTCAGCTCCTCTTGTCATGAGTCTGAACTGTGGCCAAGGGGCCACACCCAGGGTGAGTTTCTTTCAGGGAGTTCAGGCTGCAAAAGCCTGAGTTTCCCTAAACTCAAGGAGGGAAGGAAAGGGTTTAGATAGAGACAGGGAAACTCTTTTTCCCACATTCTTTTTCCATTCTTCACTGCCCATTATTCCTTTTGTATTACCTGATTGAGTTGACATTAAAAGTTATCTGTTCCCCAAGCTGAGTGTGAGTGAACAGATCAAAAGGAGACCCTTTAGTCTCTAGTAGTAGAGGGGGGACAAGAGGGACAAGAGTGAATTGGGGAGAGCAGCTTTAGCTAAGGAGGGAAGGCAGAAGCGTCAAAATCTTCAAACCCCCTCTCCTCTCTCTGAGCCAACCCTAAACATCAGCTGTCTCCCCTGAACCCTGCTTTGAAAAGGGAGATGTTCTCCTCTCTTTCCCCTTCTCAATACTGAAAGTCTTAATCCCCTCAGTTACAAATTAACCCCCTGTATAATACAGTGGTCACATAACAGTTGTCTGAAAACCTATATAAACCCAGGCCCCTGGTGGTTCTAAGTCTTCAAATGAGGTATATCCATAGACAACCAATAGTATCATGGGTGATATCTTGACTTGATTGTTCATCCATCTTGGCCACCATCCATTATGTTACACTGTCAGATAGAGGAGGCAAAGGACACATGTGATTTTATCTCTGAATGAATTGCTGTTTTTTCTGTCACTAGCCTATATAATTCTTGTATACAATAAAGCACTCCAACCCAAACTAGCATTGCTGCCTGCCATTTGCTTGAATTCTACCCTAAATCTACACACCATCATATATATATATATATATATATACATATATATATATATATATATATATATATATATATATATATATATATATCCCCACTCTTTCTCCCTGGAAACAACAATCATATCAACACTAGTTTTCCTGGAAATGGTGTTTTAATCAGTTATCCTGTTTGACTCTACTTGCCACCTTTGTAACCAAAATTTCCTTCCCTGGGCACTATTCCTCTTTATGTTTTGTTTTTCCCTATTAGAAGTCAGGTACCTTGAGATCAGCACTTGGGTTTTTATGGTTTTATTTAATATAAAATTAAATTTTGTATCTTATATAAAATAAAACATTTTATATTCAGAACTTAGTAGAGTGCTCAATAAATGTTTCTTCATTGTTTTGATAATGAAGTGCAGAAAAGACATAGGACCTGAGGATTGGAGCCAAGCTAGATCAAAGGAAGATTTCTTAGAAAAAGGGAGAACCATACATATTTATATTATGAATAAATAGAACCAATAGAAAGGAAGATACTAAATATTAATTGGTCAATGGATAGAGGGCTGGGTCTATAGTCAGAAGAGCTCATTTCAAATCAAAACTTAGATACTTAGTAATCGAATGACCATGAGTAAGTCATTTAACCTCTGTTTGCCTCAGTTTCCTCATCTGTAAAATAAGGATAATAATAGTATCTACCTCCCAGAATTGTTGTGAGGAATAAATGAGATAATAACTATAAAGTGCTTTATATAGTGCCTGGCACACAGTAAGAGCTATATACCTATTAATTATTATAATTATTAATATCGTTGTTGTTGTTATTATTAGAGATGGAGGTAATACAATGAAATGGATAAAAGAGGAGGGGAATACCAAGTACTATCAGTGTATAAGCAAAAGTATTAGCTTTGTAAACAGATACATTAATTTCTTCTGAGAAAAAAAGTAAAGAAAGAGAAAATGGATAAAGATACTAAGGAATGCAAGAGAGGAACTAAGGAAATTTGTGCTGGTTGGCACATCTTAGCAAAAGTGAGGTCATCTGCTGAGAGAGACAGGTGAGAGCCAGAATGCTTTTCAGAACAGTTATTGTGGGATTTCAAGAAAAGAAGGTGAAATGTAATCATTGAGAACAAATGCATGTCTGGATTTTTCCAGAGAACCAGGGTATATTTTTAACAGTAAGAAGAGTAGTCCTTTTCTCCCCACAATTCTTCAAAAATGAGTCACTGGTGCCCTGTAAGAGCTCAGACAAGATTCAAAGGGAAAAAAATACCAGAGGAAGAGAAGCCAGAAATGTGGCCCCCCACATAATGTGAGCATGTGCTGGCGCATAACATTTTCCTTTAGTATTGTCTGCCTACTTAGGTTGGCTACATTGTCTAGTGTGTCTAGGTCAAAGGATAAGAGTCTTGTAAATTCTTAGTCACTGATTTAAAATAAAGAAGAGTGAGAGTGAATGAGAAAAGGAATCTGGGTAATGACTGTTAAGTCAGGGTTAGCTATTTCAGAGTTAAAATAAGTCCACCTGAGCTTATTGAAAGACACTTAGAGTACATAACAGAAAACAGATGTATTGACCATTTGTGATTTAGGGCTTTATTGCCTAACTTGTAAAATATCAATTGTAACTATCCTAAAGGGTCTTCAAGTGCTAGCGGCTTCCAAATGTACTATGTTTGATATACACTGAAAAATTCCCAGACTGACCAGTGAAGTTACCTGTATGTTTAATGATATTCTAAAGCATCTGGAATCCAAAGTTGACTCTACTTTTCTCATATTTCAAGGTATTTGCATTACATTATACATTGCATAACAAATATTTGCACTTTGGATCTAAGGTGGCCCTTCTAGAATAATGTTTTCAATCATTTTTAAGTTTTGTCAGACTCTTTGTGAACATTCCTGAGTCTTTCTTAGCAAAGATACTAGAGTCATTTGACATTTCTTTCTCCAGCTCATTTTACAGTGAGAAAACTGAGGCAAACAAGGTTAGGTGACTTGCCTAGGGTCACACAGCTAATAAGTATCTGAAAATAAATGACAGTAAAATAAATGACAATGTTCCAAAGTTCTCAGGCAGATGCTTTCATTCAGAATACAACCTCCCTTGATAAAAATGGACTTTCTGAGAAAAAAAAATGCCTATTGATTGTTTTATACTTCTGCCAGTTGACAAAGTTGGAGATAAAAGAAGGTATGAGATTTTATTGAGTGTAATTCACTTACCTTACACATGTATTTGTTCAATATTTGTTTAGTAATTACTATGTTCAGTTCCTCCATGGAATCTTATTCCAAAGCTTTTTCTTGTCATCAATATGACACTAGATTTTTAGTGGTTTGGTCAGTGATGGCAGGTTCTACTAAAGTTGAAATGACCTAAAGTTGTGACATATGTTTTTTTAGGTGTTGGGCTAGGCATTGGTAAAAGTACAAGGAGAAATAAGAAATAATATTTGTCCACATGGAACTTAAAAATCTAACAGTGGTGATAAACCATGCAAACAGATGAATATAATTCATGTTAAATTTTATATTAAGCATATTCTTTAATATAGCACCATGCACTGAGATTAAATGAAAGATCACTTCTGTCAGAGGAATTAGGGTTAAGGAAAGGTTTTATGGAAAAGATGAGCCTAAAGAATGAATAAAAAGTTAAGTAGAGGTGGGAGAAATCTATGTCGGCTATAGAGAATGTCATGAACAAAGATTGGGAAGTGGGAAAGTGTGAGACGGTCAACAAATCTAGAACCAAGTCAAATCAGAAGGGACTTTAGAAGCCATCAACTGGTAATTTAACAAAAATCTTCTCTCCAAAATCCTTTACAAGTGGTCACCCAACCTGCCCTTGTAACTTCTACTTAGAGGGAATCCACTCTCTTTCTAGCTGTATCATAAGTACACTGGGGGAACTGTGTGAATTAACCCTGAAACTATAGACTGAAGTCAAATTGTGAAAGCTTTCAAATGCCAGGCTAAAGATTTTTATTCTTCCTTTCACTAGCGGTAAAGATTCAGTGAAAGGTTTTGAATAGGTATTGACATGAGTAAATCCATATTTAAGGAAGATTTATCTGTCAGCAGTATGAAGAATGAACTAAAAAGAGCTGCTAAAATACTGGAGAATAGTTAGGTGATTATTGGAATAATCCAAGTAGTAATAAGGGCTCGAATAAAAGTGTTAGTAACAGAAATGAAAAGGCAGGGACAACTGTGAGAAACGTTGTGAAGATGGAACTTTGCTTTTGGATGCAAAAAAAAAAAACAGCATCAGAAACATGAAGAAGCACACACACACACACACACACACACACACACACACACACACAACTTAGAGACATAAAAAATTCTTCTGATGCCACTCCTAAGAGAAAAGTAACACACTGCCTAAAGACGCAGAAAAGAAACAATCTCTGGTTCTGATTGTGGAGTCCATGTTGTCTAACCATGTTTATAATCTCACCTTGCTCTGTACTGACACTCTGCCTATGAAATCTCTGCTCTCAGCCACATATAAGCTAGACCTTAGCTGGAAGAGAAAGGAATGGGACAAAGAATAGAATTACTGGAATAGAGAAAAGATTCAGGGGCTACAAAGGGTGGTACCTGTTTGGAATTTAGTGAGTTTGGCAATTTGAGTGTAGGGAATGCAGACAGTTGTGGGAAATAATATTATAAAGTTAAGGATCCGTTAATATGACAAGGAAGTTATGTAATAGGGTACCACCAATTAAGACCTCTGAGTAGATATATGACACCAAATTTGTGCATTACAAAGCTTAATCTTATTGTCTTGTGGGTAGATTCAAGGGAGATAAAATAGAACAGTAAAGATTGCTTTGGTGTAGAGAAGGAGGCACTTGAACTGGCGATGAAAGAGAATAGGTTTAAATCTAAGTTTTCTACTCACTCCCTATATGCCTAGGGAAAAAAAACATATAACTTTTCTTGGCCTCTGTTTCCTCCCCAATAATATGAGGGGATTAGGTTAGTCAATCTCCAATGCCCTTCCCAGATCTAAATACTATTATCAAGAAATAATTGCAATTATATAGGCAAAATTTGGTGAGGGCTGGACTCAGAGTTGTTGAAGGAATGGATGGGAGGTCAAATGTACAAGTGAGGCTGCAGAACTATAGTCAACAGGAAATGGTAACTAATTGAATTATAGGTGGCTAAGGAGAAAGAAGAATCAAAGATGATTTTGTGTTTTATCCTGAATGACAAAGACTCTCTTTATTGCCTAGCTCTTACCCCTCTTCTGCCTTGGCACCAACACACAGTATTGACTCTAAGATAGGAGGGTTTATAAAAACAAGAGACAGAGACAGACAGACAGACAGACAGACAGACAGAGAAGAGAGAGGAGACAGACAGAGACAGAGAGAGAGATGAGATGAGAGAGAGAGAGGGAGGGAGGGAGGGAGGGAGAAAGAGACAGGAGAGACAGTGACAGGCAGAGAGAGGAATAAATACAAAAGCAGTAAGCAAGAGATGACGATAGAAAGTCAAGTTAAATTAGGGATATGCTACATTTCAAGTAACAGGATAGCAACAATGTATATGCCTCCATTAGTATACCTTAGGACATATTTAACATCCCTTTCTTTTTGTGTAACATACATTTTTAAGCATCAAGGATTTAAAGTTACTTTTAAGAAGTTGTTTCCATTTTAGGTGAATGCAGAGCAGCTTTGATGCATTGTTTTGGAGGGAAGAACTGGATTTTAGTCACTGATCTTAGGAAAGCTACCTTGGCTAAATTTCTTCATCTCTATGATCCTTAGTTACCTCATCTGCCAGAAAAGGGTAATTACACATGTTCTAGGTGTCACAAGTTATTGTGAGGCTAGAGTATGATGACTTGTGTAAGTCATTTAGCTTCTATCATGTAGTTCTAGAAAGGAAAATTTATCTTCATTATTCTCCCAGAGATTTTACTGGAATCCTTTTTCTTTATATTGCACAGAACACACTTTACATTTGTCCAGGTATTGTGCTCCTTATTCTGTTACTGGGTGGAGCCAAAGATAGAATCTGCCTAGATAGAGGGTCTCCTATAGCACTAGGTAAAACCTTCCAAGTTCAGTAATAGGGTGAAAAGTTGTAACTGGACAGTTCTCAGTCTGGGAGGAACTAAAAGCATCAAGTCAATCATGTAGAATATGAGCTCAGTTACCAGGGATACAGGATTCTGAGCTAATGGGCCAGAAACAGATTTACTTCAAATCAGACGTAGAATCAGTGCAAGAATTAAGTAGATAAAGAAAAAGCTACAACCTTGGTCCTATGAGAAAGGCTGAATTCTGAGCTTCTTTCATTCAGAATCATTATCCTTCAGATAGAAGCAGGCTTTTTGTTCCATCAGTATTTAGCCCATCATCAGAAACTAAAGCCCTCCTGGGTTTTGAGTTCTGAGTTTCCTCCCGGCCTCAGTGAGGCCACCATTGTGGCCATAGCCCCAGGTGGCATTTCTTTTCTTTTTTCTCTTTTTTTTGTATTGAAAGAGTTATCAAAATATTTTGACTGCCTGTTCTTTATTTAGAATTAACAAGATAGTTGCTCTTAAGTTTTTAAGAGTTAACAGAAGGTAAGGATTTTTAAAAGTACCTAACCATGAACTCCTTAGTCCAAAGATCCTAAATATAGAGTAAAGCAAATTTATTAAACCTTTAAATTAATCAAATAGAACATTTACTTTCTTGCTAAACAAAGTTACAGTTTTCCAAGTTACTGAAGTCGGGGCCTAGGACCAAATAACGCAATGGTTGGCTGAGGAGTTCCTTTACTAGAGATAATCCAGCTGACTCTAGTGTCTTGATCAAGCACTGACTTGGAATCAGAAAGTCAGCAAATATTTGCTAAATACCTACTATGTGCCAAGGTCTGTGCTAAGGATTGGAAATAAAAAACAAAACAAACAGAATCTGCTCTGAAGATGCTCAAAGTAATCTCAAATCTAATGGAAGTTCAGGGATTCAGTCTCACCTCAGCAACTTTCTTTGTGTGGGACTCTGAGCAAGTTATTTAACCAGTATTAGTTTCTTCTTCTATAAAATGAGAGAGGTGGAATATTGAAACTCTGAGGTTCTTTCCAACTTTCCAACATAGATTTTCCAAATCTAGGATCTAATGACAACCAAACTCATGGCTCAGTGATTACATGAAGAACCAGTTGGGTTTTTTTGTGTATAACTCTTTGTAACCCCATTGGAGTTTTCTTGGCAAAGATATTGGAATGCCTTGCCATTTCCTTTTCTAACTCACTTTACAAATGAGGAAACTGAGGCAGAGGGTTAAGTCACTTTTCCAGGGTCACTCACCTAATAAGTGTCTACAGCTAGATTTCAACTCAGATCTTCTTTATTCAAAGTGCAGCACTCTATCCATTACTCTACCTAGCTGCCCATAAAAGGACTTAGGTCCAAATGCTACTTATACTCTTTATAACCTTGAGGCAAGTTAATTACTTCTCTAAAACAGTTCCTCATCTCCAAAAGAAGATTTAGATGAGATGGCCTCTAAGATCCCCTTCAGTTCTAAGGTAAGATCCTTGGTCCTTTCTCATCACAGCTGATAAGAAGCAAGTGAGAGTCTTCTCATGCTTTTCAAGTATGGCCTAGGGTCAAAGCACACAGTGGGAGTATAACAAATCAAGGGGACCTATTTCCATTCTGTGACTTGGGATCCAGATTCAAATTGATCAGAGCTAATATCACCAAGCTGGGCAAAATCCATTTCTTGATGGAATGTGTTAGACAGTATACAGTAAGTTGGAGTTAAGCAATATAGGTCAGAGCAAAAGGCTGATGCCAGCAGCGAGCTATTTATTTTTGGTCAGTTGGTACTGACACTTTTACCAGGAGATAGAATATCATGTTTCTGTATCATTCTTCAAAGTTGGGATAAATCTGTGATGCTGGGCATAGAGCTATAACTAGCTATGGGTTTGGGGGCTTTGTCTCAAGTCCTTCTGACTCAAGGGATTGGATTTCCTCATGTGAAGGGAATTTCACCATGGCCAGTATCATCCTGACCCTTTGCTACTTACTTAAGTTCTATGTGATACAAATTTAGCATTGGCAGGAGATACCACCATTAGGATGGGTTACAATGGTTCTATTGATATAGACACTTAAAGATGAAGAGCAATTCAGTCAAGAGATAAATACACAGAAATGTAGCCTACTGCAACTCCACCAAGGCAGCATGCAGGGAAATAAGTAATGGGATACATCTATCCTCTTGTCAAAGGTTCAAAGCTGCTGAGGGCAGGATTTATATGTCAGACAAAGGGTGTTCTACAGCAGTTGCCACATAGCAAGGGGTAACAGGGTCAGAAAACATAGACAAATAGCAAAAGGAAGTCTCAAAAAATTAAGTATTAAAGGGGACAGCTGGGGAGCTCAGTGGATTGAAAGCCAGGCCGAGAGATGGAAGGTCCTAGGTTCAAATCTGGCCTCAGACACTTCCCAGCTGTGTGACCATGGGCAAGTCACTTGACCTCCATTGTCTAGCCCTTAGCACTCTTCTGCCTTGGAACCAATACACAGTATTGATTCCAAGATGGAATGTAAGGGTTTAAAAAAAATAAGTAGTAAAGAGAAATCTCTCCTTTGTGGTAGCTCTAGCTGTAAATCATAGGTTGTAGGTCAGAAGAGGAATTTTAATTTATTGCCCACCCAGAATAAGAATTCTGATTGTTGCTCAGAAATGGCCTTATATAGGCTGGGCTTGACCAGACTCTGCACATACCATTTCTGTTAGATGATGGATGATTTGTGAGCTAAGTCTACCTTGTAGGATTCATCATCAGTCAACATCCACTGAAGGATCAGAATTTCTAGCCTGACATTGATTGGGATATCCTCTCAGTCTCAGTTCTGTGTTCCAGTAGTAAGCAAGGAAATATTTTTTCCCAAATACACTTTAGTTCAGCATGGATCTAGTCAAAGATTGAGACGAAAATTCCTAGGGCTGGTAACTATAGTTGCTATGAGTATTTATAATTTGCATTAGCACTGGTAATAAATATTTGTGGCTTAGTAGTGCCATCTTCTATCTGGGGTCCAGACCATTGCCTTTAGGGCTACCTGTTGTCTTGTGCTCCACTCAAAATGTGCATATTACTACAGTATAGATGGATCACAAAAAAATACTCTCTAAAGTGCCCAATTAGCTTCCATTTCTCCTTGTTATTGATGACGGAAAGAGGATGTCTTATTCCTGATCTTAGCAATGATGTCTCTCATCCATTGTCCTCCCTCCCAGAAATTTCACTTGTTGTACCTGTCTCTGGATGAGTTAGTTTTCAAGACATCTTGATACAATTGGTCAATGAATATGTTTAGGGCATGATAGGGTCCACCAACATGATCTCATTTATACAATGGATTGCCTTTATAACAGGAGAAAACTTGTTTGGCCAGAGTCCATCCACCCACTAGTGGAAGATTGAAGGGCCATTAAGCTATCCCTGTGGGAAGATTGCAAAGGTATATTTCATGTTAGCCAAATAGCAAATTGATCCTGTTACCCAAAAAGGAACTGGAATGAATACATTAGTCAAATTAACCATTACATATGGATTCACAGGGAAGGCAACCAGTTTTTCTGTAACAGTTACAATGAAAGGGGCAGTCAGAACTATGGAGTCTACTTTTCTATTCAAGCCCCATTAATCTATGATCAGTCTCCAAATGCCAGTGGCTTTAACCACCAGCCAAAAAGAGCTATTGAAATGAAATATAGTTCCTCTGAGGACTCTAGCATCCAGCAGCCCCTATGTCAAAATAGTTATATTCCCCTCATCTTCTGGGGCTGACAGAGCACAGGCAACACAGGAAATAGAAATAGGGAAAAGTAGGGTCACAGGCAGCCACCCTACTAGAAGGTACTGTTAGCATTCATACAATATTATAAGAGCTGGTTCAAGTCAATAAACTATCTTAAAAAATCAATTCATATAAATCACTTATTTGTGGATGCTGCCATGACTTTCCATCTCACTGGTTGGAAAGGGCCCCTGCAACATGTGCAGTGACCTGGGCAACCCTCAAGGTGGCACCAAATCCAAATCAGATGATAGAATATGGTGGCCTTGCAGGAGGGAATCTTTAGGGACTACAATGTCTAGTATTTAAAAGTCCCAAAGAGAAAGGTCAAAATTTGTGCAAAAATATTTAAAAGTTTTTTTTTGTGTGTGTAGCAAATAATTGGAAATTAAGGGGACGGCCACCAACTGGGGAATGGTTGATTAAACTGCTATATATGATTATAATGCAATACTATTGAGCTACAATAAGTGATGAACCGGAAACTCTCAGAAAAACCTAGAAAGATTTACAAACTGATGAAAAGTGAAGTGAGTAGAACCAGGAAAACACTGTATGTGGTCAAAGCAATATTGTTTATGTTCAACTGTGAATGGTTTAGCTATTCTCAGTAATACAATATTGAAGGATTTATGATGAAAAATGTTATTTACCTCCAGAAAAATAAACAATGGAGTCTAAATGCAGACCAAAGGATACTATTTTTCACTTCATGAGGTTTTTACATATATATTTTCTACAATATACAATATGGAAATATGTTTTTTCTTGAATACAAATGAATAATCTTAATATTTCAAAATGGAGAGGGAAGGGAGATATAAAAAGAACTGGAAACTCAAAAGTTGAGAAAACAAATGTAAAAATTTGATTTTACATTTAACTGGGAAAAAATAGACTATTAAAAAATAAAAGCCCCAAGTAAGAAGATGGAGGCAAGATGACAAAGAAAAATCAGAGAATTTGGGCTCTCTCAAATTCCCCTCCAAATAACTTTAAAATGCCTTAAATAGAATTTTGGAGAAGCAGAACAACAAATGGCCAGAGTGAAAAAAGTTTTCATCCCAAGAAAATTTAGAAGTCAATAGGAAAAGTCTGTCTCACTGGGGTCATAATCAGACCTGGAGTACAAGCCATGACCTCCCAAGTGAACAGCAGATCATGGAGGTGGCTGTATCAGCAGTAGTAATAGCTTTGGGAACTCACAGCTGGTCAAAAAGAGAGTATGGGTAGCCCTTTACTGGTGCTTGTTGCATTGCTACTACACAATTCTGGGATGTAGCCCTAGATCAAAGAGGAGTGACTACATGGTTACTATTCTAGGGTAGAGAAGAAGGTTTGTGGTAACTCAGGTTAGAGAAGGTCCAAGAAAAAAAAAGGAGTACTGATACTTACAACCTCAGGAAAATAGGAGACCAAGACACAATTCTAGAATTATAAGGAATAAAAACACTTGCAGCTGCAGGAGAGGAAGGGCCATGGTCACAGTTCCAGGATAAAGAAGGATGGCTGTGGCTACTCAGAGATCAAGCACAGTCCAGGAAAGCAGTAGTCACATCTTATCTTAAATCATACCACTTTAGAAGAACTGAAAAATTACAGACCCCCAAGAACTAGCTCTGAAAATAGCAGCACACACAAAAAAATGAAGCCTAGAATGATGCCCCCTTCACCTTAAGAACAGAGACTGATTTTAACATAAATTTAAAAGTCAAGAAATAATCTGGAGAAAAAAATGAGCAAAGAACAAAGAAGGAATCTGACTACATAGTTACTGTAGCAAGAGAGATCAAGACACAAACTCAGAAGAAGACAATGAAGTCAAATAGCTACATGCAAAGCAATTTAAAAAAAAGTGTGACTAAACACATACCTAAAAAGAATTCCTAGTGTGGATGAAAGAGTTACAAACTGCATTGCAAGGACTTGGTTTTCAGGAAAACATCATGCAGGAAGAGAATGGAATTTTACTGTCAACGGGGTATGGGCTAGAACCTCTAGCCAAGAAAAGGAGATCAGCAGTGGGAGAGTGGGTTCTTCTCTCTTTTGAACTTGAAGAGAGAGGAGCATCTTGCTGAGCTCAACCTGTGGTGATCCCTCATCTATCTAAAGAAAATCAGATTAGCTGTCCTTTTTCAGTAGTGGATAGAGACTTTTTCCATTTGGGGAAGATAAGACTATCCACCCAAAAAGATTTTCAATTGATTTCTTCAATAAGTGTACATCCCTCTATATCAGGAAAATCCAAGAGCTCGACTCCACAATCTCACCAGGGACTCAGGTCCCCAGACCTCAGCCCTCAACCACAGAGGGGGATTTAGAACACAATAGTAATTAGGGATTTCCTAATTTTCCCTTTACCCTAAACCCTACAATTCCTAAATACTACAAAGCATAAATAGATCTTATTAATCCAGAAGAAACTGAACATCTTATTCACCTAATGTGCTAAAGGGATCAAGATAATATCTATCAAGGGGAGAAACCTGAAACCAGAGACTGAATGGGATTTCTTCCTTACCTTTCAATTCTGGACCTTGATCACATCTCTCACGTTCCTTTGTGTAGTTTGTCCTATGAGAGGAAGTAGTGTTCCTTTTTATCTGTCCCTTCTCTCTCTTAGACCTTTCAAACTTTAGTTATAGACCCCCCACTAGTGCACTAGTAAAGCTCAAAAGAGTCTTTTTTTTTAATCAAACAATAGGGAAAGAGGGAAAAATTGGGGAAAGAAAAGAGAATAATGCAAGAAAATCATGAAATAAGAGTAAACAACTTGGTAGAAGAAACACATAAACCTACTGAAGAAAATAACATCTTAAAAATTAGCAAAATGATAAAAGAGCCACAAAAATATACTGAATAGAACTTTTTAAAAAGTAGAATTAGCTAAGTGAAAAAAACATACAAACTCACTTAAGAAAATAATTCCCTAAATAATTGTTTTGAATTTGGCAAGTAAAGCTAATTATTCCCTGTGACACCACAAATTTTTTTTAAATCAAAAGAATAAAAAAAGATAGAAAATGATCAGTATCCCACTGAAAAAATCAACTGATCTAGCAAATAGACTAAAGAAATGTATATTAAAAATTATTGGAATATCTGAAAATAACATCATCTTTCAAGTAATTATCAAGGAAAATTGCCCTGATTTTTCAACCAGAGGGTAAAAGAGAAATTTAAAAGATCCACTGATCACTTCCTATCATTGTTATTGCAAATCTGTATGTTATAGTGTAAATGTATTTCAGTTTTTCTATTTATGTATGCCATTTTTAATAGGGAAGAAAAATTTTAGGAGTCCTTAGTGATTGATTATATTTTATTTTGGGGATTACAAAGGTTTGAAAGATATTTTTATATAGTTTTACTTATTTGAAAAATGAGCCCAAACCCTTAGGAAATTTTTTTTAAGTACTTGTATATTTTAGAACATTGTCTTCTATCTTTTTTCCTTTTTATTTCCTCAAAAGTTGGAAATTTCTTATAGACAAATTCTTCCTATGTGATAACATAGTTTTATTTTTTTTTCTTTAATTTTTATTTGGTCATTTCCAAACATTATTCATTGGAAACAAAGATCATTTTCTTTTCTTCCCTCCCCTCCCTCCCACCATCTTACCCATAGCCCACGCGCAATTCCACTGGGTATCATATGTGTTCTTGATTCAAACCCATTTCCATGTTGTTGGTATTTGTATTAGAGTGTTCATTTAGAGTCTCTCCTCAATCATGTCCTCTTAACCCATGTAGTCCAGCAGTTGCTTTTCCTTGGTGTTTTTACTCCCACAATTAGTCCTCTGCTTGTGGATGGTGTTTTTTAGATCCCTGCAGATTGTTCAGGGACACTGAATTGCCACTAATGGAGAAGTCCATTACCTTCGATTGTACCACAATGTATCAGTCTCTGTGTACAATGTTTTCCTGGTTCTGCTCCTTTCGCTCTGCATCACTTCCTGGAGGCTGTTCCAGTCTCCATGGAATTCCTCCACTTTATTATTCCTTTTAGCACAATACTATTCCATCACCAACATATACCACAATTTGTTCAGCCATTCCCCAATTGAAGGGCATCCCCTCATTTTCCAATTTTTGGCCACCACAAAGAGTGCAGCTATGAATATTCTTGTACAAGTCTTTTTCCTTATTATCTCTTTGGAGTACAAGCCCAGTAGTGCTATGGCTGGGTCAAAGGGTAGATATTCTTTTGTCGCCCTTTGGGCATAGTTCCAAATTGCCCTCCAGAATGGTTGGATCAGTTCACAGCTCCACCAGCAATGAATTAATGTCCCTACTTTGCCACATCCCCTCCAGCATTCATTACTTTCCTTTGCTGTTATGTTAGCCAATCTGCTAGGTGTGAGGTGATACCTCAGAGTTGTTTTGATTTGCATCTCTCTGATTATAAGAGATGTAGAACACTTTTTCGTGTGCTTATTAATAGTTTTGATTTCTTTGGCTAAGAACTGCCTGTTCATGTCCCTTGCCCATTTATCAATTGAAGAATGGCTTGATTTTTTGTACAATTGATTTAGCTCTTTGTAAATTTGAGTAATTAAACCTTTGTCAGAGGTCTTTATGAAGATTGTTTCCCAATTTGTTGCTACCCTTCTGATTTTAGTTACATTGGTTTTGTTTGTACAAAACCTTTTTAATTTGATGTAGTCAAAATTATTTATTTTACATTTTCTGACTCTTTCTAAGTCTTGCTTGGTTTTAAAATCTTTCCCTTCCCAAAGGCCTGACAGGTATACTATTCTGTGTTCACCTAATTTACTTATACTTTCCTTCTTTATGTTCAAGTCATTCACCCATTCTGAATTTATTTTGGTGTAGGGTGTGAGGTGTTGATCCAAACCTAATCTCTCCCACACTGTCTTCCAATTTTCCCAGCAGTTTGTTATCAAATAATGGATTTTTGTCCCAAAAGCTGGGGTCTTTGGGTTTGTCATAAACTGTCTTGCTGAGATCATTTACGCCAAGTCTATTCCACTGATCCTCCTTTCTGTCTCTTAGCCAGTACCAAATTGTTTTGATAACCACTGCTTTATAGTATAGTTTGAGATCTGGGACTGCAAGTCCTCCTTCCTTTGCATTTTTTTTTCATGATTTCCCTGGATATCCTTGATCTTTTGTTCTTCCAAATGAATTTAGTTATGGTTTTTTCTCATTCAGTAAAGAAGTTTTTTGGTAGTTCAATGGGTATGGCACTAAATAAGTAAATTAATTTGGGTAGGATTGTCATTTTTATTATGTTAGCTCGTCCCACCAATGAGCAATCAATGTTTTTCCAATTGTTTAGATCTAGTTTTAGCTATGTGGAAAGTTTTTTGTAATTGTGTTCATATAGTTCCTGTGTTTGTCTCGGCAGATAGATTCCTAAGTATTTTATATTGTCTAGGGTGATTTTGAATGGTATTTTGCTTTCTAATTTTTGCTGCTGAAATGGGTTAGAGATATATAGAAATGCTGATGACTTATGTGGGTTTATTTTGTATCCTGCAACTTTGCTAAAGTTGGTGATTATTTCGAGTAACTTTTTGGTTGATTCTCTAGGATTCCTTAAGTAAACCATCATATCATCTGCAAAGAGTGATAGCTTGGTCTCTTCATTGCCAATTTTAATACCTTCAATTTCTTTTTTTTCTCTAATTGCTACTGCTAGTGTTTCTAGTACAATGTTAAATAATAGAGATGATAATGGGCATCCTTGTTTTACTCCTGATCTTATTGGAAAGGCTTCTAGTTTATCCCCATTGCAGATGATGTTTGCTGATGGTTTTAGATATATACTGTTTATTATTTTTAGGAAAGGCCCTTCTATTCCTATACTTTCTAGTGTTTTCAATAGGAATGGGTGTTGTATTTTATCAAAGGCTTTTTCTGCATCTATTGAGATAATCATGTGATTTTTGTCAGTTTGCTTGTTAATATGGTTAATTATGTGGATGGTTTGCCTAATATTGAACCATCCTTGCATTCCTGGTATGAATCCTGCCTGGTCATAGTGGATGACCCTTGTGATGACTTGCTGGAGTCTTTTTGCTAGTATCCTATTTAGGATTTTTGCGTCTATATTCATTAGGGAGATTGGTCTATAGTTTTCTTTCTCTGTTTTTGACCTGCCTGGCTTTGGGATCAGTACCATGTTTATGTTGTAGAATGAATTTGGTGGAACTCCCTCTTTGCTTATTATGTCAAATAGTTTGTATAGTATTGGGATTAGCTGTTCTTTGAATGTTTGATAGAATTCACTTATGAATTCATCAGGCCTTGGGGATTTTTTCTTAGGGAGTTCTTTGATGGCTTGTTCAATTTCTTTTTCTGAAATGGGGTGTTAAGGTAATTTATTTCTTCCTCTTTTAGTCTAGGCAATTTATATTTTTGTAAGTATTCATCCATATCACCTAGATTGCCATATTTGTTGCCATATAATTGGGCATAGTAGTTTTTAATGACTGCCTTAATTTCCTCTTCATTAGAGGTGAGGTCTCCTTTTTCATCTTGGATACTGTCAATTTGGTTTATTTCTTTCCTTTTTTTAATTAGACTAACTAGTACTTTGTCTATTTTATTTGTTTTTTCAAAGTACCAGCTTCTAGTCTTATTTATTAAATCAATAGTTCTTTGACTTTCAATTTTATTAATTTCTCCTTTGAGTTTTAGGATCTCTAATTTAGTCTTCATCTGAGGATTTTTAATTTGTTCACTTTCTAATTTTTTAATTTGCATGCCCAATTCATTGACCTCTGCCCTTCTTAATTTTTTAATATATGAACTCAAGGATATAAATTTCCCCCTGAGTACTGCTTTGGCTGCATCCCATAGGTTTTGAAAGGATGTCTCATCATTGTCATTTTCTTCAATGAAGTTATTGTTTCTATCATTTGTTCTTTAACTAACTGGTTTTGGAGAATAGTATTGTTTAATTTCCAATTATTTTTTGATTTACCTTTCCATGTTCCCTTACTAATTATTATTTTCATTGCATTGTGATCTGAGAAAGTTGCATTTATTATTTCTGCTCTTTTGTACTTGTTTGCAATGTTTTTATGCCCTAATGCATGGTCAATTATTGTAAATGTACCATGTGCTGCAGAAAAGAAGGTATATTCCTTTTTGTCCCTATTTATTTTTCTCCACATGTCTACTAACTCCAATTTTTCTAAGATTTCATTCACTTCTCTTACCTCTTTATTTATTTTTTTGGTTTGATTTATCTAGTTTGGATAGAGGAAGGTTCAGGTCTCCCACTAGTATAGTTTTTCTATCTATTTTGTCCTTGAGTTCCTCTAGTTTGTCCTTTAGAAATGTGGATGCTATGTTATTTCATGCATACATGTTGAGTACAGATATTTCCTCACTGTCTATACTGCCTTTTATCAGGATGTAATTACCTTCCCTATCTCTTTTAACTAGATTTATTTTTACTTTGGCTTTGTCAGATATCATGATTGAGACTCTTGCCTTCTTTTTGTCAGTTGATGCCCAATAGATTTGGCTCCACCCTCTTACTTTCATCCTCTGTGTATCTACCTTTCTCATACGTGTTTCTTGTAGACAGCATATGGTAGGGTTTTGGACTCTAATCCACTCTGCTATTCGCTTGCGTTTTATGGGTGAGTTCATTCCATTCACATTCAGAGTCATGATTACTAGCTGTGTATTTCCCAGCATTTTGATTTCTGCTCCTTTACCTGCCTTTTCTTCTTTCACTATTTCCTTCTACACCAATGTTTGCTTTTGAACAGTCCCCCTTGTTCCCACCCTTATTTTACTTCCCTTTCTACCCCCTCCATATTTATCCCCCCTTATTTTCCCTATAGTCTTTCTAAAATTAACCCCCCATTCCCTCCCTCTCTTGTACTGCTTACCTCCCCACCAGACCTTTTGTTACCCTTCTACTCCCCTATAGGGTGCAAATCTATTCTCTGCCCCCAATGGATTGGATTGTTTTTCCCTCTTTGAGTCACTTTCAAAGCACGTAAAAGTTGAGTATTTCTTGTCTCTGACCTCTTTACCCTTCCAGTGTATTGATGTTCTCCCCCCTCCCACCATGAGCTTCTATATAACATATAAATTTACCCCCATTTGTTTCTTTTCCCATTTCTTTTAATATTAACCTATTTTTAAGCTCTAGATATATATATATGCATACTCATGCGTATTTATTTTTGCATGCATATATCTATATACCTATTTATGTCTTGTCCTTTCATCCTATACACTTTGTTGCTGTTCCCTTTAAGTATACTTCTTTTTGCTGCCCAGCTAATAACAACAGTTTTTAAGAGGTACCGATGACCTCTTTTCTTATAGGGATACATATCATTTTAACTTATTGAGTCTCTTAAAATTTTTGTTTGTTTGTTTTTCTTTTTCCCCCTCTTTTTTAATTACCTTTTGATGATTCTCTTGAGTTCTGTGCTTGGACATCAGATTTTCTGTTCAGGTCTGGTCTTTTCTTTACGAATTCTTGAAATTCTTCTATTTTGTTGAATGACCATACTTTCCCCTGTAAGAATATAGTCAGTTTTGCTGGGTAGTTGATTCTTGGTTGTAGACCTAGTTCCGTTGCTTTCCAGAATATCGGATTCCATGCCTTTCTTTTTTTCAGTGTGGATGCAGACAGATCCTGAGTTATCCTCACTGTGGTTCCTTGGTATCTGAATGACTTCTTCTTGGCAGCTTGTAATATCTTTTCTTTGGTCTGATAGTTCTTGAATTTGGCTATAACATTCCTGGGTGTTGTCAGCTGGGGATTAAGTACAGGAGGTGATCTGTGGATTCTATCAATCTCCACTTTTCCCTCTTGTTCAAGGATTTTGGGACAGTTTTCTTTAATAATTTCCTGTAATATAATGTCCAGGCTTTTTCTTTTGTCATGGTCTTCTAGGCCAATAATTCTTAAATTTTCTCTCCTTGAACGATTTTCTAAATCCTCTGTTTTGTGAATGAGATGCTTCATATTTTCCTCAATTTTTTCATTCTTTTGGTTTTGTTTTATAGTGTCTTGCTGCCTTGTGAGGTCGCTCAATTCTAGTTGTTGTATTCTGGTTCTTAAAGCCTGGATTTCATCCTTAGTTTTTTGGTCATCCTTTTCCTTTTGGTCGGATTTTCTTTGGAGGTCATCTTTCATCTTCACCTCATCTTTCATCTCCTTTGCCTCATTTTTCAGCTGGTTGATTTTGGCTTTCAAGACACTATTTTCTGTTTCCAGATGACTTATCTTAGTTTTTAAGTTCTTTTCCTAATTGTCTTCAGCCTCTCTTAATTTTGTTTTGAATTGCATTTTGAGTTCTTCCAAAACCTGTATCCAATTCGCTGGGATTTCTGATTTTTCTTTGCTGATCCCTCCCTCTCTGTTTCATTCACTCTTTGCTCATTACCTGTGCAGAAGCTGTCTATTGTAATTTCTTTCTTCTTTTTCTGTAGTTTGCTCGAGTTTCTCCCTTCTTTGCTCCCCGTATTTGGCTGTGCTCTTGCTCCTCTCATTTTGTTTTGGTTTTGGGGCTATCAGTCTCCCCTCTTGGAGCTTTGTCAGATCTCTTCCTACAGTCTCTATGGGAGGAATGTTAGCTTCCCTGTCCTCTGGAGGCTTTTGATTGGATTGAGTTCAACTGGGTCGGGCTGTATGTGGTATGAAGCACTGAGGCTCTGAAGACTCCTGGAAGGCTGGGCTGCCCAGGCTCTCTCCAGTTCTCTCCAGCTGCTTCTCTGCTGTCCGCAATTGCCTTTGCCTGCCTCCCTAAACTCTGAGGAGTTCTGATGGGATTAGTTCAACTGGATTGGTCTGGATGTGCCTGAGGCAAGGGTGAGACTGGAGCCTGATGGAGGGACCCAGCCACAGCCTGTTTCTCCCTGGCTTCCTCCCCACTGTCCAAGCTGGATGCTCTGAGCCCGGCTCCCCGCTGCTCACAAGGTAGACCCTCCAAACCAGCACCTTTGCCTGCTCAGAGGTTCCCCCTGTTGCTGGGGGCTCAACCTTCTGGGTTGTGGGGGAGGGGTCTTGGGACCTTCGCTCTGCCTTCCCCTTAGCCCTGAGTATTCTCGGATTCCGGCTTTGGGGGGGGGCGTACCTTTTGATTTGAGTCCAGAAGGAGGATTCCCCACTTCTGTCCTGTTGTTCAGATTGAATTTCGGTGCCCTAGGAGCTTTCAGTCTGTATCGGTAAGGAAGGGTCTTCCACGAGGTCTGAACTTTTGCTGCTTGCTAAGCTACCATCTTGACTCTAGCCCCCCCCCCCATAACTTAGTTTTATACATACATGTAACATTGTCAAGTGATGTCTTCT
The DNA here is from genome assembly GCF_027887165.1 of Monodelphis domestica. Lineage (NCBI taxonomy): Eukaryota > Metazoa > Chordata > Mammalia > Didelphimorphia > Didelphidae > Monodelphis > Monodelphis domestica. The sequence continues at coordinate 169,814,806 of NC_077234.1, read as the reverse complement.
CTAAATGAGGAAAAAGAGAGGAAGAGGGAATTAACTGGGCATTTTAACAAAACAAAGACATACATAAATTTTCATTAAAAAAGAAAAATAAAATAATCCTTAATTAATAAATAGCATTAGTAAAATAGATTTTAAAGTCATTTGATTATACTATAAAAAGAAAAAATACGCCCTTTCCTTAGAAGTACATAGCAGCTACACAAAAATTGACCAAGTATTAGGGTATTAAAACCTCACAACCAAATGCAAATAGGAGAAATATTAAATGTGACTTTTTCTATTAATAACATAATAAATATTATATTTAATAAAGGACCATGGAAACATAGATTTAAAAAAATTAGAAACTAAATAATTTCACCCTGAAGAATGAATGGGCCAAAGAACAAATAACAGAAACAATCATTAATTTCAGTAAAAAGAATAACAATGAGACAACATGCCAAAATTTGTTATATTAAAATTAAAGCTGTACTTAGGGAAATTTTTCTATTTCTAAATGCTTAAATTAGTAAAATAAAGAAAATGAATTGAAATGAATGAAAGAAAATAAAGATAAATGAATTGAACATGCAACTAAAAAGAGAAATAAGAAAAAGAACAAATTAAAAATTTCCAGGTATACGCCAAATTGGAAATCCTAAAAATAAAAAAAAGTTGATTAACTAAATTGAAAGTAAATAAACCAGAACACTAATAAATAAAATCAGGAGCTGATTTTATGGGGGAAATGGTAGAATTGATAAAGGATTGGTTAATTTGATTTTTTTAAAAAAATTAACCAAATTACCAGTATCAAAAATGTATAAGATGAATTCACTACCAATGAAGAGGAAATTAAAGCAATTATTAGAGCTATTTTGCTAACATGTCAATAAGTATAATAACTTAAGTGAAATGGATAAATATTTACAAAAATATAAATAGCCCAGATTAATAGAAGAGATCACTTCAAGAATCCTATCTTAGAAAAAAGAAATTGAACAAGCCATTAATGAGGGCCCTAAAAAAATCCCCAAGACCAGAAGTACTCATAAATGATTTCTACCAAAAAATTTAAAAAGAATTAATTCTAATACCATATAAGCTATTTAGAGAAATAGGCAAAAAAAGTAGTCCTTTTTAATTCTTTTTATGACACATATATAGTAATAATACCTAAACCAGGAAGAGCAAAATCAGAGAAAGACAACTAGGAACCAATTTTGCTAATGAATACTGACACAAAATATTTTAACAAAATGCTACAAAATTGGTTAGGGTACTATATCACAACAATCATACACTACTACCTAGAGGGATTCATACCAGGAATGGAAGGCTGGTTCAGTATTAAGAAAATTATCAACATGATTGACTATATCAATAACAAAAGAAAATCACATGATTGCCTCAATAGATGGACAAAAATCTCTTGACAACATACAATACTCATTCCTATTAAAAACACTAGAAAACAAGAATAAATTAAGCTTCTCTTTAAAATGATAAATAATATCTATGTAAAACTATAAGTAAACATTATCTATAATGAAGGAAAGCTAGAAACCTCCTATATGAGATCAGAAGTGAAGCAAGGATACCCATTATGATCATTATTATTCAGAATTGTTCTAGAAATGCTAGCTAGAGCAATGAGAAGAAAAAGAAAGTAAAAGATTTAGAATAGGCAATGGGGGAACTATTATTCTTTGCAGAAAATATGTTGGTATACTTAGAGAATCATAGAAAATTGACTAAAAGACTAATTAAATAATAACTTGAGCTAAGTGGCAAGATATAAAATAAATCTCTGAATCACCATCATTTTTATTTAATAACAAAAAAGTCCAGCAAGAAGTGACTAAAAGGGGAAATTCCATTTAAAATAATTTTAGAGAATATAAAATACTTGGGATCTACCTGCCAAGGCAAATTCAGGAACTATAGCAACAAAATTCCAAAACACTTTTCACACAAATAAAATCAGATCTAAACAATTAGAGAAAAAGTAATTGCTTAAGGGTAAGCCAAGCCAATAAAATAAAAATACAAATAATTACAATTCTTACCTAAATTAACTTACATATTCAGGGCCATATCAAACTACCAAAGAATATTCCCATAAATGTAGGGAAAAATCTGATAACAGAATTCATCTGAAAGTACAACAGATTAAGAATATAAGAGAACCAACTTTTAAAATCTGAAGGAATGTAACCTAGCAGAATCAGAGTTCAAATGATATAGTTCAAAGTGGTAACCATCAAAACAATCTGGTACTGGCTAAGAAATGGAGTGGTGAATCAGTGGAATAGTTTAGGTACACAATGCATGGTAACAAATGATCATACCAATATAGTATTTGATAAACCCAAAGTTCCAAAATTTTGAGATAAGAAATCACCCTTTGAAAAAATTGCTTAAAAAAGAAAAGTAGAGTAGTTTGGCAGAAACTATACACACCATCATCTCATATCATATACCAAAATGAGGTCAAAATGAAATGCACAATTTAGACATAAGGGATGATGTCATAAGCAAATTAAGGGAACATGGAATATTTTACCTTTGACATCAATAGATAAAAGAAGAATTTATGACCAAAAAAAGTGATAGGGAAAACTACTGACTTTAAAATGGATAGTTTTCATTCTGTTAAATCATTAAAATTTTGCACAAACTAAACTAATTTATTCTGAGATAAAAAGAACAGCAGAAAATTGGAGGCAAACATTAACAACTTTCTATGATGAAGGTTTCATTTCTTAAATATATAGAGAACTGATTTGAATTCATAAGAGTATGATTCATTGATAAATGATAAAAGGATAGGAACAAGTAGTTTTCAAATGAAGAAATCAAAGCTATCTATACTCATTTGGAAAAATGCTTTATCTCTATTTATTAGAGAAATATATATTAAAACAACTCCAAAGTACCACCTAACATCGACCAAACTGGCTAATGTGAAAAAAAAAGAAGAAAAATGATAAATGTTGGAGGGGATGTAAGAAAATTGGGACACAAAGGTACTTTGGGTAAAGGGAGTTGTAACAAAGTTAGATCTAATTGATTCTAGATGGATATTTGGAACAATGCCCAATGGCCTATAAAACTGTGCATACCCTTTGATCCAATAATCCCTCTACTAGATTTGTATTCCAAAGAGGTCAAAGAAAAAGGAACAAGACCTATATGTACAAAAATATTTATAGCAGCTCTTTCTATGGTGGCAAAGAATTGCAAATTTGGGGGATGACTATCATTTGGGGAACAGCTGAACAAGTTGTGGCATGTGATTATAATAGAATACTATTATAGCATAAGAAATAATGGAAAGGATGATTGCAGAAAAACCTGAGAATGCTTATATGAATTGATGCAAAGTGAAGTAAGCAAAACCTGGAGAACATTGTATACAGTAACAGTAATGTTGTACAACAATCTCTTGTGAATGACAGCTCTTCTCATCAACAAAATGAATCAAGACAATTCTGAAGAACTTATGATGAAAATTCTTATCCAGCTCCAGAGAAGGAACTGATGGTTTCTGAATGTGGATCAAATTATACTTTTATTTTACTTTATTTTTCTGTGGTTTTGGGGGATTGTTTTGTAATATGGCTGCTATGGAAATATGTTTTGCTTGAGTGAACATATATAATGTATAGCAAATTGTATTCTCAAGGAGGGAAGAGGACAAAGAAGGAGGAGAGAGGATTTTGAACTCAGTTTTTTAAAATGAACATTTAAAAAATTTCATGTGTTTTTCTATGTAATTGAAAAAAATAAATTAAAAATAAATTTTAAGTCCCAAAGTTCCTATCGCTTCCAGAATCCAGTCCAAAATGTTTTGTCAATCAAAATCCTTAACCTAATCTTCTATTTTCGTCTTCTTATATCTTCAGATCACCCTTCCTCCTCAACTCTATGTATGTACTTCCCTTGCTTCCTTTAAATTCTGACTAAAATCCCATCTTTTAGTGGAATCCTTCTCCAAATCCTCTTGATTCTTGTTCCTTCCTTTTGTGCATTATTTCTGTTCATACTGTATATACCTTGTTTTTTTTCTAAATATTTGTGTACTGTCTCCCTCATTAGATTCTAAGCTCCATGGAAACAGGAATTATCTTTTGCCTCTTTATGTATCCATCCTCACCGAGTGCTTAACATAGTGCCTAACACTTAATAAGCCCTCTATAAATGTTTCTTGATTGATTGGTTGACTGATTGATTGACAGAATCAGGAAGTCTGGAAAACAGATTAAATTTGTATGTATGAACAAAATGACTGAATTTGTTTGGATGAATATTGCCTTGATGACACCCAAAGTGAAATAATTTGTCAGACTTATAATTGATAACACTCACTTGATTACTCAAATATATATTCCAAGGATCAACAATTTCAATGGCATGCTACTATCTCTGTCAGTGCAGATTGTGATCCCTCCATGACTTGGTAAATGGCCTACTTGAGTTGCAATTGTCCAAAATAGTTGACATTCTCTGGTGATGAAATTCTCCAAATGTATGTAGACATATAGTTACTTAGTGATCAATACTTGAAGTGTCTGTAGCATGGTTAGATTTTCCAGTGCTCACACTATCCTTTGAGAGCTCAAGAACACTTTCATGCCATATTTAGCACCAGTGATAAGCTTTAGTTGGGGGTAGTATACATACGTCTGAAGAAAAATGAAATAAATCATTCTTTCTCTATGAAAAACTACCATAGATGAATCAGACTTGTCATGAGTTGTGACCTTTTTTTAGTTCTTTCCAAAACAAAGGGGAAAACCTGTGGCAGCAAATGGAGAGACAGACAGAAGGGATCATAGTCTAAGACAAGGAAAGATGTAAAGATTCTTGGACTGGGATGTCTGGTGATCTTGAGATAAATAACAAAGCACAATTCCAAACAATGTTGGCTGGTTTAGGCTAAAACTGCGCAGATCAATAAGTTCTTCTTGTTGCCTTGTTTCTATGAGCTTGGCCATCATACCTAAGATGCCTCCTGACTCTGCTCTTGGACACTCCTCCCACTGGCAAGCTCTTCTTGGAATCTCCATTTCCAGGGAAAGATCCCAGGCAATCTATTCCCTCATTCTCTAGAAGTTGCCCCCATTCCTTTGCTTGAGGAGCTTCTTCCCTCCCACCCCCTGCGCCCACGTTCATTTCCATTTTTATTAGAATATAAGTTCCTTGAGAGTGAGGACTGTCTTTCTTTTTATTTGTATTTTTCTCTAGTGCTTGGCATAGTATCTGTAAGGGATGTAAGACACATAGTAATTTGTTAACTGATTGACTGACTTGCTTCAAGCTTCTTTTTCTACATTCTTCTCCCCTTTATATAGAGTCCATTCCTCCCTTCTGTTTTATATTTGTTCTCCCAGAATAAGCTCGGAAGTCAATAATAATCTATATCCTAGTGGGAATTTAGGCCCTGTTCCCTCAATCAATTACACTTTTTGAAACAGTATCCCTAAAGTCTTTCTTTATTGTTTAAATAATTTCAATGGATCATAGAACAAGAATTTTTTCAGGTAAAAGTGAGCCATTCTCAGACAATCCTCAATTTCTCCAAGCAACTGTAAACTAATCTGGAGTTAGAATTGGAAACAGCAAAACCTAACAACTTTAATCAGTGAAGCAGAACTCAAGTTCAAGAGATACAATGATAGAATAAACAAGAATCCAAGATCCCAAATTAGGTACTTAAAATCTCCAAAGTTATTCTCAGAAGTCCATAATTGTTGCAAGTATTTCAAAAATTCCAACAAACAATACAGAATATTAAAGAAGTATGAAAAGGGTTGTGCCTTTATAGTACAATCATCTTTAAGATTAAAAGTTTCAAATTAACCATAAAAATTTTAGTCTTTATGTTTCATAGGAAAGTTATGCCTGGGAAGTGATAAAAGATCCGCATATGAAGAAAAAAAACCACTTGATTAAAAATTTTAATATCGGCTCATCTCTGAGTGTCTTCAGAAACTTTGGAGCTAATTTCTGGGTAATAAAAAAAATCTACTGAGACATAGGCTAGCCTCAGGCAAAATAGTGAAATAAGCATTTTCTGCTTCTATTCTATTTTTCATTTACTAAGGGCTTTGGAAGATGACTGGTATGCATGCCAATATCTTATTTTTAACTCATGGATAATGTGATATTTCTCCCAGTGATATTCACATTTATACTTTTTTAAAGGAATGCTCAATAAAGCAAATTCCTTGTTTTACCTTAACCCATCCTTACACCTACACTTGGAGGGAAAAAAAAAGACAAAATGAATCTCTAATAATGGAGATTTCATCAAAACCATTCTGAGGTTCTACCTCATATCTATCAGATTGGCTAACATGACAGCAAAGGAAAGTAATAAATGTTGGAGGGAATGTGACAAAGTTGGGACATTAATGCATTGCTGGTGGAGTTGTGAATTGATCCAACCTTTCTAGAGGGCAATTTGGAACTATGCTCAGAGGGCACTAAAAGACTGTCTGCTTTTTAATGCAGCCAAACTGCTGGGTTTGTACCCCAAAGAGATAATAAGGAAAAAGACACGTACAAAAATATTCCTAGCTGAGCTCTTTGTGGTGGCAAAACATTAGAAAATGAGGGGATGTCCTTCAATTGGGGAATGGCTTGTGGTATCTGTTGGCGATGGAATACTATTGTGCTCTAAGGAATAATGAACTGGAGGAACTCCATGTGAACTGGAATGACCTCCAGGAATTGATGCAGAGTGTAGCATACCAAGCATATTCACATCTATGAAATATAAATGACTGTATGGCTACTGTGTCTCCAAGCATAAGGTTATACCAATGAGGTTTGTGAATGTAACCTTGAACTGGCCATGCGGCCCTTAGCTAAGACAAACTCATTAACATGCTCGGACTGAATTCCCTGGGAAAGCACCACAGTTTGCAATCTACACGCCCAAAGGTGTTCCCTCTACCTTGCCACCCAATCTTAATTGTCTATACTTTGTGATGTGGCTACTAGTGCTTGGGAGTACCGCCCAAGCAGGACAGGAATAAATTCAGAGGCAAACCCATGAACTTCTTCTTGGCTTTTCTCCCCTTCCATGGAGCTCCACTGGGCTCCTCAATGACTATGTCTCTCTCTCCTCTTGACCTTCTCCTTCCCTGAGGCTGTAACCATCTCGGCCTGCATTTCCTACCTTAATCTCCTCCTCCGCCTGGTGTTCCTTAGTACTCATACTTTCCTATCAAAGGGAGTATCATAGGGATTGCCTGCCCTATCCAACCACTGACTTGTCCCTGTCTTTCATTTCCACCCTGGTTCTCGGTTCCTACCTCTCCTCGGGTCCCATCACAAAGGTGAGCCCCTTCCCTTGTGGGACCCTGCTGGTCAGGGAAGTCCATTAAGGAAAAACCCCACACAGAGTGAAAGGAGCAGAACCAGGAAAACATTGTACACAGAGACTGATACACTGTGGTACAATAGAAAGTAATAGAGTTTTCTACTAGCAGCAATGCAATGATCCAGGACAATTCTGAAAGACTAATTCAGAGGAAGGACAATTCTTAGGGACTTATATAAGAACCTGTCCACATTCAGAGAAAGAACTGTGGAAGTAGAAACACAGAAGAAAAAAAACCTGCTTGATCACGTGGTTTGAGGGGGATATAACTGGGGATATAGACCTTAAATGTTCATCCTAGTGAAAATATCAATAATATGGAAATAGGTTTTGATCAATGACACATGTAAAACCCAGTGGAATTGCATGTTGGCTATGGGAAGGGGATGGGGAGAGGGGAGGGAAAAAAACATGAATCATGTAACCATGAAAAAATATTCTAAATTAGTTAAACAAAATTTTCTAAATTAAAAAAAAATAGTGGAGATTTCAGAAATTTCTCAACATGACACTAAAATTCTAAGCTATAATCATGAAAATTTCAATACAAGCTACTATGGCAGCCCAGTGGGAAAAATAATTTTAGTCAGAATGCTCACTAACAGAGTACTTCTAATGATATTAATGTAGACAATTGCCTAATTAAGATAATTCCTAATGCAGAATGACAGAAGAATGTCAAATTGTTTTGATTTCATTTAACCTTAACAATCAATTTATTTTTAAGATAGTAAATATCTACTCTCCAAATTGATACGGAAGGACAAGATCTCTAAATTTCCATTTTCAGATGGAGGATGTCTAGCCCAATTTGGACTTTAATATAAATAAAAGGTAGTCATTCAACCTCTATTTAAGGATATATAATGATAGAATACTTGTGACTTCCCAAGGCAGACTTTTCTATTTTGAGGTAATTTCAAATGTTAGGAATTGTTTTTTTCATTGCAAGCTAAATTCTTCATTTCTCTGTAGAATGCACTCCTGAGTGTCCAGGCTTTTTCTATAGTTCTACAGAAAGCTCTTCATCCTGGTAATTCACTTTTTAATTTTATGTAATCAAATTTATCCATTTCATCTTCTGTGATCTTCTATATCCCATGTTTGGTCATGAACTCTTTATCCATCATTTCTCTAATTTATTTGTGATGTGAACTTGTAGCCCCCAGTAGTGAGAGTGGGTCTCAGTAAAATCAAAGCCAAGGTGTGGCCAGAATCAGTCATGTAGCACTCCTCATATAAGGTCCCCCAAACTCTTCCTTTCTAATGCCCCCTCTGCTGTACTTGGTAATAACTGGCTATTCTTGACAAACCCACTGAAGCAAATATTTCCCTGAGAATCTGGACTAGATGGTTACATATTTACCAGTGATTTACCATCCCATAGAAAACTCTAAGTTTCAGTGAAGTAAACTAAGTCATTGTAGTCATTACTAACCATTGTCCATGTAATTACCTAATTCCTTAGCTGATTTAGCATTGCCCCATATAACACTAGCTATGATCAATAAACTTGCCACTTGCTTGCCATCAGCCCTCCTGAGTCTGTTTCCATTCTTACCCTTCAGGCCCCCCAGCCAGGTGGTTCCCTGTAGTCTCTGACAATTGGTGCCCGAACAGGGACCCCCTGGGGTAAGGACCCTTCACTGAGGGATTACAGAGAAGAAAAAGACTTCCCCCAGTACCATAGGAAAAATTGTATGAATAAAAAGGATTAGTCATGAGTCTAGCCAGGAAGGTTTAAGAGCCAGAAGGGCTCACCAGGTGAGAAGGACCTTAAGCTAGCAACAGGCAAAAGTAGAACATGGGACAAGCTAAGTCTAAAGAAAGAGAATCTATACTACAGGCAAAAAGGCATCAAAATGAACAATACCTCACTTCCAGAATTTCTTGATTATGTCAAAAAAGCCTGGGAAGAAGTGGGGGAGAGGATCAAAGTGATGAGACTGTTTAGATCCCAACCATAAACTTCAGAAACTAGACCCCTGTCCAAAATTCCAGAAAGAAAACAGAATCCAAATACAAACCTTCCTCAGAGATGAATTCAAAATCACAAAACTTTCTTGTTGCCTCCTCCACCCCAACTGGGAATTCCCTCCTACAGCCAGGAAAATAGGTTTTCTAGGGAACTCACCAAGAGCTCCTGTAGAAAACACAGAGCCAGGGTAGTGTAGAATTACTAGAAAAGGCAGCCAATTGTCCTCCTCCTTCTGCTGCCTAACCATTCCTTCCCCTGCTCATAGAGCTTTCTCCCTGTTACAATAGATCATAGCCAAAATGCAAGAGACAGGTGATGAAATGCTACAGTATTTCTCTTTCCCAGCAATAGAGCAGACTGATGCAAAGGGAAATCTTATACAAATGCATCAGATTGTGCCACTAAAAAAACTGAAAGATTAAAACAAGCTACTTTTCAATATGGTCCTGTTGCCCTGTTTACACTGAGATTAGTGGAGATCCTTTCTGTCCATAGTCTGCCCCCAAATGATTGGAAAATGATCACAAACACTTGTCTGTCAGAAGGAAATTTTTTATTATGGAAGCCTGAATATGAGGATAAAGCAAAAGTTCAGGCAGAAAACAATTTGAATGCTCAGCTTAGAATTACCTATGACATGCTTACTGGGCTAGGAGTTTATACTGTAGTTCACAATCAGTTGGTTTATAATTCACTAGCATACCAGCAAATTAAAGTCATAGCATTGCAGACCTGGCACAGATTTCCCACCACCACTAAGACCCAGGAGCTGAGCAAAGTCAGACAAGGACCAGAGGAACCTTTCCAAGAATTTGTCTCCTGATCATCACAGTCCCTAGAATTATTCAGTCCCTAAAGAAGAAACACCTTTAGACAGACAAATTGCCTTTGAACACTCTAATTCATTTTTGTAAGGCAGCCATTCAACCATACTGAGATAAAACCTCCTTACATGAGAATATAAAACTTTGTGTACACGTAGGACCCTCACATATCCAAGGTGTAGTGTTTGCTACAGCAGCACAAAAAAATTGGCCTACTTACAAACACCCCTCAGAACTATTTGACTATACAGAGAAAGGATCTCCCCACACTGGTCTGCCTCAAATGTCAGCTGGGTTTTCATTGGCTAAATCAGTGTAAATCAGAGACTGACCAAATGGGATGGGCCACAACCCCATCACACATGAGAGGCAACTCCCCCTCAGATGTCCTAACCCCAACAAAAAGAAAAGGGAAATGATAAGAGATTTATCCCAAGCTGCCTCAAATAGCACCTGCCTTGATTTGGCCTCTACCCCCTTCCTATTTTCAATTACTAAATTCTCAATTAACCTGGGAAGAAAGAAAACCATTATTCCTCTAATAGTACCCTCACAAGGTTATACTCATTCTCAAACTACCATCCCACTCTCTAAATACCCAAGGTATTGTATATTTGGAAAATCTTGAACCCCAGGACTATGTTCCCCAGAATTCCTTTTGTATTTCCCAGCATCCTTTAACCTTTGATTACATGCATCTTTATGTTATTGGCTATAACTTTCTGTGACTCCTCCTTCTTTCTGCTCTTCTTTATTGAGACTGTAGCATCAATTCGTTAGCTCCCTGTTAACTCTAGTTTTTATTTTAATAAATCTTATAAATATAATACTTGAATTATTGTATATTAATTTTAATTCTCACAATTTGTCTGACCACAAAAGGATAGAATTCTCAAATCTTTTTTAAGATAGAATATATACATTTTGCAGCTGCATTTTCTTCTGCCACCCAGCCTGCAGCCTCCTCTTGCCATGACCAGACCCACCACAAGAGCCTGACATTCCAAGTCCCTTTTTTCCACAGAGGGTGATGCATTAAAAAAAACCTTCCACCCCCCAATCCCTTTGGCCACCCCACTCCCACCCCATGTGGGTTTTCCAGCCTACCCTAGTCATTTTCAGAAGGGAAACGCAGTATAGAATAGAAAAAAAACATGCTATTGAGCATGTTTCTAAGCCAAATTCGTAAGCTGAACCTGGGTTCCTGGCTAAGACAGAGAGAGACTTGCAACTCAGGATATTTCTCCACAGGAAGGGGACTCCTCTGCCATTTATTTTGAGGGGACATAGCCCAAATCAGTGGATTTTAGATTATCTTTTCTCTACTACCCAAAACACCAGGGGTAGTGGGTCCTTCATATGCAAATACACTATTATTCTCCTTCAAATTTTTGCCCTTTTTGTTTACCCTGTAAATAAAATCCATTCCACTGGTTTTTTTTTTATTTTTTGTCTTGAGAAATACTGCTTTTAGGAAGCATGCTTGAAACTCTGAAACAACGTTTGAGTTGGAAGAGCTGACAAACTTACACTGGCTTTGTTTAATTCTTTCACTGGAAGTTTTTATTTTTATTGCATATTTTCCACTTTATTTACTTCTCCTTAAGAATATGTAGCAACAAGTTAGACTGCTTGAATTCCAGACCAAACTGCAATATTTTGACAAAGCTTTGAAAATCTTAAATATTGTCAACATGCAGAATGAAGATTCTGCTCTGTGCATGAATGAAGAACTCCAGAGGGGTGATAAAAGAAATGCAAACCAATGATAAATACTTGGGAGGGGAATGAACCTTAAAGATATATGAAAGTTTATTTCTGGCTAACTATTTTAAATTTATTCTCCTCCATAACAGAGAAGACGTCTATTAGAATTGGAGAAAAGGATTTTCAAATTCACTGCCTGTACCCTGTCAATGCTTCTTGTATTTTACTGATTGCTTTAAGGGTTATTTTTTTTAAGTTCATATATTTATCTTATCAATATATTCTGTTACATGATTTTGATTTGTACCTTTCCCCTACGATCAAACTGAACAAAATATCATTGTATAAGCCCATAGTCAACCTGCCCAAACATTGTCACTAGATCCATCAAGGTCACATGTTGCTTATACAGCCTTTTGTTCCTTTTTGCCTTTGTTAATGTAGGCAATTTATATTTTTGTAAATATGCATCCATATCACCTAGGTTGGTATATTTATTGCCATATAGTTAGGTGTATAGGGTGCTCAGGGAGGGGTAGTATCTCTGGTATGGAGGGCTTGTCGTGCCCTCCTAGGGCAGCTCTCCAGCCTCTGACCCCCACCTGACACCAAGCTCTCACTTGTGGCTCCCAGTAGCTGCTAGCATGTGGCAGTGGCCACACCCCAGGCAACAGCTTCGACAGGCCGGCTAAACCTTGTGAGGGTAGCCATTGGGTTGTCGACCCCTGGTGAACCAGAGCTTTGCTCACCCAGCATGTGAAGACTGCTTCGGCGGAACAGGCAGAAGAAACCAATAAGAAGGTTCAAAGGCTGAGAGGGTGATGCAGCAAAGCACTGTGGAGTGCTTAGGGCGTGTTGGAGCACAAAGGACAACACGGCCATCCAATGCAGCTGAGGAAGTCTCCAGGTGTAACGATTTTTCGTGCCACTGGACATAGGCTTCCAACGCCGAGAGAGTGGGACTGTCTCTGTGCATCGGCTTTTCCACTTAAATCTCCTTCACGCACAAGTGTCTTTGTGCACACTCATCTATACACCATAGATGAAAACGCACAAAGACAATCGTCATCCTCGGTTACCGAGAGACTACTACTAATTGTCATATAGATGATGATGAATGGATTTCATCAAAAAACTGGTTACAACTCGTATATAACCTTTAGAGAACTTAATGAGCTAAGAGTTTAAATTAGTTTTAAGGGATCTTCAGAAATAATTTTTAGATAACTAGTAGCTTATATATTAAAAGGAATGTTGCATTAAAGGTAGAGAACAAAATAGAAGTTTCTGCCATGAAAGTTTTATACAAAGCATGAGACCAAAATAAGGTTCTGCATGGTTTTTTAATTCTTCAGTTTAATCTACTTCCACCAGAATAATTTAGATTTCTTGTTGATGTTTCAGACCCCAAAAGATTTTCATCAGGAGTATAGAGGTTTGTGTTTTTTTCCTAGACTCTTCTGCCAAATTTTTAAATAATGGCAGTAATAGACTTTGTTAAAATTATCTTTGCCAAGGTTGAAAGATTTGCTATACGTTTAAAACTTGTGACAAGCATCCATTAGCTTCTAAGGTTTTATAAATATCATACAGCAAGTGGCTATACAGCAACTCATGTGAATCCTATATGATAGTGTGTTTTGTTTGCTATTGTCATTAACTGGGCTATTGTGAATTTGGGAGATTTTGGTACTTTCTTTAAATGTGCATTATCTATTGTACTACTGTTTTATAAATGTTACTTTGTGAAAATCATTTGTACTCACACAGTGGTTCATGGCCAAGTTAAAAAGAAACTGGATCTCATTTTTGGGTGAGAAACCTTTGTATTCTACCTCAACTTGGCTGACAAAGTGTGTTACTGATTATAAGCTATATTGTTGATGTTTTTAAAAACAATTTTTATTATTGTTTTTCCTTTATATGCAATATAGTATTTGAGTTTTATTTTTCTCTCCTTTTTGTATTTGAAGCACATGTCACCAGTATTGAGAAGATTTTCTTTAACTTTTTTTTAATTTTGCAGTAATATAAGTTTAAAATACATTTGCCCTAATGCCAATGCATACCCTCCAAAAAAGCTTTAGACTATAAAAATGTTGCCATTGATGTGTAAAAAAAAAATTATGGGATTTTGCTTAATGATTCTGTCTGATTTCAGGAGAAGTGAATACAAAAAGAGCCACTGCCAAAGTAGCACAAAGTTACCTGCATAGTGCATTCAATAGAGCACAAGGTCAAAGAGACCAACCAATTCCAGTGGGATTAATGAAATTTTGAGCCAACACAAAGGGACTTGAACTTGTTTGGGGTTCAAGGTTGTAGTGGTTTGACATATGTAAGAGGCAGGTCTTCCTCATCCTACATTATTATATAAAGCACCTCACTTTATCTCCTACCTGGCTCCCATAATCTAGTCCCTTTTCTGTCTTTCATAGAGTGGCAAACTTTCTGTAATTCTGATTGGGTAAGTGCATAATTGCTTAAATCATTTTAATTGGGCCCTAATTCAAGAATGTGTTATAGGTTTGTTTTTCCTTTACTTATATTTTTTAGACATAAGACTGATATTTTATATTTCATCAACAAGTATCTTTTCTCTCTTTATTTGGATATTTTTTTATGTTTTTTATTTTCTTTTACCAATTGATTCATATACCTCATAACTCATCCATTCATCCCCGAGTGATTCCTCTGTTTGTTATTATACTCATCAGGAGGGACTATGTTATTATTGTGAACTTTGATTTGAATTTGAGCCCAATTTAGAACAAGAGCCTACCTCTCTGAATCCAGAAAGTGAACTGTTTGGAGATGGCACCTGAAGATGCTTGCAGAGACCACATGCTACACCAAAAGATCCAGAGTGAACTTTGGGGGGTTGAATGCATTTATTTTGAATGTAAACTTTTATTCCAAAGGGGACTTCCCCTAACTTAGCTTTTTGTCTATGCATCTAGTAATCATTGATTTTGTTCTCTTTTTCTTTTATCCACAAATTATTGCAATTTATGTTAGTTATGTTTCCATAATCCTTTCAGAGAGACTGGTCTCCCAAAGGATAACAGGGGTATTTTATAGTTGAAAAATATTGAAAGTTAAAAAGTTAAAAATATTGAAAAGAAAAATATTGAAAGTTAAAAAGAGATCCTTTGTATCTCTCTACCTTTCTCATTTTGTCTCATTATCCTAGGAGCAATGGGAAAAAAGACAAGAGATTGTTTGGAAAATTCAGGAAACTATATTAGCAATCTTGTGTTTTCTAAACATTAGTTTAATGTTATTAAGTAAAAAAAAAATCTTACTCTCTGCTCCTATTAAAGCAAGAGTTAAATAAATTAATCTGCCAAACATTTCACCTTTCATTGCTCACTAGCCATGAGGAAAGAAACATAGGGAAGGATAAGGGAAGGAAAAAGGATTATTTGATCCCCAAATTGAATATTGTTAAAGGTTAAATACTGAGGTATGCATTTTTGAAAATCACAAATGATTTCAGAATGTGATCCAAGAAAGCCAGTTAAACAACTTTCAGACAGTTACCAAGAAAGCAATGTTTCTGAACTGTGTACAGAAGTACAGTGAGCACTCGTGTATATAATTACTTAAGAAACTTGTAGCAACTCAAGCTCTGTAAAGTATAAAAATGAATAAGTCAATATCAATTTTATAACATCCATAATATTGTTCAAAAAATGTAAGTTTCCCTAATTCAACACAATTGGAATGCAAATATAAAATAAAAAGGGGAAACCACAGATGTCACTAATAAGTGATGAAGAAATGTAAAATATCAAAAAGAATTGGTATAATATAAAAATTTTAGGATTACTTATGTAAATGAAGAAGAAATAAGGGGGGAAAGAGATAGTTAATGCCTACAAATTATTACAACTTTCTAAAGTTTTCTAAACTTCCAAAAATTTTATTAAATTCCGAAGTTAGAAAATGCTGGCATGTCCTATACCCCCCCCCAAAAAAAATTGGTTCAATCTTAAATGTTTATCTTCATTTCAAAAAAGTTTACAAAGGGCAAAAATTATCATCTATTGTGGAAGCTTAAAATTAAACTTTAAGACACTAAGTCTTAGTCAAATGATGCATATTGTATTGATTATCTGACTCTTCCTAAAAGCTTATTTGAGAAAACTGGAATTGAGATCAAAATGTAAAAATTAAGATATTAAGGGAAAAAGTTCAAATATTATTAATCTGTTCTTGTGAAATGCCATTAAAGATTAACATGCATTAAAATATAATTTGTCAATGTGTAATTATGTGTAAAAGCAAAATATGTATGCTATGTGAACAAATGAAATATGCAAACTATGTACCTCTTCTCTGTCCTAAGGGTTGTTAAGAGAGTTTTTATCAATTTCTCCCTTTTTTATATCTCAGAGGAAAAGGAGCAATAATATTTTTTCAGTAAGAGACCCCCTGCTGTGTCGCTTGTCAGTTACTGACAGTTAAAAGGGTGTGGTAGAGGGGAGAGAGTGAGTTGGAGACTTTTGGAAAGGGCTTTTGGTCTCTGAATCTCCTGGGGAGAGGTTATATTGCTAGGACTCTCTCTGCTAACATGTTCTCTAGACTGAGAATGGAACTAAGGCCTTAATAGCTTTATTAATTATTAATTAATAGGGTAGATAGATAGTGGTTATATGATTATATAGTGAGAGTGGGAGAGTACGTAAGGTCTTCAGCCAAGCAGAAGACACTGCCATCTGAGGCAGATAGATTTAGTTTTCTAGAGAAATTTAGTTATGACTGGGATCTGGGGTATAGTTACAAGATATTGTAAGATTACTTTCACTTTCCTCCTTCCTATTTCCTATTCATATTTCCTAATAATAAACTAAGTGTTTTGCATTTAATAAACTGTGCGCTGGCTTTGTTCAAACTCCTACCCCCAAAAAATTTAACCCTTCACAGTGTATATGAGATAATAAATGAAATACCACGAATCTTAGATTCGCATATTATTGGTAAAATTTAATCAATTATGTAGAAATGTTTCCTAAATGTTGGAAGGAATATTTTTATTGTGCAAGACTTAGAATATTCCAGAATAAGTTATACTTTGTACCTTGTTACCATATATCCAGCTCCTGCTTACAAACTATTACACTCAAACTTCCCTAGCTAGTCAAAGCCATAAATCTAACTCAGTGTTTACCCAAGAGTGAAAAAGCTTCTTTAAACAACTGTGAGTTCAACCTACCATTAATCAAACTGGTGTTAGTGAAAACTTAATTCAAAATTATTAAAACAATATAATTGGCTTACATTTCCAAACTAGGTCCTTTTAGATAGAGACTGGACCATGAGAAAATCATCTACAGAGAGCACATCATCCAAGTCACCCCAATTCAGCAGGAAACAGTTTTGAGAGGCCAAAAACACTGCCCACTTTTCCCAAAACTCATGGCCCTTTCTCTAAAAAGCTCAACTCAATAATCCATCATAGTTTACTCATTAAAATACACATTCAAAAAAAGGACGGGGGGGGGGGGCGGATTTACCAATATTATAGTCTATCTAAAGAAACAAAAACTATTTAACATGAGACTCAAAGCTTTACTATTGGGTTGAGGTTTTGCATTTATTTACACAGGAAATGAACACCTATAGCAGAGAACCTTTCAGGAACAGTGAATATGAGAAGCCCAGATGACCACTCTGAAGACCCGAGTCACCAAAGTCAAATTGACTTGAAAAGAAGCCAAAAGAACAGCTCATATTGATACTAAACTCAGTCCAATTATTACTATTGTTGCCCAGCTACCTTGAAAAATGTAACTTATAAATAAGGTACAGCCTTGTATTCTGATATTAGGTATAATTATTTCTGTATAAATTGTAAGGTTTGAAAATGTATTTCCCCTTCTTTTATCTCTATAACTGATCACAATCGTTCCATACGTTATACTCCCAAACCTTGGTACTTAAACAAAAGTTAACCTCACACTTGTTTTATGGGAAGATGGTGCAGCATAATCAACCCACATTTAATTGACAATTTAAAAGACTTAGCACAAACATTTTAAACCAAACACTTATTACAGATTTTATTAGGAAGAAAAGATACATACTAGACCCTAGCATCTTACTCCATAACCGAACATAATCCTTAGCAGCATAATAGCATGGACACTTAGAAAATTAAACAAATTTGACTGACAAGTAAAGGAGAAGTTAATATTTGCTTGGCTTATGGAATGAAGAATTGAATATTAACAGAATTGGGCTAATAAGAGTGAGTAGCTCTCTCATCTATGATAGCTAATGCCTGTCATAAAGGTAAAAGGACCTTGAGTCTCCATGGAAATCAAAACAAGCCTAACAATCCAACTAAGGCTATGCAAAAAGCTCAGAGGAAAAGCCTTGTTGGGGAGGCAATCTTAGTAACCCTAGGACTGGACCACCTGATTTGAGGCCAAAAATTTCTGAGTAAAAGTCATCTCAGCTCCTATATTGAAACCGTGGAGAAATACAAAATCTCCTTTTCTTCATCTGCCTATGACAACTCACTATGATCAGCATGAACAGCATCCCCTGAAACCCACTCTGAAAAAGGCCCTAGTAAAAAGTGAAATTTCAAAAGCCCCATTTCCAAGCAAATAGAATTGGAATTTAGCTTTTTAGCCTTACACAATTCATGCAAATCACACACTCACTTACCTTGCTTTCATTTATAATTTTAAAAGAGCCGATATAGCCCCCAGTAGTAAGAGTGGACCCCAGCAAAATGAAAGCCATGGTCTGGCCAGAATCAGTCACGTAGCACCCCCCAAACCCTTTCTAAACCCCTTCTCCCCGGCACTGTCCTTGCTAATAACTGGCTATTCTTGACAAACCCACTGAAGCAAATATTTCCCTGAGAATCTGGGCTAGATGGTTACATATTTGCCTGTGATTTATCATCCTCTAGAAAACTCTGTGTAAGCTTTGGTGAAGTAAACTAAGTCATTGTACTAAGGTTGTAAATCATTACTGACCATTGTCCATGCAAAAAGATTACCTAATTCTTTAGCTTATGTAACGTTGCCCTATATACCACTAGCTCTGATCAATAAACTTGCCACGTGCTTGCCTTCTGTCCTCCTGAGCCTCCATTCTTATCCTTTGGGACCCCCAGCCAGGTGGTCCCTGGTGGTCTCTGACATGGACTTTTATAGCTAACTCATGTATTCCTTTAGAACTTATCTTGGTAGAAAGGGTAGAAGCTATACTAATCTAATCTAATTTCTTCCATACTACTGTCCATCTTCTATGCAAAGCAGAATTTAATACAGAACCTAGAGTTTCTTTTAGGAGAAGCTAATCATTCATTTATGGTGCCTCCTAACTATAAATGTGAAAGCTGGCAGCTGATGCTAGGCAACACTCATATTCTTATCTCTTGATGGAGAGAGGAAGGAGTAGGAAAGACAGTACTGATCAAAGAAAAGGCCCTCTCCAGAGGTGGCTCCAGTGAATAGATATAGATGTGGTCAGGAAGAAGAATTTATTTCTGCACCTTTTCTTAAAAGAAAAAGAAGTCAATACCAGCTACCAGTTTTTCCTACACAGCACCAATTGCCTACCACACCTATGAACATCTTTTTATTGGATATATCTCAATGTTCTAGCTCAGTGAGAATTTAAATATTTGCTTTGTTATTCAATTTGCTATTTCTTTCCAATTTCAATTATGTGAAAATTCTCATAAGCATACTATTTATACTTTCATCTAAGTCAATGAGAGGGGAAAAGTATGGAATAGCACCAGACTAACAAAAAACGCTGGCCCAGTCTGTCATGGCCATAACTCCATATGGAATAATTCTGACTTCTCTCCATCATTCATTATCATCATTTTTTATCCCAAGTCATGAGCCCATTCATCTGTTTATATTACTCTTACCACCAATCCTCCAGCCTTAGCTCATTCTGAAATTAAACTCTCATATACTATTCCTACAGAGCTAATTTTTAAATTCAACCTCAGTTTCCTGTATCTGAATTATTTTTTTCAATATGACTCTAAAACTCCAAAAGATAATCATCGAAATAATTTGGGACTGATTAAGAAAATGGGTTGATTTGCAGAAAAGATTAGGTATATAATATATAATAGCCAGACAAACTTTTAGATCTATAGATCGTAAAAGATTTCAAGATCAAATAAAGGATAACAGATTCCCCAGAAGGTAAAATGAAAATTTTTGATTATATAAAAATAAAACATTTTCTCACAAATAAAACCAGTGCAGCTAGAATTAAAATAGAAGCAAGTGGAGGCAGCTAGGTAGCTCAGTGGATTGAGAGTCAGGCCTAGAAACAGAAGGTCCTGGGTTCAAATCTGGACTCATACACCTCTCAGCTGTGTGACCCTGGGCAAGTCACTTGACCCCCATTGCCTAATCCTTACCACTCTTCTGCCTTGGAACCAATACACAGTATTGACTCCAAGATGGAAGGTAAGGGTTTAAAAAAAAAAAGAGAGAGAAGCAAGTAACTTGGGGGGGTGGATATTTGAAGAAGGTTCCTCTGATAAGGGTATAATTTCTTTTTTTTCTTATTTTTTTTACTTTTAAACATTATTTTATTTGTTCATTTTCAAACATTATTCCTTGGAAACAAAGATCATTTTCTTTTCCTCCCCCCCTCCCATAGCAGACGCGTGATTCCACTGGGTATCACATGTGTCCTTGATTCTAACCCATTTCCATGTTGTTGGTCTTTGCATTAGGGTGTTCATTTAGAGTCTCTCCTCAATCATGTCCGCTTAACCCATGTAGTCCAGCAGTTGCTTTTCCTTGGTGTTTTTACTTCCACAATTAGTCCTCTGCTTGTGGATGGTGTTTTTTCACCTAGGTCCATGCAGATTGTCCAAGGACAGTGCATTGACACTAATGGAAAAATCCATTACATTAGATTGTACCACAATATATCAGTCTCTGTGTACAATGTTTTCCTGGTACTGTTCCTTTTGCTCTACATCACTTCCTGGAGGTTGTTCCAGGCTCCATAGAATTCCTCCACTTTATTATTCCTTTTAGCACAATAGTATTCCATCACCAACATATACCATAATTTGTTCAGCCATTCCTGAATTGAAGGGCATTCCCTCACTTTCCAGTTTTTGGCCACCTCAAAGAGTACAGCTATGAACATTCTTGTACAAGTCTTTTTCCTTATTATCTCTTTGGGGTACAAACCCAGCAGTGCTATGGCTGGATCAAAGGACAGACAGTCTTTTATCACCCTTTGGGCATAGTTCCAAATTGTCTTCCAGAATGGTTAGATCAATTCACAACTCCCCTAGCAATGAATTAATGTCCCACCTTTGCCACACCCCCTCCTACATTAATTACTTTCCTTTGTTGTCATGTTAGCCAATATAGATTGGCTAAACCTCAGAGTTGTTTTGATTTGCATCTCTCTGATTATAAGAGATGTAGAACACTTTTTCATGTGCTTATTAATAGTTTTGATTTCTTTGGCTAAGAACTGCCTGTTCATGTCCCTTGCCCATTTATCAATTGGAGAATGGCTTGATTTTTTTGTACAATTGATTTCGCTCTTTATAAATTTGAGTAATTAGACCTTTGTCAGAGATTTTTGTTATGAAAATTATTTCCCAATTTGTTGCTTCCCTTCTCATTTTGGTTACATTGATTTTGTTTGTACAAAATCTTTTTAATTTGATGTAATCAAAATTGTTTATTTTACATTCTGTGACTCTTTCTATGTCTTGCTTGGTTTTAAAGTCTTTCCCTTCCCACAGGTCTGACATGTATACTATTCTGTTTTTGCCTAATTTATTTATAGTTTCCTTCTTTATGTTCAAGTCATTCACCCATTCTGAGTTTATCTTGGTGTAGGGTGTGAGGTGTAGATACAGAACTAATCTGTTCCACACTGTCTTCCAGTTATTCCAACAGTTTTTGTCAAATAGTGGGTTTTTGTCCCAGAAGCTGGGGACTTTGGGTTTGTCATATACTGTCTTGCTAAGGTAACTTACTCCAAGTCTATTCCACTGATCCTCCTTTCTGTCTCTTAGCCAGTACCAAATTGTTTTGATGACCACTGCTTTATAATAGAGTTTGAGATCTGGGACTGCAAGGCCTCCTTCCTTTGTATTTTTTTTTTCATGATTTCCCTAGATATCCTTGATCCTTTGTTCTTTCAAATGAACTTTGTTATGGTTTCTTCTAATTCAGTAAAAAAAAATTTTGGAAGTTCAATGGGTATAGCACTAAATAAATAAGTTTGGGTAGGATGGTCATTTTTATTATATTGGCTTGTCCTACCCATGAACAATTAATGTTTTTCCCATCGCTCAAGTCTAGTTTTAATAGTGTGGAGAGTGTTTTGTAGTTGTGTTGATATAGTTCCTGTGTTTGTCTCGGCAGATAGATTCCTAAGTATTTTATTTTGTCTAAGTTGATTTTGAATGGGATTTCTCTTTCTAATTCTTGCTGCTGAGCTGTGTTGGAAATATATAGAAATGCTGATGACTTAAGCGGGTTTATTTTGTATCCTGCAAATTTGCTAAAGTTGTTGATTATTTTGACTAGCTTTTTGGTTGATTCTCTAGTATTCTTTAAGTAGACCATCATATTATCCACAAAGAGTGATAACTTGGTCTCCTCTTTTCCTTTTTTAAAGCCTTCAATTTCTTTTTCTTCTCTAATTGCTACTGCTGGTGTTTCTAGTAAAATGTTAAATAATAGAGGTGATAGTGGGCATCCTTGTTTCACTCCTGATCTTATTGGGAATGCATCTAGTTTATCCTCATTGCAGATGATGTTAGCTGATGGTGCTAGATATATACTGTTTATTATTTTTAGGAACGACCCTTCTATTCCTGTGCTTTCTAGTGTTTTTAATAGGAGTGGATATTGTATTTTATCAAAGGCTTTTTCTGCATCTATTGAGATAATCAAATGATTTTTGGTTTGTTTGTTGATATGGTCAATTATGTCGATGGTTTTCCTAATATTGAACCAGCCCTGCATTCTTGGTATAAATCCTACTTGATTATAGTGAATAACCTTCCTGATCACTTGCTGGAGTCTTTTTGCTAATATCCTATTTAAGATTTTTGCATCTATATTCATTAGGGAGACTGGTCTATAGTTTTCTTTCTCTGTTTTTGCCCTGCCTGGCTTTTGAATCAGTACCATGTTTGTGTCATAAAAGGAATTTGGTAAAACTCCCTCTTTGCTTATTATGTCAAATAGTTTGTATAGTATTGGGATTAGCTGTTCTTTGAATGTTTGATAGAATTCACTTGTGAATTCATTAGGCCTTGGGGATTTTTTCTTAGGGAGTTCTTTGATGGTCTGTTGGATTTCATTTTCTGATATGGGATTATTTAAGAATTCTATTTCTTCTTCTATTAGTCTAAGTAATTTATATTTTTGTAAATATTCATCCATATCACCTAAATTGGTGTATTTATTGCCATATAATTGGGCAAAGTAGTTTTTAATGATTACCTTAATTTCCTCTTCATTGGAGGTGAGTTCCCCCTTTTCATTTTTGATGCTGTTAATTTGCTTTTCTTCTTTCCTTTTTTAAATAGATTGACAAGTACTTTGTCCATTTTGTTTGCATTCTCAAAGTACCAGCTTCTAGTCTTATTTATTAGTTCAATAGTTCTATCACTTTCAATTTTATTAATTTCTCCCATAGTTTTTAGGATTTCTAGTTTGGTTTTCATCTGGGGGTTTTTAATTTGTTTACTTTCAAGTTTTTTTATTTGCATTTCCAATTCATTGATCTCTACCCTCCCTAATTTGCTAATATATGCACTCAGGGATATGAATTTTCCTCTGATTACTACTTTGGCTGCATCCCATAAGGTTTGAAAGGATGTCTCACCATTGTCATTTTCCTCGATGAAATTATTAATTGTTTCTATGATTTCTTCTCTAACTAACCAATTTTGGAGTATCATATTATTTAATTTCCAATTAATTTTTTGTTTGGTTCTCCAAGTACCCTTACTGATCAATGTTTTTATTGCTTTATGATCTGAAAAGGTTGCATTTATTATTTCTGCTTTTTTGCATTTGAGTGCCATGTCTCTGTAACATAGTATATGATCAATTTTTGTGAATGTGCCATGTGGTGCTGAGAAGAAGGTGTATTCCTTTTTGTCCCTATTTATTTTTCTCCATATGTCTATTAACTCTAATTTTTCTAAGATTTCATTCAATTCTTTTACCTCTCTCTTATTTATTTTTTTATTTAATTTATCTAAATTTGATAGTGGTTGGTTCAGATCTCCCACTAATATGGTTTTACTGTCTATTTCCTCCTTCAAATATCCTAGTTTCTCCATTAGAAATTTGGGTGCTATACCATTTGGTGCATACATGTTGATTAGTGATATTTTCTCATTGTCTATAGTCCCTTTTAACAAAATGTATTTACCTTCCCTATCCCTTTTGATCAGGTCTATTTTTGCTTTGGCTTTGTCAGATATCATGATTGCAACTCCTGCCTTCTTTCTATCAGTTGAGGCCCAGAAGGTCTTACTCCATCCTTTAATTCTGACCTTATGAATGTCTACCCGCCTCATGTGTGTTTCTTGAAGACAACATATGGTAGGTTTTTGGATTCCAATCCATTCTGCTATTCATCTACATTTTATGGGTGAGTTCATCCCATTCACGTTCAAAGTTATGATTGTCACTTGTGGATTCCCAGGCATTTTGATATCCTCCCCTAATTCTGACCTTTCTTCCTTTGCTATAACCTTTTAAACTGGTGGTTTACTTTAAATCAGTCCCCCTAGTTCCCTCCCTTGATAGGTTTCCCTTTCTAGCCCCTCCCTTTTTGTTCCCTTCCCATCCCCCTCTCCTTCCTTCCATTTTTGTGTCCCCTCCCCCTTACCCCCCTTGGTTTTCCCTTCTCTCTTACTCTGTTGGATAAAATAGAATTCAAGATCCCAATGGATCTAGATGCTCTTCCTTCTCAGAGTTGATTTCACTGAGAGTAAGGTTTAAGTAAAAACTCTCTTCCTCTTCTTCTTATAGGAGAATTCTTTCCCTCCCCTTCCCATGTGTATCTTTGTGTGAGAAAGATTATTCTATTTAGTTTTTTTCCTATTTATTGGAGTATATCCTAGTACCATCAACGATCCCCCCTCCCTTTTTCTTTCTAACCCCCCTTTATCCATATCAGCTTGATGCTCCAAACTTTCCCTATGCATGATTCTTCTTACTACTCTAATGATGAATAAAATTTTTGAGAGTTACACATTACATTTTCCCCACATATTAATATATATAATTTGATATAAATGTAGTCCTTATAGAAGAGAGTTTGAATAAAAGAAAAAGATAACATTTTCTCCTTTTCCCTTTCCTTCATATTTACCTTTTCATGTTTCTCTTGCTCTTTGTGTTTGGATGTCAAACTTTCCACAGAGCTCTGGTCTTTTCTTTATAAATACTTGGAAATCTTGTATTTTGTTGAATGCCCTTACTTTCACCTGGAAGTATATAGTCAGTTTTGATGGATAGCTGATTCTTGATTGAAGACCCAGCTCTCTTGCCTTTCTGAATATCATGTTCCATGCCTTATGGTCATTCAGAGTAGAGATTGATAGGTCCTTTGTGACCCTGATTGGTGTTCCTCTATATTGTCTTTTTTAGGCATCTTGTAATATTTTTTCTTTTGCTTGGAAGCTTTGGAATTTGGCAATTACATTCCTGGGAGTTGTCTTTTGAGGATTTAGTGTAGAGGGTGTTCTGTGAGCTCTTTCAATGGATATTTTGTCCCTTGTTCTAGAATCTCTGGGCAGTTTTCTTTGATGATATCATGTATTATGATATCAAGATTGCTGTTTATTTCTGGCTTTTCTGGTAGACCAATGATTCTCAGATTATCTCTTTTTCCTCTGTTTTCCAGGTCCATCACCTTGTCAGTGAGATATTTTGTTATCATCTAATTCTTTAGACTTTGTTTATTAATTCTTGCTCTTTTGCAAGATCATTATCTTCCAGTTGCCTGATTCTGACCTTTAAAGACTGGTTTTCCTTTTCAGTTTGGTCTGACCTGTTTTTTGAGGCTTTGAGCTATTTCTTCATTTGCATATTTTGGCCCCTCAGATTGCTGAGTTCCTTTTGCATTGTTTCCCATTTTTCCTGCCAGAAGGCTTCCATCTTTTTGATAATTTCCAATATAAACTCTTCAAGAGCTTGTGGAGAATTTCAATTTCTTTTGGAAGGTTTTGGAGCATTTGTTTGTGTTTCCTCTTCTATCTCCTCTGTATTTTGCATTTTTGCTCCATAAAATGTGTCCAAAGTAACCCCCTTCTTCTTGCTTTTCTTGGTGTTTGGAGGCTGTTTCACTTCTGCACTGTTTGCCATCTCTATGGTTTTTCCTCCCCTTTCCATTCAGAAATCTGAGTGAGGAGGGCTGGCTCTCACTGTATGAACCTAATGATCCAAGGCTTTAGCCCCAGGCAAATTGTATGTTCTCCATTGCTGTGCTGTCTTCCCAGGGAAGCCCAGGGTCTGACCTCCCCTGCCTGCTGATGTTTCGGGTTTTACTGCTCTCAGTTCTCTCCAGCTGCTTCTCTGCTGCCTTACTTCCATGCTCTGAGCCTGGCACAGCACTGTCCCCAAGGTACTCCAGTGCCTTTGCTCGCCCTGAGGTTCCTGTCCTTTCAAGAGGTCCTGCACACTAGGAGGGGAGGGGTCCTGGCCTCCCTGAGCTCTGATAGCTCCTGATGGGATTAGATTCAACTGGGTTGGTCTGGATGTGCCCCGAGGCAAAAACCTCCAGTGAGACTCCAATGGAAAGACCCAGTCACGGGGCTACAGGCCCCCACCCCGGTCTCTCTCTGGCTGCTTCCCTGCCTTCAGTGTTGGATACCCCAAGCCTGGCCCAGGTTGCTTTCAAGGTGCACCGTTCAGAATAGCACCTTTGCCTGCCCTGAGGTTCCAGCTGCTGCTGTGGGCTTAGCACTCTGGGTTGGGGGGAAGGGGTCCTGGGACTTTCCTTCTGCCTTCCCCTTAGACCTGAGTGCTCTAGGATTCTGGCTTTTGGGGGGCATACCTTTTGATTTGAGTGCAGAAGGAGGGTTCCCTGCCTTTGTCCTGTTGTTAAGTTTGAATTTCAGTCCTCAAGGAGCATTCAGTTTGTGATTGGCAAGGAAGGGTTTTCAGAGGTCTGAACTTTTGCTGCTTCTAGGCCCCCATCTTGACTGGAAGTCAAGGGTATAATTTCTAACATTAAATAGAGAGAACTGATTCAAATTA
The DNA here is from genome assembly GCF_027887165.1 of Monodelphis domestica. Taxonomy (NCBI): domain Eukaryota; kingdom Metazoa; phylum Chordata; class Mammalia; order Didelphimorphia; family Didelphidae; genus Monodelphis; species Monodelphis domestica. Next base: position 169,787,659 of record NC_077234.1, on the reverse strand, counting down.
TAAGAATAAAATCTGTTCTCCAACTCATGAATGCCGAAAGTATAGTATATGACCAGACAATTTTCAAAGTGAAAATGTTTCCAGATCTATATCAAAAAATTCTCTAAATCATTTGCAATTAGAGAAATTCAAACTGGAATGGTTCTGAGATTTTGCTTCAAACTCATCAGATAGCACAGTTGAGGTAAAAGGAAAATGACAAATGGCAGAGGGCCTAACAGAAAACAAATGCATTGATACTTGGTTGGTAGAGTTGTAAACTAACTTAGCCATTGTGGAAAGCATTTTAGGTCTCAGAACAAGTTACCAAATTTTGCTTTGATATGTCAGTACTATTTTCCCAAGGGAATGAAGAAAGAAAGAAAGCACCCATACGTATAAAAATTCTTCATCTATCTTCTTCTACAAGGGTGGTCTATCACATATCTCCTCCACAATATCATTTTTATTTTCCCTTCCAATGATGCTAACCCAAATACATGGTATCATGCTCTGTCTCTCAATTCTTCTTGTCGGGTAAATATATGGCCACCTTGTTATAATTCTGTGAGAAATTCACAACAATCATACCAAATTGCATTTCAGCAGTTTCTTCCAACCAAACAGGCTGGACCACAGCATTTAACCTAAGCAAGGCAATTATGAGTAGAAATACACAGCTGTTTTTGTGAAGATTTCCCACACTTAGGGGCATCACAGGAATTGGGAAAAGTTTAGGTAATATGAAGATGGAAAGGAAGTGTTTACAGGTATCCAGCCTATCATGTGTCTACTCATTTATGTACCCATTGCTCCTAATTTAGGATGTAATTAAAGTGATTTTTAAATATGTTGTATACTCTAAAAATTGTGGTTTAAAAACAGAATCTGAAATGCAACTGCTGATGTGGTGTTAATTCATTTTATTTATTTATTTTTTAAATAAAACCCTTACCTTCCATCTTGGAGTCAATACTGTTTATTGCCTCAAAGGCAGAAGAGTGGTAAGGGCTAGGCAATGGGGGTCAAGTGACTTGCCCAGGGTCACACAGCTGGGAAGTGTCTGAGGCCAGATTTGAACCTAGGACCTCCCATCTCTAGGCCTGACTCTCAATCCACTGAGCCACCCAGCTACCCCCTGTTAATTCATCTTAATTTACTTCAATACTTGGATTTAGAGCCTGTTGGGTTCCATGGGAACATTTATGTAAAAACAATGTGAAAATTAGGAATGCATTGTACTTGAAGTTTTTTTTTAGTGGTATTCAGTCTAGTAAAAGTAGACTGCTCATTTGCAAGTTGTACATATGCAAAACATTCTTTCTCTAAAAAGTTGAGAGTCTTCTTTAGCAAATCATATATGGTAGGAATAGTTTTATGATGACCCTTGCTTTAAGATCTCAGAAGTGTGAAGAGCAATGGAGAGCTAAGTAGGATACTAATCCAAGGTACCTCTCACCTAGCATGGTGTCACACAGTAGGAATTCAGTAATTACTATTGGGTGCCCATTTAAAATAGAGTTATTAAACCATCTCCAAACCGAACATTTGTTTTAGGATCCTGTTCTACCCTGAAGAGACAGTGTAGCATAGGGAGTGGAGAGTTGGTCTCAAAACTAGAAAAACCTAGGTGGGTTCAAGTTTCACCTCAGACACGTACTATATGTGTGACCCTGGCTAAATCATTTATCTTCTCATTGCTTCAGGCAACTCTCTGAGGTTATGACTTGCAGAGAAGGTACTAACTTACATTGGCAAGAATTTTCTCATCTGAGATTTCTGAATACCAGTGAAATCACAGGTCTAGTCTCTCTATTCCTTATTCTTCCTGGTAGCATCTGGACTACGGCACTGACTTTTGTACATTATATCTTAGGGAGAACATTGACAAATCAAAGCATATCTAGCAGCAGCTGAGCAAAATTGGGAAAGAACTAAAGACCAAGGGATTCAAGAATAGGAGGAAGAAAGTGGGAGTGTTTACATCAGAGAAAATTAAGGTAAATCTTATAACTGTGTTGGGGCATCGCAGAATTTCCTCAAACTCAACAAATCCTAAAAATCAGCTGATCTGTCATCCCTACCCTCTGTCTGATTATCACTATTTCTGCCAGCAGCAGCACCCACTCACTAAATAAGCTGTGCTTGAAACTTTGGGGTTATCTTTGGCTCTTCTCTTTCCTCCGTATCTCATAGCTAATCAGTTACCCAGCCCTTTCTTTTCTTGCTCAAAAATGTCTGTCTCTTTGTCTCTGCCTCTCTATTCCCACTGATAATACACTAGTAAAATGCTTCTTTAGCAGTTGCCTAGCCTATTGCAACAGTCCCCTAACAGCTCTTCTGACCTCCCCTCTTTTCTTTCTCCAATCTTAATAAATTTCCAATTCCTTAATCTGGTATTTGAGCTTTCCACAATATTGCAATCTCATACCCTTCTAGCCTTCACATATTACTGCTCTTCATATAGTCTGCTCAATTTGCATAACTCCACTGCCCCTGAATATACAATGAACTTACCAGTTACCACACCTTTGCTTACAGTGTTAATTCTTCCTTAAATATATATTTTCCTCTTCTTTGCCTACTTTATTTATGACATCCTTTAAAAATCATCCGCAATGCCTTCATCCCGATCCCTAGAGTCAATTGTGGCTTTATTTGCTTTAAGTCTTTCATATAGCTGGGTTTCCTACCAATAACTTGCCTGGCATCTATTACTGCAAGATGTAATGATTTGTGTGTACATACTAACTCCCAGAAGACTATGTTTCACCAGGCAAGGATGGTGCCTAATTTTAACTTTGTTTCTCCCCCTTCAACTCACATAGTACTCAGTATACAATGGGTGTTTAATGAATGTTTGTTAAATCTGAATTTGAATTCTTTATTGCCTTTTTTCAATTATCCTCACTTTATGACTCCCTAAAAACCATATTCTACTTCTTTAAACTTAATCACTCAGGGGTAGCTAGGTGACTCAGTGATTTGAAAGCAAGACCCAGAGACAGGAGGTCCTGAGTTCAAATTTGACCTCAAATACTTCCTAGCTATGTGACCCTGAGCAAGTCACTTGACCCCCATTGCCTAGCCCTTACCACTCTTCTGCCTTAGAACCAATACACAGTATTGATTCTAAGATGAAAGGTAAGCGTTTTTAAACAAATAAATAAACTTAATCTCTTACACTCATTCCTCTAAATACTTATATTGTATCCATCATTAATGTAATTACCAAGATTCATAATTCCACTATGTCCATGATCCAGAGTGGATCTCAGAAATCTGATTATTTTCGCTATAGTCACTGCCATATCTTCATCAGGACTATTATAGTCCTTAGGTTGCAGAAAAATGGGGCCATCAAGTTTCCAGAACTTAGATGTACAAAAACAATCTGTGGTGAATTCCTTTCAAGTGTAACAGAAAAAAAAAAAAAAGAAACTAAACCCATTGAGCAGAACTTTCTACCATTAAACATTAACACACCTTTTTTTTTATATGACATAGTTCAATCTTAACCCAATAAATGATTAATTGAAATTCTCTGTCTATAACCAATAATTTTTCTGGAATTTTATGATTCATAATTTGTGCTGTGTCATAATAAGTTAAATCTTGCAACTGGTATCCATGAAGTTCAGGTATTTATTGTTTTTTATTGCTTCTTAGGGAGGTGTGTGTGTGTGTGTGTGTGTGTGTGTGTGTGTGTTTATAGGATGCCAAGTGATACGTGTTAAGAAAGGTTTAAAAGTTTGACGTGGTTGCAGTAGATATTCCTTTTTCCTTCAGGGTACAGCAAGGACAACATTCAGGAAACCCAGATACTAAAGACTTAATCACCAGCCACCAGAACAACAATGAATTCTACAGATTGCTTTCCTAATGCCACCGTTTGTACCGGTACATCTTGTCTGTTAACTGAGAGTGATTTCAACAGAACTCTGAGTGTCATCCTAAGTGCTGTTCTTACCACCTTGTTGGCCTTAGTGATGTTTTCCATGGGCTGCAATGTAGAAATTATGAAATTCCTGGATAACCTAAAGAGACCATGGGGTATATTTGTGGGATTCCTTTGTCAGTTTGGAATTATGCCTCTTGTGGGCTTTATCCTATCAGTGGCCTTTAACATCCACCCTATCCAGGCTGTTGGCGTGCTCATCATGGGCTGTTGCCCAGGAGGAACAGCTTCCAATGTTTTGGCTTACTGGTGTGATGGTGACATGGACCTGAGGTAAGAGAAGTCAAGTATTATTTTATTGAAATCACATTGGATTTGTCATTTTAGAAGTCTGTGTGTAACATGCTGAATTTGGAATGAATCAATCACTAATCTAACAAATGATTAAAAAAATGAAACAAGGAAGGACATATACATTTCCTTGTGCTGCTGACAGGCTTCTTGGCTTCAGAAGCTGCTTTTATTGTTATCGTATTAAATCTGTTATCAGTGGTGGAGATTCAGTCAATTGCTATTTATCACTGGGAGAGAAATCTCAATTTTCTGAAGGGAAAAACCTCTTCCAAACCACAAGCTATAGTCAGCAAAACCTTCAAATACCAAAAAAATGGTGGGAAATCATAGTGATAGTAGTAGGGAATGAAAAGTTTTGTCACAACTAGTTGTTAAGAAACAAATTATGATGAGGTAGTAAATAGACCCACTCTTTGGGTTAATTAAGCTTATCTTTGGAGGTAAACTTCAAAGCAAAAATGTGCTTTATTTTCTTTTGGGGGGTGGGGTGGGGAACCTGGAGGAACTATAAGCTGCTTCTTTCTTTCACAAAGGGATTGTGATTACTTTATTGTAAAATAAACAGAAAATGGTTTCCCAGCTTCCCACAGAGTTATATAAATTGCAATATTTGTTCAATTCATCATATTCCAGTCTGAACTAGCACTGGGAAAAAAAAGTAATAGAAATAAGATGTGGTAGTAGAGTGAATAGATCGTATTCTAATGTCAAAAGCATTTGAATAGGAAAAAATTATTTTTCTGTGTTTCCCAACATGCCATTCCCTGTGAAAGGTATGCATTTATATATAATATCCAGGTGTTAAAGTAATGCAAGCTTATTAATACCATAGAGTAGGCAATCAGCTCTGTTAATCACCTGCTACTGTACTCAGGAGAAGATTGAGAAATGTATAGATTAGATATAAAAAGGCAGAAACTGTAGAGTATATACCTGTGTGTGTCAAGGACATCATGCCAAGTGAGGGAGAAACTGAGTACTAATTCTACAAGTTTTATCTTCTCTCCTCTCAGCTCTGCCATCCCTCCCTCCTTTGGATGAGAAATAAATCTATTTCTTCAGGTCTCTCCTTTCTTCTCCAATAAGAAAATACAATGTCTACCTTTCATAGTAAGGTTTTGTAAAAAGAACAAGGGATAGTAATTACGTTCAACTTATATGCATGTTAAGTTTGCATGTGAAGGTGCGATCCTGAAAGATCTGTGGACCAGTATGGCCTGGTCACCAGTCAAGGTTATCTTAAAAGATTTAGCCTGACTAGAGTATATTTGTATGAATATGAAGATGTGAAACAAATACAACTGTTCTCCAACAAAACTGTAATATTTCCATGAAATAACATAATTTCCCAATACAAGCATTTACTATTTCTTTAGAAGGGAAAATATATATCTCACTTTTACAGCTACCTTTTAAAATAAATATAATATTTAGAAGACTTTATTTGAATAATTATTGAAATGGAGATTCCTTTCTGACAACTATTGAGCACAATCTTATCAAATGTCTCTAAGACAGTTGTATATTCTAATAAATCACTTCATTTCCTAGAAGGAAGGGGTAATATTAATGTGAAAATTTTAAATATCATTTTTAATTATAGAATGCTTGTGTAATGTGTTCTAGCAAGTATATTTAGCAAAAGATTTCAAAATGGGTCAATAAAAAGAAATCTATGAAAAATTCAGACATCTCTAATAAGTATCTGATAACTAAGATATGCCAGTTATCCACCACAAATAAGTAAAATTAATGGTTATTTCCCAGGGAATGGATGAAAAAAGCAAAGATATGCTATTTAGTGCTGAGGCATCTGCTAAACCCTGGAGACACAAATATATTTTATAGAGGAGACAATGCACAGGGTAGAGTGAAAACAAGACAGGAGTACTTTGTTTTTGTGACCAAAAGAGGAAAAAAATTCTCAAAAGAATTATAAACTTGGAAATTCCTTTATACACCTAAATCTTCATAGCAGCACTTCTGGTGGTAGCAAAGAATTGGAAATGAAGAAAATGTCTGTTAATCAAGGAAAAGGCAAACAAAGTGTTACATATAAATGGAATGGCATATGATTGTGCTTAGGAGAGAATGAATATGAAGAATACAAAGAAACATGGCAAGACATACAAAGGGATATGGAAACGAGAATTGGGAAAGCAGAATTGGGAAAATGATAGAGGCGATGAATATAGCAATATAAACAGAAACAATTAAGAATAACCACAACAACAAAGGAAATGTGGCTTAATTATATTAATTAAAATTAGCAAGCTTGACCCAAAGAAGAAATATGTGAGAGTTCCTTACCCCTCTTCTTTGTAGGCATGAGGGAAAAGGCATCTATTAGGAGGAAACACCACATATAATATCACATTCAGTTAATGTGTTAATTAATTCTGCTGAACTATTTTTTTCTCTTCTTTTTCTTTTCTATTCTATTACACAAGGAATGATTTGCTGGGGAGGTAAGGGGTGTGATATATTCAGTAATGAGGGTGATAAGAAAACAATCAAAATTTTAAAAGAAAGTATAGAATGGTTTATGTAACATGATCTAGCAAGTACATGCTTTCTACATCTAGTAAAAATTTAAAGATAGAAAATGAAATAAATCTGTGAAACTGTGGGGAGAAAAACAGATTAAAACATTTCTCTATTTGTGTAAGTCTCTCAAGTAATCAGATTGTGCACTGCAACAATAATGAGAAATGAGGTGCTAGACAATTTAATTTGAATTATAGACACAGTATTCACTGGAAAACTGCCCTAGTCTCCGAAAGAGGTTAATAGCATTTCAAGATGGAAATGACATTAGTAAACATTTGGTCCAACAGTCTCATTTTACACATAAGGAAACTGAGGCCCAGAAGCAGAAGTAATTTGACTAAGGCTTAGTCAAACAATAAGCAATGGGCTTAATTTGAATTCAAGTTCCCTGACTCCAGATCTAATCCTTTTTGTACTATATAATACTACGGATGACACTGTATTAGAATTTGTCACCTATCTGGAACTCAGCCAACAGGAAACCTGGTCTACACAGAAAAGAATTTCCTCATCTATAAAATAAGGGGGCTGGACTAAGTGATCTCTAAGGTCACTTCCAGATCCAAAGCCTATCTCCCTATGATCCTAATATAACCAAGAACCAGGAAGTAAACTTAAACGCTTTCAATACAGCCAAAATAAGTGTTATAAAGTCCACATAGTATAGCTTATGCACTTGATTCATAGGAAATCCCCTTACAATTTCACTCAGGGCCTAATTTCTCTTATTTTATACATAACACAAAAGACTGGTCATCTGGTTTCCTCAAAAGCTAAAATTTGTCAATTAAAAGAATGAAAAAAACCAACCACATTTGGGTATCTTGCTAATAATAAGTAAAAACCCCAAATTGAGGGAATAAGTCAAAAAATCATAAAAAGGAGATGAAAAACCTGATGATTCAGTAGTTACTTATTTCTATATAGACCTTTCCATTTTATGAAACACTTTCCTCTGTAGCAATAACAGAATAAAGGAAGAACGCAAAGTATTATTATATTTAATACATATTAATAATTTTTGCATTCAGGGCAACTGAGGCTGAGAGACATAGCTAATAAATGTTTGGGATTCAGTTAAACCCCAACTTCAGCACTCTTTCTCCTCTGGGGCACCATGTAAGAGTAACCTTAAGCTATCCAGAAAACTCATTCTCTAAGGGAAATGGAAAATTGAGTTTTTACTGTCACTCATTCGGAAATAAAATTCACCTTAGAATTTCATATTTCTGTATTCAAGCCATCACCACTGTGACCTTCTGTGCTTCCTGTTACTTTATACTCCCATTCCTCTCCTCCTGACTTGCAGTTTGTGACAGGAAATGCAAAGATCAAGTCAAGAGGTTGTTGCTCCAGAAACCATGGATGCACGGTAGTCATTTGAAACCTTCACCTCCACTTCTGCCTCAAGTGCCTAAGATGTAAAGCACCTGTTTGAAAAATGTGCCTGCAGATAGAGAATACAGTGACTTATATGATTTAGAGATGACTTCAGGAAATGGTAAACTATTAGGGATTTCATCCAATGGAAACTGTTGCAAGGAGATTTGAAGTAGCTGCAAATAGTTGATTAGCATTGTGCAACAGTCTCTTTTAGGGAAAATGCAAATTGAAACACTGACTCAATACATGTCATCAAAAATCCCAAAGATTTCTCAGTATGGTAGAGGTGTGATGTAAAGTGAATACCTTAGGACTTGATTATTCCTGAAAGACATCATTTAATATTCCTTCTAGCTGACAGTCCAGAGGATTGCTCTATTATTGCCTAGAATACTCCATAGTTTAGGAGTTCTCAGAAGAAACTACTAGAACTTTTTTCCTTACCACATTTACACCTGGGACCAATCATATGTCTTTTGTGCCTTTCTAGGGGTTGAGGTCCTGAGAATGATGGCATAGATAGATGCAAAGAGTGCAGAAGTTTAATTACCCTTAGTTGGCAGAATACAAAGGCTTAAATACTAATTGTCTCTACACTTTGACAAGTACTATTTTCCCCCTTTGTTTCAATTCACTTTTGGATAATTCTGTTTTTGTAATCTTTCCTTTGAAACCCACCTTTGATTTACTCTTCCCCTTCCTTCCATTGACCAATACATTAATTTCTATTATTTTCTACTATTTTCCTCCCTTCTTTGGGGATTCTGCATTGTTTCATTTTCTGTTCATCAATACTTCTTGCATCTATCTTATTGTTGTTTTAATCCTTTAAAACCATCTCTCCCATCTCAATTCTGTCAATTTTTGTCACCTTTATTTGTATAAATGTCCATCAGGGGGCAGCTGGGTGGCTCAGTGGATTGAGAGCCAGGCCTAGAGATGGGAGGTCCTAGGTTCAAATCTGGCCTCAGATGCTTCCCAGCTCTGTGACCCTGGGCAAGTCACTTAACCCCCATTGCCTAGCCCTTACTGCTCTTCTGCCTTGCAGCCAATACACAATGTTGACTCCAAGGTGGAAGGTAAGGGTCTTAAAAATAAATAAATAAACAAATAAATAAATAAATGAAGGAATGAATGACCATCAATCAACTAATCAATAAGCATTCATTAAGTATTTCTGTTGTACCAAGCACCATATACACCCTAGGGATACGAAGAAAAAGCAAAAACAGTCCTTTCCCTCAAAGAGCTTCCATTCTAATTCCAATTCTAATATCTAAAGATAACATATAAAAAGTACATACAAGATAAATACAAAGTAGATCAATAGTGGCCTTACAGAGGAGGAAACTATCAATTTCACTCTAATTCTTGGCACTAGCTGGTTTTCCTCATGCCTCATATTGTCTTTCATTTTTAATTTTCCATTTCCCATTATTGTATTACCCTTTTTGTTTTCTTCGTTCTTTTTTCTTTCTTCAGATCTCTTTAGTCTACACGTCCTGACATCCTTGCTTAACTGCTGTTCTGATTCAAACACAATGATCACCGACTTCATCTTCAGCCTCCCTTCTTCAACACTAACAGATCTCCATATCCTTCTTCTTTTATACTTTTTCCATAGACTTGCTAGCTGACAGTTAATAGAGTTATAGTGTAGGTCTTAGGTTTTTTTTTCTATTTTCTTTTAGCTCTCACTTTCACAGGTAGCTTTGAGCTGTCAAATCCCTAACCTTGCATCTATTAAATTTTTTTTCTAAAAATATGAATTCTTATCATTCAAGCAAGTCCTCTTCTACTTAAAGTTCTTCAGTTGTGCCTTATGGATTTCTGCAACATTTTAATTAAATATATTATCTCCCCAATTTTCTGTCATTTTCTTTTCCTCCAAGACCCATCCTAGCCTATCTTCTCCTTCTCAAAGACTATCAAATATTTGATGACTTCTCCCAATCTCATATTTTCATTCCCATAGATTTGCAATATATCACTCTCCTCCACTTTTCCCATAAAGCCGATTAATAACAACTCAAAATTAAAGACACCTGAAAAGAGAGGAGAAAAAAGAATAAGCAAAGAGATTGAAAAATCTAAAAGTTCCCAGTTTCATTTTTCTCCATATTACTTATCTAAATGGAGTTAGCCTTCTACTACAATAGACTACATCACTCAAGGAAACAGATACCAATGCTGGGTTTTTTTCTAGAGTATGACCAGTAACTCAAATTATTCTTAACTGAAACCAATAAAAGATTTAGGAAGAAAGTTATTCCCCAAATGAATGAATAACAAAGAGATCCATCTTCCTGAGCATTTTTTTTCCTTTATGCTCCCCCATTCCCTAAGGTTAGAAGGTCTAGAATTGTGAGAGATGTGTAAGGACCTCCCAGATGAGGAAACTCCCTCTACCAATCCAATTTGCACCTTCTCTGAAATTTATGTTCTTAGAACATAGCCTAGAACCATGGTGGAGAATCTATGGTATGCATGGCTGAAAATGCAAGAGGGGGCTGCTCCCTTCCCACTCTCCACATGTACCTGAGGATCGCATGACCTGCCTCTCTGCCTAGCAGCCCAATAAGAAAGCTGAGGACTTCCTCCCTCCCCTGTTTGGGGTAAGGTGGGGGTCTCACATAAGGCATGAAAGTTGCAGTTTTGGCACTCAATCTCTAAAAGGTTCACCATCGTGGCCTAGAATATTGTAAGGCTAAATGACACTTCACCAGCATATATCAGAAATGGTTCTTGAACTCAAGTTTTTATCATCGGCTCCCTATTCACTATTCCAAGTTGACTGGCTCTTTGTCTGTCTGTCTCTTTGTCTGTCTTTCTGTCTATCTCTCTCTCTCTCTGTGAAACTCATATTTTTGCTGAGCTGTCTATAGATAAGTGAGTGAATTAAATCTAAAATACATATCTTTACTTAAAAGAAGTCTCATTTTGCTTACCTTAATGGGAAACTTTCACTTAAGGATTTATTTCTTTTTTGCTGATTTAAGCACATTTACATTTTTTTCTTCACATATTAATAGAGAGAGAGAGAGGCCTTCTCTATGCACGCCATATTTATTATCTTCTTATAGTAATAGAGGAAGGGAGCCTCTTCATTCCTACAATTCTTGGAATACTTGCCACCATTAGAGGCTCTGTTCCAAGTAGAATTAACTGTTGACTTGAACCCAAAAGAACTGTAAACTTCAGCTCTAATCCTTACTAGCTATATGAGCCTGGGTCAGTCACATAACCACTCTGAACTTCATTTTCCTCATCTGTAAAGTTATTACTATAATTCTTGTAATCACTACTTCATGAAGTTGTTGTGAGTACTTTGTAAACCTTAATTTCCACATGAATGTGAATTATTTGTAGTATGCAACATTACTATAATGAAATGTCTGAAGCTCGACATCACAGTTGGGAAAGTTTAGCCTTTAGGAGTGTACTAGAGCTGGTGGGGCAATAATGCCGCAACACAGATCTCATGGCAAGTTTTCATAGTTCAGTCATTTGCACATTTTCTTTTGCTTAACCTTATAAGGTGTGCTGAGATTTGAGGTGTTCCAGGAAAAAAACCCTTAGGCCAAAATTATTTCCCTCACAGCCCTCCAAGTTGCCTGGAATTCTATCAATAACAATTTATTTATTTGGTCTTTGAAGGGATTTAGGTCTTCTTAGAGTCACTGAATGTTATCCAATATCTTCTATTTAAAATGCAAATGCCCCTGGCGGAGGTAACACTAAACCATTACTCCTGGAAATGTGTGCTTTACATTTCTGTATGCCAGCACCAAAATGCAGCTGTTTTCAAGATAGTAAATGGGGAGCAGTGGAGGAGAGTTGTCCACAGCTGAAGCTTTTTCAGAAAATCCAGAGAATTAGCCAACTAGGGCTCTGAAGTGCACCAGCAGAGATGTTCAAATTCAACAGAGACAAATTGGCTTCATATTTCTTTGAATGAACTCAACCCAAGTGGGACAACAATTATTTCTTAACTCTAGACCACGTTTTCCTATTTGGCCTTTCAATCCTGAAAATGTCAGACTGTTAACCTTAGAGAACTTGGACATGCCAGATGCCTCCAGTCCTTGCCAGCTTCTGACCTTGGATAACTAAATCTTGACTTTAATGTCCTCCTCTTGCTCCCCGTGCCTCAATGAGACTCTACCAATACAGAACCAAGCTCGTGTAGGCAAAGTCAATCACACCCTGGATACCATTACAATTAACTATAGTTCCTGACTAAGTCTGCCACTGGCCTTACCTCTAGAATAAGACTTGGCAGCAATACAAACACAGTATGTGCCATTGCTTAGAGACACTATGCTTATCTCAATGCCAGACATCAATAATATGAAACTTCATCTTTTCAAAAAGTTTATTATAATTAAAATTTAATTATTTTAGGAAAGAACAATAGTACAATAGAACTTAGAGCTTAAAAGGACATTAGTGATTAGTTTAGCTGCCACTCTTATTTTTCAGAAAAGAAAATGAAGCCAAGTAAAATGAAATAGCAAAAAAAAAATTCCATATGGACACAGATAGAGCCCTAGACTTGGCATCAGAACACCAATGTCTGACTTCTGGCTCTACTACTTTTGACCTTGTAAACTTTGAGCAAGTTACTTAGTCTTTGAGACTTCATTTCCTCATTTATAAAATTGAGAAATTCTACTTGATTATCTCTAAATTCCTTTCCAGTTTAGGCTATAATTAACAATTATTTCTTTCTACTCTTAATTAACTAGAAATTTTAATATATGTATGTTATTTATATATTATATTTTATATAATTAAGTATATAAAATAATTCTATAATACATGTATATAATGAATTATATCATAATTATATAATAATATAACATATTAATATAATATATATATAATCACCCCTCAGAAAATACTTCCTTGGAGGCTTATTCTCCACTAGGCAGGGTAGAGAAGAGGCAGATGTCCCCAGAAAGCCCCTTTGATACCAATGTGAAATAATCCAATACTGAACTACCAGAAGGATATTGGATATGAACCACAACAATAATACTGCCCTAAGATAGATTCCAAGTAATGGGGGCTGAGAGACTGTGAAGTCTAGTTTGAGGGTAATGATCTTTGATCTCACGAGAGTTAAAATGATAATAATTAAAGTCCTTAGCAGCACATGAGAGTAAGATATAGTCCTGTGGGAGAGCAATAGATTAAAAATAAGAAGTGGCATGAAAGGAAGGCTGGACACCAAAGAACTACATGATGCTACTGCTATTGATAATCTCACATTGGATGTTGTACTATAAATTTCCAGGGTGGGGGGAGAATTCCACTTGGAAAAAAAAGAGAAAAAAAATTCAAATTAAATAAATAATTTTGTCCATTTCTTCACAGTATCAGCATGACAACATGTTCCACACTGCTTGCCTTGGGAATGATGCCTCTTTGTCTCTTTCTTTATACAAAAATGTGGATAGATACTGGGACAATTAAAATTCCCTATGACAATTTAGGTGAGTTTTTTTATGTGATACTTTAAGGTGTTTTCTTATCTTGTTTGTTTTCTACCTTCCTAATTTTCCTGGGTTCGTTCTACTGTTCATTTCTATTAATTACAAGCCTTTCCTGATTTTTAAAATATTCCTACTATAGAGAGGAAGCAGTGAGATGGTCCAGTGGTTAGAATAGTGGGCCTGATGTCAGGAAGATCTGAGTTCAAATGTAGCCTCAGACATGTATGAACTGTGTGACCCTGGGCAAGTCACTTAACCCCTATTTACTTCAATTTCTCATCTGTAAAATGGGGGAAAACTGAAGAAGAAATGGCAAACCACTCCTGTATCTTTGCCAAAAAGACCACATGGACCCATTGGGTCATGAAGTGTCAGACATGACTGAGAAACAATAAAATGAGGAAGAATAATGTATGCTCCTAATATACATATGTATACATAAATATAAGTGCATGTACATATACATACATATATGCATACATCTGGTATAGAAGAAAGAACAGAGAGAACAGAAAACTCGATTCCAGTCTTGCCTCCCACTAACTCAGATATGATCACCAATATGTCAGTCACTTAACCAAACCTGGTTTTATGTAGTTAAGTGAGTGCTAGTTGTTAAATTTTCAGTGTGATCATTTACACCTCAGAAATCAGCAATTGCTACAAATTAGGGTTTAGTTTATTGTTGTGATGATTATATAGACTTAAGAAAGTGTTAATAATGTAGAATGAACTCAAAAGTGTCTAGGCATTCATCCCTCTCATTCTCAGCTTAATTATTATACATTTACCTGGGTAGCCCCAAAATAGATTTAATCAGTAGCATAGTACTTTTTAGCATGGTGCACATGATTTTAAATGTATGGATTTTCTTTAATAGGGAAACCATCTTTAATTTAAAAATTAGTAATATTTAGCAATAAAGCTTAAACTTGAATGTCTAACAGAAATGGCACAAGGCTCAAACCCACACTAATGTATAAGTAAATAATATCTGATCCATTTTAAGGGTAAATTATAATAAAAAGAGGAGATCATGAAGATACTGGGCATATAAAAGAGAACAACTTTAGAAGGAAGGAGAATAGAAATTAGGGCTTTGAAAGAATTTTCTCTAGGTCCATTGCTATATTTAATGTCCCAATTTTTTGTTCCACCAGCCAGAAAATAGGAATAATAGACTACTCAATTTTCCAAAATAGGGACTCTTACAACTGAGGAGATGGAAAGTTGATAACATGAAAGTACCTTTTAAATGTTTAAGGTCCTATAGGTATACAAAGTTTTATTATTTCTTAACTTCTGTCATTTAAGAGCTTCCACAAACATAAGAATCCTGGATAATTCATCAAATGAAATGAATGAGAACTCGGATGTTCTTTCCATCTAAGTCTAGAAACTGATCTGGAATTTTCATAATGTTCTCTTGGGGTGAGCAAAGGTAATAAGGGAAAGTAACATCATGAATAGAAATATAAAAAATAAAGTTAAATCCAAAGGGAAAAGCTATACTATAGAAAGTCACCAATGAAAGTGCCTCAGATATATTTTCACTCTGAATACATAGCACCTGTGACATGTGTAATCTGCCACTATTTGGCTTCGACTGGTCAAAGAATGGTATTAATAAGCTAAATGTTATGTGTTCAGTTTTACAATGAGTTAATTTGCTTTGGTATGTTTCATAGTAGGTGCTTTCAAGTTTTCAAGAGAGGCAAAGTAAGATGACTTGCATGAATTAGTAAAAATAAAAATCACTACTATAAGTACATATAATTAAATGCCATACCTTGAAAAGTAAATAGTATGACAGTAGTCTCCTCCTTGTAAATAAAGAACTTTGAATGAAAGGTTCTATATGAAATATGTGTGTTTTCTGTATGGTGCCTGGTACATTGTAGACCCATAACAAATATTAAATATCCTAAATCTGATAAAAATGGAAATAACGGGAAGGCAACCTATAGAACTGCTACCACTAAATATACACAGAAAACCATTGACAGTTATACTTTGTCCCTCTCCATTTTTCTCTCTTCTTACTCCTTTTCTCTTCCCCAATTGCCTTTCTTTTTCATCTGTTTTTTTTTTTGCCCTAGATCCCTCTTATCCTTATTAAGCACCTAGCTTAAATCTGACATTGTACCTATTTAATTCTACTTTGAAAAACATGTGGCTAAATAAGTGACTAACCCATTTAATCAAAAAAGATAAAAGTCATAAAGAAGGTGATTTCTTTTCCTTTTGTACTAAAGTAAATCTATTCTATCTCAACTCTGCTTATTTTAATTAATGTTCCCAGCCTTAGATAGCTTAGAATCTGCTTCCAAGCCTGACTACAATTTCATTAATGCATTTCAGAGCCTTTAAAATATTTTCAAAGAAATTAAATGCCAAAAAGGAAGAGAGGAGAAAAGGAGTGAAGGAAAGGAGAAATAAAGGGAAAGAGAGATAAGAGAAAAGAAAGAATAAGAGAAAAGAGAGAAGCAAAAATAAAGAAGATAGAAATAGAAAAAAAGAGATAGGAAGGGGACAGGCAGAAGGAAAAAGAGAGAGAAAGTAGAGAGAAGGCAGGAGAGAGAGATAGAAAAAGAGGAGAAAGAGGGGGGTGGCTAGAAAAAAGAGAGAGCATGAACCCAAGATGCTATGAGAAGGTAGAAGCTGTGGCTGCTATAATAGAAGCATCGACTGGACAAATGGCTGTTGAATAATATGGGGAAACAAACCATATGTCACAAGAACAGCAGTAAATTGAACACAGTGAAATTGAAGTATACCTCTGTTATCTGGCTGGGTGAGCACGTAGCTGCAAAGAATTGTAATTACTTGAGAAGTTGCCAAATAGATTATCTCAAGGAAAATTTAAAGCATGCTTTCCCTTCTATTCTATCACCTATAAGCCATGGATTTGAATGAAGCTGAGTCAGTGATGCCCTAGAAGTTATTAGCATGTGAGGGTCTTCAGAGTGCCTGGTGAACTCAGGCTAATTTTGAATGCATTTATTTCTCTACCTCCAGGAAAAGGGCTCTTATTCTACATTAGCTGCTAATACACACTCATAAAAACAAGAAAAGAAAAGAATTTGTGGTCTAGTGAAAAGGGCATGGAACTTGGACTTAAGCAGAACTCCATTTAAATCCTGCGTCAGACTAGCTGTGTGAAGCTGGGGGTGGCTGTGGGGTCACAGTCTTTCCATGTCTCAGATTTCTCATCTGTATCAGAGGAGGAAAAGACCATTAAAGTCACTTCCTTTAAATCAGCTTTAAATCAAGGATCTTCTGAATGTTCATTCTACAAAATTAAGTTCTGAATTTTAAAAAAACTGCCATTTCTCTCTTGTTTTAGAAATGGCAAGAGCCAGTTACTAAAAAGCATTTGTATAACTGAAACTAAATCAAAGGCAGTAGTAGGGATGGTGATATTAAAACAGAAAAGAAATTTAGTAATTGTAGTAAAGGAAGAATATTTATATACCCAGCATCTCTTATTCAATTCTTCTAATGCCCAGGGAACAGAGTGACTTAGTGATTTGCCCAAGGCAAAAGTAGTAGTAGTGGTAATAGTGGTGAAAGAAGTAGTACTAGTGGTAGTAATAATAATCATAGTGGTGATAGTAGTAGTAGAAGTAATAGAAATACTGGTAGTAGTAATAGTAACAGTCATAGTCGTAGTTGGTTGTAGTTGTTATAGTAGTCATAGTAGTAGCAGTAGTAGTCATTGTTGTTATTGTTGTTGAGCACTTCATAAAGTAAAAAGAACTTTTAAAATATTCTCTCATTTTATCCTCACAAAAACCCTGGGAGATAAGTGCCATTATTATCCCTATTTTACAAATGAGGAAACAGAGGTAGCCTGAGATCAAATGAATTCCCTAGTAAGTGTCTAAGGTCATATTTGAATTCAGGTCCTTCTGACTGTAGACACAGCACACTATCTCCTCTGCCAGCTAATCCACCCATTCATTTATGCCAACAATAAGACAGTTCTTCCTGATTCAAAATAAGGCTCTCTACCGTCTATTCTGCATTACCACTGCTATCAAAGAATCATAGATTTATTACTGGAGAGAACCTGATCTGTAAGGAGAGGGACCAGAGTCTTTTAAGTCCTTGCAAGATGTTATTTCTCTTATTTTAACTTTTTCTTTCTTTGGTACAATAAAGTTTCCCCTTTTGCTATTTCTAGGTATTTCTTTGGTTGCTCTCATTGTCCCTATTTCTGTGGGAATATTTGTCAATCACAAATGGCCAGAGAAAGCCAAAGTCATTCTTAAGGTAAGAGACTTATGCAGCATTGCCCACACAGATAAATGATCAAACATCGTGATAGAAATATTTTTTTTCTTTAGTGACACTTAAATCTCTTTTTATCATGTTATATGTTTTTTCTCCTGGGGCCATCTGGAAACTTCCCAGACTATATTTCCATGTTCACTATTCTTCTATGAACACAACCAAAGTACATTTCTATCCCTATACATGAGGAAGTTGTCCCAAACTATGCAAAATGGTGCTTGGCATTTTATCCTCCTTAAACTATAATATCCTTCTAATATCCTTCATGAAAACTTGGTATTTTATTGTGCTTTTTAGCCTGTGAGCATTTGGAGCCAAAATCTCAACCACTGAACTATAGAATAGGGGTAGGCAAGAAAGTGAATGGATGGATGATGAAAAATTCTTCTCCAGCCAAGATTCTTATATTCATTAAATCCTTATAAAATATAGATAACAATAAAAAAAATTGCAACAAAAATCCCTTACAAACTTTTATGGTTTTCAAAGTACTTTCACATATATTACTTTGTCTCACCCTCAGAATGTGGGTATTATAACCCCATTTTGCAATAGAAAAGATTTAGATTTAACAGAGATTAAAGAACTCTGAAAAAGGTATGTAGTTAGGAAGTGGTGGAATGAAGATTAGAAGCCAAACATCTTACATTTAATCCACTATGATTTTCACCAAATCTTTCAATGTTTAATATCTTTTGAAGACTGCAGGAAAAAGTTAAATATATATTTCCTTTTATTAAGGAAATGCTCAAAATATAGCAAGAATTCCTAAGAATGTCCTAAGGTCGATTGGGTTTCTCCCAGAGTTAGAGCTTTCCATTGCTGGAGATCTTTAAATAAAAGTTGATTGAAAATTCATTTAAATTAGAGAAAATATTCATACTTTGAGTTGAAGCTAAGCTAGATTATTTCTGAGTTCTTTTGCAACTCTGTAATTTTGTGATATTGAGGTTAATATTTATTATCATTCTCAATCACATGACCTATTGAGTGGGATATGTACCCTTCTGTAGTGGAAAATCTTTAGATCTCCTCTTTAGGAACCCTCTTATGCTCTAAGGACTGACTTTATGTGGCTGACACACCCAGAAGCTTGCTACAAACAGGGTGACCAATAACCTATCCTTCCCCTGTACCTGCTGGAACTCCAGAACTTCATAGGGCATGCTTACTTCCCATGCTGTGACCTGACAAATCCATGATGGATTGGTGTTCTGGGCTTATACTGTCTTACCATTCTAAGGACTATACAAGCCTAAAGTCACCTCCCCTTGAACAATGCTGCAACAGGATGAAGCCTCTTGAAACAATACTGTAACAGGATACAGGGTTGCTCCCCCTTTTCCATCCAATCATGTAATCCCCGGTACTTGTATGTGTCTCCAACCATGTAACTCCCCCATATCTGTATGTGCCTCCAAATAAACCTATAAAATACCCAGAGCCCCAAAACACCGAGCCCAGAACTTTGAAGAATGATCCCATGTGGTTCCATATGCATAATAATAAATCCTTCCTTCCTTACTCTGGAGTGACAATTGTGGTTTCCTGTTTGGCTAAACAGAAAATTCCGTAATATTGCTTATTAGCTATATTGGGACCCTGCTAGTGTTTCTCCAGTTTTTCTGATTTGATTTGAGAACCACAGGGGGACACAAGATGAAAAAGGGAAGCAGTGAGATACTAGAAAGAACACAGGACTTAGAGTTCAGAGAGCTTTGTTTGAATTCTGGCTCAGCCCCCTAACTATCTGTGTGATCTCAACCTTAATCTCTCTGAACCTTGAATCCCACATGAAAGAGTTGTATGATGTAGCTTCTATGGTCCCCTTCAGAACTAAATGCTATATAACTTCTTGATCCTATAGATACCGTAGTTAAAATCTACAAACAGGGAAAATCTAGCATAGTTCTTTAGTTCTTAGGCAAAGGTGGGAGAAAAATGAAATAACACCAAAATAGTGGAAGGGAAAAAAGATGAGAAAAAAGGGAAGCTACAATACACAAACTGAGTAATCATCTCTAGACTGATTGTACATGAACCATATATCTATTATCACAGAATCAGAGCCTCAGAGCCTAGCCCAGCTCCCTATCTCTTGTATTAATCAGTTCTCTGGTTCTTTCATGAAAATATGGAACTCACTTCAGAATCTTGAATGGCACAATGTAAGAGAGTGACTTTGTTTGTTACCTCTAAAGGTGGGGGTAGGTATAGGGAGCACAACTGTTCAGGACTAGAATCTTTGGGTCTTGGCTTCATTTCTGTTGCCCTAGATATAGAGGTTTTCATTGGAACAGCGTTATGTAGGTTACAAAGCAGCACTGTGTCTACATGATCATGTTTAATTTTCACAGTCATCCTGGCAACATTTCTATCTCCCAAAGATGTTGTATTTGAAACTTTGGAAAATTATTTGTACCAGTTCTGTATTTGATTTTCTCATCTTCCAAGGATTTCTTCAACATTTCTTAGAATTCTTAAAACTTTAAAGGTAGGCTGTACAACTAATAATATCCCCTTATTCCACATGTAAAAAATGAGGTAAAGTGACTTGTCTATTAGAGAAAAGAGCTAGTACCCAGTGCCAGCACTCCTGTTTCCAAGTCTAGGACTCCTTGCCACTTTTTATTGCAATACTCTGCCTCTAGAAAACAACTACAAAGGATTTTTCCTTATGACTTATTTTGACAAGTTATATATATGGCTATTTGGATTGATTGCATCCTTTTCATTCAATGTGTCTTTCCTTATCTTTCAGATTGGTTCCATTACAGGTGTAATTCTCATAGTGGTGATTGCTGTGACTGGAGGCATATTGTACCAGGGTTCCTGGTCTATTGAGCCTAAACTATGGATTATAGGAACAATATTTCCAATGGCTGGCTACTTGCTGGGCTTCTTCCTGGCTAGGATAGCTGGTCTCTCCTGGCACAGGTACATTCAGTTTGGTGTATGATTTTTGATGATAGCTTGCAAAATTAGGCCATAGTTCAAAATATAATGACCCCTTCTCCCAAACCACTACCTACCCCAAGAAAAAAAATCATTATATGTTCATTGATTCTACCTTAATATGGACATGACAGAGAAAGGAAATGCTAACTCATACTGTTTGGGCTCCTTTTCTTTTGGATTGTGCAAAGAGAGACTCATATTTCCAAGTGTCTTCTCTCTCCAGTCATGGACTTGACAAAAAGCCAATTAAAGGAACACTGTAATAACTAAAGGCTCTGCTAGCCAAAAAGAGGTCATAGAAATATCATCATTAAAAGATGCTGAATATTGGAACTCAGGGTGACATTTGTGGGTCTAATGTTGGCTCCCAGGGAGGAAGAGATATTTCTTCTAGTCCTTTGTCTAAACTGGGAAAAGAATAAAGAAGCTTTCAAAGTTGGTGGATAGTCAAGACTAAAAAAATCATTAGTATCTTCATGGTGCTTTAAGAATTGCAAAGAGCATTACACATATTATTTCATTTCATCAGCTACCTATAATATACCCATTTTACAGGAAAATTAGGAAACTAAAACAGATAGAGTTTAAGTGGTTCTCCCCAAGCCACAGAGCTACTAAATGTCTAAGTCAGAATTTGAACTCAGGTCTTCCCAACTCTCAGGCCAGTATTCTAACCATTGTACCACAGAAAAGCAAATAGGAAATCTTTCAATAGATTTTCTTCACTCTTCAATAATAGAATAAAAATTTGGAAATCACAAAGAGCAAAGAAGGTAGAACTCTGCCAACCCTCACCATTATCAATCTAAGACCCATACCTGACAAATACAATTTCATATAACCAGAATGGCAACATCAATTAGTTGACATGTCTATATTGAGAACGTATGTGCCCTCCCCAATATTTGAGGACATAATTGAGAAAAATAAGTATGTTTATGCCTCTTGGAAATGCCCAGAGAAATGTATACATATTTTTCATCTATATGCATGGTATTTCTAGAAAGATGAAACATAATGGAACAAGGACTAACCATGGGGTCAGAAAGATGGATTTAAATCCCGCCTCTGACATATAGGAGAAAATAATTTCTCCTCAGTGTCCCAATCAACTCTCTAAGACTATTACAACTAAGGTGCAATGATTAAAAGGGATTCCTCATCCAGAGTTCCTTTCCTCAATGGAATCATAGGCTTGATAAATATAATTCCATAAATATGTGTGTATTTACACAGATGCATATACATTTATGTATATATGTGTGCACAATACAGATTTAATAGTACTTTGAAAACAAAGATATCCTCTGAACATTTATTTTAATTTATCTTTAGATGTCGTACAGTGGCTTTGGAAACAGGAATGCAGAACACTCAGCTGTGTTCAACAATAGTACAACTCTCCTTCAGCCCTGAAGAGCTTAATCTGATGTTTACCTTCCCACTCATCTACAGTATTTTCCAGTTTGTAATGGCAGGACTCTTCATAGGAAGTAAGTAATATCATACTTCGTCCTCTTATTCTTCTTTCCAAAATCTTAGAATTGCTAAAATGATCATTACTTGGTGTTTGACAGTGAGTTTTACAAATAAATACAAGGAGAATTGGGGGAACAACCCATAATATTATTATAATTTTCTAATTACAGATGAAAAGCTTCCAACTTCAATGGTTTCCAGTAAGAATTCTTTTTGTGCATGAAATATAAATTTAGGAAAGTCATGCTGTTCACAAGGTTATATAAGGGTTCATCTAAGTATGTAACTAGGAAAGAACTTTACTCATTGTTTTCTGTTAAATCCAAGATCCCCACATAAATAATTGTCTGAGTATATCAAGGTTATTTTATCTGGAAGCAGAGGCTGTTCCTACAAATAAAGACTGAAGAATGTAATTGAAGAATGGATCAAAATAATTAGGTATCCCCATGTCCAGAAGCAATCCAGAAGTAATCCAAAGGATGTGTTTTACCTGAAAAAATTCAAAACCTTCCTTTGATTGTCTATTACATCCTGGCATATTTAAGTAAGTGCCAAGCTTTAGTGGTGTGTTAGATAGAGTACTGGGCTGAGAGTCTAGAAGACTCATCTTCCTGAGTTCAAATCTGACTCAGGTACTGACTAGCTAGGTAACTTTGGGCAAGCCATTAAACCCTGTTTCCTTCAGTTTCATTATCTGTAATATGATCTGGACATGCAAATAGTAAACCACTCTAGTATTTTTTCAAAGAAAACACCCAAAAGGGCCATGAAGAGTTGGACATGGCTGAACCACAACAAAGCTTAGGTGTATTATTTTTATCTTTTCTCCTGTCCACCCCAGCTGGCCTTACCTCAAATAACAACTTCATCCCCCCCCTTATTATTTTCAAAGTAGTGATTTTGTTCTTCACTTTCATATCTTTTTTATTTCATTTTTCTATTAAAGAAACAATAGGAATTTTTAAAGCTTTTTAGCATTTTAATGGGTAATATGAAAAAGTGAAAGACAATAATAATAATGCAGCTGTTAGGCTATGAAAAGCATTTTAAGGACTCTAGCTATGACTTGCTCCCACAAAGTGGGAGCAACTAAGTGGCTCAGTGGATTGAGAGCCAGACCTGGAAGTGGAAGGTCCTCGGTTCAAATCTGATCTTAAACACTTCTTAGTTGTGTGACCTGGGCAAGTCACTTAACCCCCATTGCCTAACCCTTACTAGTCTTCTACCTTGGAACCAATAAACAGTATTTATTCCAAGACTGGAGGAAAGGATTAAAAAAAAAAAAAGCCCTGGATCCAGTGTGTCTTCTATTTGCCTATGGCTTGTAATCACATTATGGTCTGCCCTCCTAGATCTAATTCTCCCAGAATGCAATCTCATTTGAACATGGGTCTGCTTTTCAATAGTCATGTTTATGAGTCAGTAACTTTCATTGAAAAAAAAGAGATTTAATGTAGTCGAAATAAGGATGGAAGGAAGCAAGCATTTATCATACTTCTACTAAGTGCCAGGCACTATTCACTTAACCAAGATTATCTCATTTGATCCTCACAACAGCCCTTGATGGTAAGTTTTATTTTTAAATCCAATTTACAGTTGATAAAACCCATTACAGTTGAGAAAAACAAAGCAAAGGTTAAGTGATTTTCCTGAGTCAAATAGCTAATATCTCAAGCAGGATTTGAACTTCAGGTCTTCCTGACTCCAGAACCAGCACTCTACCCACTGTACCATCTAGCAACAGACTAGGAATCTAAGTAGCTGGCTTCAATTTTTGGCCCTGGGTAATCTCAGTCAGCTCAAGGACTTTAGTGGGCAACAAATTCAAAATGTGTCAACACTGCACCATAGAAATCAAAAGAGTTGTCTGGTCTTGTGCTGTATCTTTTTTTATTGTACTTGTATCTTCAGGGTTTAGTGTGATGCCTGGTACATAGTAATTATATAAAGATATTCTATAGTTTATTTTTATAGCCACCTACCTAGCTAATCTACTATTATTGTGACTTAGAAGTCCCACTACTTTTTTGAAAGCCCTGCTGGAAAATCCAATCTTATACAGGTCCTACTAAGCTAATAAAGCATTTACTACAAACTTGAAGACTTGTCTAGCCAACTACAGAGAAGATCACCTCTAAGAAGCTGGCTCCTGTAGGATGGATATTTTTAACCTTAGCAAATCATGAAACTAAAGTATGAAGTGATTAAGATATATGTTGGTAGATGTAATAGTACACCAATTAAATCATGGATCTTTTGAAATACATAGAGGAGGAAGTTAATAATTTGTTAATTTTTTAAACGCATATTTTACTCTCTTTTTACTGAGAAGGAAACTAAAACAGTTTAAAGTTCAAATTTCTCCACAGTCTCACAAGCTAGAAAGTGCCGGACGCAAAAATTGAACCTGAAGTTTCCTGATGCTAGGTCTAAAACTTTATCTACTATGCCACCCTCTAATAGAAAAATCACTGAATTGGCAAATCTGAAGAGCTGAATTCTAGTCAGCTTTTTTATGTCTCACCTTAATTTCCTTCTGACAATTAGATGGTCTGAGATTTAAATAAATTTCCAATACTCCAAGTATTAATTTTATAAAGTTTATTAATAATCATTTGAAGTAAAGAATAAAAAGGTAATTATCTAACAAAATAAAGGCCACAAGAGTATATTCTCCTGCCACTCAGCTCACACCACCTCCACCAAACAGGATCGCAGGAAGAGAGAGCAAGAGGCAGGGCTCTCCACCAAATTTATATCCTCTCTATGTCAGTATGTAATGTGAGAACATGGATCATGGGATACTAGGAATTGGAGTTCTAGGGTACAGAAATTAATTACACAACAGTTAGATTAAGTGATCACTTAAAGTCCCTTCTAAGTCTAGTATGCTCTGATGTACTCATTTTAGAAAGTCTGACTTCCTCTATTACCCTGGAACACCGTGCAAGTCAAATTGCAATGCTTTCTTTCCCTGATCAATTCCTTATCATAAAATGAATATTTCAGCCTCACAAATGTTCAAGGTGTTGGTTTGGGAGTTTGGTTATTTTCTTTTTTGCAGAAAAATGCAGGGAATTATTATTCTTTATAACCAACAAAGTCCTCATAGACCAAAATCATTTTCTTGCTTACAACTATATGTGAAAATTGAGCCAACGGTAGGCAAAGAATAGCCCATTAATTTTCACATGTGACACAGTAGTTCTGTATTGGGTCTTATAGAAATTCAGGGCACCCATGAATGAGCTTCATCTTCAATATACTCTTGGAGGTAATTGATCTCTCCAAGTGTTTCCATTTCTTTGAATATTCAGTGATCTTTCAGAAAGCAAAATGTTTTATAAATAAGGTCATGTTCATGATCATGTTCTGGAGTATTTTGCAGCCTATCATCAATGTTGGTTTTTTGTTAGCAATCTTGAACATATGTGTATGTCTATTTGTTTTGTTTTCTAGGCTACTATGCATGCAAGACATGTTCTAGCAAAACTATGGCAGAACTTACAGAGAGTAACAACAGTAAAACAGAGTCTCAATCATCCCATCATTATAAAGAGAATGGAGGATATAATCAGCAGGAAGACTAGACTCCAACAAAATCAGGGGATATAAAAAAAAAACCAAGATGCTTGTTCTATAACTTCTTTTTAAAGTCTTTGATTTGGTAAACCATTTGACAAAAAAAAAAGTCAAAAGATAAGTTTAGGTTTCTGATCAAAGCCACATATTGAATTCCATGATAACTGACTGGTGGCCCTGTTTTGATGTTACATGGATTTGTCAAGAGCAAGCTGATTTTTAATTGTGCCAAGAACAAATATTCAAGGGTCACCATGAAGAGCTTATAGCAATTGCACCAGATTCTCCTTCTGTTGAAGTCTTTGAGTTTCTTATCACCCTGAGATGAGAACCTGACATTTTGTGCATAAATACAAGTAGAATTCATTGTTGCTGAAAAGCTAAGATGTGCTACAGTATTTATCTGATTGAAGGATTGAAAGTTCCTGTGACATTTTTAAACCATTATTATTCAAAGCTTTTGGATCCTATGCATTAAGATTACCTGCCAGAGAACACCACAGGCCAATATCTGATTTTCCTTCTGAGTGAAAAGAAGAAAAGAAAAAAATGTAAAAGCCTATTCCAAGAATGATACCCTAACATCATAGCTGACTGGTAACAAAATCAATTTGATTCCAAAAACACTTATTGAATGTCTACAAGGGCATAGAGTTAAAGATATCCCCCTTACTCAGCATGGATGCTCTCCATCCATTATCCACTTCAAAAACATAATGTTCTATATAGCATGTTGCAGGAAACTAACAAAAATGAATTGTATGTACTTCATTTTGTACACATTATAGAACTTTGCACATTATAGAAGTGTAATAAATGTTTTTTTTCATTCATTCACTTTTCATAGACCTTTCTGAAGTTTTGAGAACCTTCTCCAAGAAAAGTAGTTTCTTCCTCCTCTGTCGCTATAGGAAAAGTCACAAAGGTTGTATATCAGTCCAATGATCAATACTGATAAAGTATACACTGTGTTGAGAGCATATTAAAGGCTAATGCCATGGGGAAGCCAGGGAAGCAGGCAGCAGTGACTGCCCTACAAGCGATGTCCAATGAATGGTAATAAACAAACAAAGACAAGAAAAGATAAGGAACAGAAACTCTCCAAGTATGGAACATTACAGGTTTACAGATGTAAATAGTAGCAATGACAGGTAGCTAGAGTGATTCAGGTCAGAAGGAGTTTAATAGGGAGGTGAGCCCTGAGTATTGTGTGAGATCAAAGATATGTTATAATAACTAAGAGCAGGACAAGTCTTGGCAGAAGAAAGGGAGTACTGAAGGACTAAGGAAGTATATTTGTTTGGAATCAGCAAAGATGAAACAGGATATGACAGGTCATTGAGATGCTAGAGGGTTGAAGTGGTAGAAGCTTGAATCTCTAATAGAGGATTCGACTTCCTTTTTCAACAGCAGAATTTGTCCATTTTACCAACTCACTTATTAGTACTCTTATTCCATTAATAGTAAGAAAAAAAATTCTCTCAACTTTTGAATGATCAGAGCTCAGACTAAATGCCTTCATATGGTTCCTGAGTAGTATAGCTCCAAAGTAAGAAGACTATATAAGCTCTCAAGTTCAAAATAAGGACATTCTGATCAAAAGATGTCCAATGAATGTCACATTGATATTTAGCTAATTCCCAGATTTTCCACCCTACGTCAAGACAAATATTGACTATGGGGTGTGGGGGGGGGGGAAGAATGGTCTTTTTAAATTATTTTAAGTTAATAGGTTGAGGTTTTTTGTTTGTTTCTAAGAAAAGAGGTGGGAAGAGAACAAATTTTCTCCTAATGAAACTTCAAAGAATTGAGTTTTACCTATGAGAAAGGAAGTATCTCAAACCTTATGGCTAGATTTCTATACTTTCCTCATCAAACAGATGACAGACAAGTGCCCCAAGATTTACAGTTATGAATTCACATTAAGAATTTCAAATACATGCCAAGTCCAAAGATTGGATATCAACATCTACAATGAGCAAGCAGCATTGTTTCTTCCTGTTGTTCAAAATAAACAAATAAAGAAGAATCCCTTTCTACATAATGTGAACATAGTACTTTGTGGATTGTTTTGTTATTTGCTATTTTTTATTTTCAAAATTTTCTTTAGGGGAGAAAAAAGCTGTCTTTGAAATGACAGATCTCTATTTTTAAATGAACTTGGGAATCAGATTAAGATGTATATTTTGCTGCTTCTGTTTCACATTAAATTAATATGTTATTATAAAGTCAAATAAGCTAGCTTAATGTTTTTTAACTTGTTCTATTTAAGTCATTTCAAAGTGTGATTTCTTTGATTCTGAGGTTTAGCCCTGTGAGCAAACTCATCTAGTGACTACTGTTACATTGTTCTTCAATAAGTTTTTAAATGATTAACTAGTGTGATTGATTAATTAGTACCACAAAAATTATCTCCCTGATTATCAAGAGGACTGATAAAAGAATTATAATGTTTTAGGATGTTTGTTTCTACATTCATCAGTTTTATGATTAATAATTATGATAGTTATGACATGAAGTCATAAATTATGCTCAAAAGAAGTCAAATTTCATTTGTAGACAGTTTTTCAACAATTCAGGAGAGGGGGAATAATCTGATTTTGTAGATAAAGAAATGAAGATCACAAAGTCAGGTCACTGATCAAATCCTCTGTATTAACCACAAGGAAACACTTATTCAGAGAAAGCAGATAGGCTATTAGGCAGATAGAACTCCAGATAGATGATAGATAGATAGATAGACAGATAGATAGATAGATAGATAGATAGATAGATAGATAGATAGATATAGAGATAGATAGATAGATAGATAGATAGATAGATAGATAGATAGATTAGTTTGTGTGTGTTTATATGTATATTTTTATATGTGTGTGTAAACAGTCATAAAATGTTTGCATCTCCCCAGATCACTTGACCGTCTTCAGATTTTGTTTTATGCAATGGAAGTAACCAAATTTCCCATCATCAACCATAATCTTATCCCTTTAAGAGCATATCAGTATTGCCTTCAAAATCTAGCATGCATAAATCCAAGTCAATTGGGAGAAGAAATGGAAAATTGAGAAAGGAAACTTAAAGACAAAAAAAGATAATTTTTTATTTCTCCCTTCCAAAGGAAAAAAACAAATGAAAAGGATCTCAAGTCTATAGCAGAGATTTCATGGGTTTAAAAATAAACAAGATTTGTCATAATTTAATTCAGAGCCTGTTCTATTTATTTCCATAAGTACTTGGGATTACCTGTTCTGTGCCTAGTAATGTGAATTATTATTACCATTTTCAAAGCTCTTTACTCACCAAGTCCCTGTGAGGCAAGAAGTGCAAGTCTTATTATACCTACTTTGCAGCTGAGGAGTGTGAATAATTACAGAGAGAAGAATTACTGATCGAAGCAATAGAGATATTGCTTCTGCTGCAGAAGGAATTTGGACTTCTGAAACCCAAGTGCAATATACAATTTTTAAGCCAAATCACCTCATTTGGAATACAGGTAAGCTCATAACTTTCCAGGTACACTGCTGAGAATAGAGGAATTTTAAATAAATACTTTTAGTCTTTAGGTAATGTTGGTGCCCAATCAAACCCAAACCTTCATTTAAGCTCAACATTTCGATTAAGACTTATCCAAAGGTGATCATCTTTATGAAATGACGTGAAAGGTAATACTCCTATTGCAGCTGAAATTTAATGCATTAAACTCACATCATGTCTTAAGATTTGCTAAGCACTTGACGCATATTTTGAAAAGCAGTTTTATGTAGAAAGAGCAGGCTCAAAGCCAGAAAGACCTGAAGCCTAGTCTTGCCTGTGCTTCAGAATGGCTCTTTGTCTCTTAGAAAGGCTTCTAATCTCTTCCTCAGCTCAAGGCCAAAGGTGTCAAACACTACAGCAGACTCCACAGTGCAACAGGAACCAGATTAAAATGCAATTGGGAAATGTTTAACAAAATAAATAAAAATACTGTGAAATACAGATAATACTACATTTTTCAAACTGTCGATATGAAGTCCATTAGGCATCTTTACATAGGAATTAGTGACTTCATTTTCAATTTGAGTTTGTCACCACTGCTCTGGGCAATTCTTTAAAACAATAAATCACAGAGAGGGTGCCAAACTCCATTGGTAGGTGAAGTTTCCTCACCCAGAAGTTTTCCACATAGAAGAAATCACAGACCCCAGACTTATCCTTAAAAATGATATATTTTTTTATTCACAAGCTGTAGAAGATCACAGCTAGGCATCCCTATCCCAGGATATCACTATGATCAAATATATTCCCTTGCAAACTGCTTTACTCCAAATACAATTCCACTGACCTTTTTTTAAAAAACCTGACATTCCCACCATTCTTTTTATTCCTCTGAGTAAGATAATAAAAACACAGCAGATCATCCCTAAAAGGCCCATATGGCATGCTGCAGAAAGCTGTGGAGCCCAAAGACTTATATTTGAATTTAGACTCATTTATTTACTTCTGTGACCTTGGCCAAATCATTTGACCTCTTTGTGCCTGAATTTCCTCATCTATTGAAAGAAGAGATTAAGTTCATTGATATCTAAGGTCTTTTTAGTTCTAAATCCTTTAAATTATAGGTACTTTTCATGTACAGAAGAATGAAAGGATTTGGGGGTGTATAAATGTAGAAAATCTAATATTCACAATCCCCCCTGATGATTATTGGGGACTAGTCTCCCCAACTGATCACTAAACATAATCATCCTACACCTCCAAATTTTCTAACTGCAGGTGCATGAAAAAATTTACCTTCTAAGAGGAAACTACAATAATTAGAGATAAGAGGGAAATGGAAGAGAGATAGAAAAAAATAATGGAAGAAAAATTTAACTTTTTTAGGGGAGCACAAATCACATTTCACCATCTCTTTACTTCCTCTCCCCCAGTAGTTTGCTGGCATTTGTTTAACAAGTAGCTCTCTATTCAAAACACTTTGAAGTTTAATCTCCATTATTAACATTCTCTCCATTGCTTTCTTAAGTTTAAGTAATAAACAAAGCAATAAACTGAGCCGTGATTTGTAGAATTTGCCCATTTCCAAGGCTTACACATAAGTAAGAATGTCACTACACAGGAAAAAAAAAAATCAGGTTAAAATGAGTATCCTGGACATTCTGAAGAGCAAAAAGCAGCCCTGGGCTTATTGAAACTTGGCATCAGAGATTCTTTTTGTTTTGCTTTGGTCAATTTGTTTTTTGTTTTCTTTGGAGAAATGGTTAATTATAAGCGGTATAGATGAGTCTCAAGTATTTTTGGCCCCACCATGCTTACATGCTTCTATGTCTCACTCGCTGCCCAGCAAAGGGCAAGACCACAGATGATCATTCATTGTACCCTAGAGATACTTTTGACCTTTTCCTCATCATCAGGTAGTATGAGGAAGTGAAACATGGTAGAAGTACTGCCTAAGTGGCTAGTGAACCATCTAGTACATTACTACAGGAGAATAGGAGGAGTTTAGGGCAGATTAGCACCTCTGATATGAGCTGACAATAAAATGGTCTCAGTAGAAGGGCTAAACCAGGTTCAGGGTAATCAAACCTGTCAGTCAGTTAGGAAGATTTTGCCCCAAGCACGTGAAGACTTCCCCTGGTACAATGGGCAAATGAAAACAATTTGTTCCAATGGTCATAAAGGTGGCTGAAGCTAATGCTGTGGAGTGCTTAGAATTTGGTCATACATCAAAGATGCCAAGATCATCCTGTGCATCCTGGGCCAGAACCAATCAAGTTGATTTTTGTCTTTCTACTGGACATTGATAAATCTGGAACAGAGTAAGGCTGGCAACTCTACCTCACTTAAATCTAATTAATACATAATTCAAGACATAATCTTGTGATGGCATTGGTCTTTTTAGGGTATGGAGGAAGAACTACAACAATATTACCTTGAGAATGCCTAGATCAACCATGGAATTGACATTGAGAAGGCAAGTTAACAGTCACCTAGTCCAGAAGTATCAAACCTGCAGGCTGATGGCTTCTGTAAAACCCCCAAACGAGGCCATAACCATGTTAGATTGTAATTGGAAATTTTTCGGTAAAATAAAAATACAACATATAATTTTAATTTGCGGTTTTCTAAGTCAATATGTCGGAGTGGGTCAGGCAGGTTCTGGTTCTGTTTTACTTTGACACCACTTGATTTAGTCCAAACTACACTTGTAAAAAGATCCTGCATTACAATGGACTCAAGAAGTTATCCAATATCTGCTTAAACATCTACAATGAGGATGAAGCTCCGACATCCATGGACAATCCATTCCACTTTAGGAAGTTTTCTTCTACATATCAAGTTAAATTTAGATTTTTTGATTTATATCCTTTGCTACTAGTTTTGTCCTTTGGGACCAAATAGAATTATGGATAAGAAATGAACCTGTGATTTCACTAATATAGGGAACTGGCAGAAGAAGGAATATTCTCTGATAAAATGTCAGGACCTCAGAGAATTAAAAACTTGAATGCCTTTTCCTGTGTCCCACAGCTGGAATATATCAGAGGAAGAACTTGAATTCAGGTTATCTTGGCTCCAAAGCACCTGACTCTCCATCTTCCTCGATATATCAGTTATTTAAGGATGTGTTCCCTGAATTCTCTCTATTCCTTGTTAAATATACCCTATTCCTTCAGCTTGTCCTCTTATTGCATGGACTCAAACACACATTCTAGTTGCCCTTTTGGATACACTTCAGCTTGCCAAATATCACTCCTAAAATGTGGGACTGAACAAAATGTCAATGTAATGAAGGCAGTCTACAGAAGGACTATCTTATTATTCCTGGAAGTACCGATTCTCTTAATGAAGATCAAGATAGGTTCCTATTGGGGGACTATCATGTTATGCTATTCATGTTTTGCTCACAATTCACTAAAGCCTCTATATGTAATTTGCCCCTCTCCCACCTCATAGTTGTAAAGCCTATTGTTTTCATCCAAAATGAAGGAGATTACATTTATGTCTATTAAATTTCCGCTTAATAGATTCAGCCTAGCGTTCTAACCCATCAAAATCTTTTACAGCCTGATTATCATCAAGTGTGTCAGCTGTCCCTCCTAGCTTTGTGTCATCTGCAACTTTGATAGACATGCCATCAATGCACTGATAAAAATGTAAAATAGCATTTGGCCAAACATAGAATTAATTGTTAGGAAGTTTTCTTCCTGATATCAAGTCTAAATTTAGGCTTTGTGGTTTCTACCCATTGCTATTAGTTCTGTTCTTTAGGAACATTTCAGGGCCTTTTCCTGGTGAGCCCCTGCCAGGTTGACATCATAGTTAATTGTAGATGTTGTTCAGTCATTTTGGTCATGTCCAACTCTTTGTATTCTCGCTTGGGTTTTTCTGGAAAAGATACTGGAGTAGCTCGCCATTTCCTTCTCCAGCCCATTTTACAGATGAGAAAACTGAGACAAACAGGGTTAAATGATTTGCACAGGGTCACACAGCTAGTAAGCATCCAAGGGCAAATTTGAATTCTGGAATGTGATTCTTCCTGATTTTAGGCCTGGTTCTCTATCCACTTCCTACTCTAATAAAATTAATTAATTAATTCATGATTATTCAATGAGTTCTGAATCCATCTAATATTACCAAGGTTTAGCCACACATCTCCATCTTTTCCACAAGAATAATAAGTGTTACTTTATCCAGTGCTCTATTTAAATCTAGGTATAACATAAGGAAATAAGATTATTCAGTCATGATGAAACCACATTTGCTCTTCAAAATCACTTCTTCCTTTTTTTTACTATCTTCTTTTTGTTAAAATTATATTTTGTTT
The DNA here is from genome assembly GCF_027887165.1 of Monodelphis domestica. NCBI lineage: Eukaryota > Metazoa > Chordata > Mammalia > Didelphimorphia > Didelphidae > Monodelphis > Monodelphis domestica. The sequence goes on along the minus strand of NC_077234.1, from coordinate 169,753,875 downwards.
CTCTGCTAAAAGTATTATATTTTATGAGGTTTATTAAAGATTAAGGAATAAAGAAAAATACAAAATAAGAAAGCACGTGCCTAGGCACAGAGCCCATTCACAACCACTTACTCTACATCTTGCCTGCTAGGTAGAGAGCCACATATGCTTAGAAGCAGAAGCAGAGAGAGAGATCAAAGTAGGAGGAGAATCAGTTTAAATACCCATTTTATTCTCTGCCCAGGTGATGTCCTCAGGTGAGATTTTAGGGAATTCTGGGAACTACCATGGACTTCTGGGAAGTGAAGTCCAGGGTTCAAATCTCCATTTTTACATTTTGAATAAAACAATCTAGACCTTTGTCAGGAATCAAAGTCTAGCTCACTGACCTATAATTTGCTTTCTTCTTGAATTTTTTTGAAATTCAGGACATTTGCCTTTGTCCACTTCCATGGGTATGTTGTCCATTCTCCATGACTTTTCAAATATTACTGGAAGTCACTCAACAATCACATCCTTCAGTCCTTGCAGTGCCCCCCAAATGTAGTTCATCTGGGCCAGATGGCATGAATTCACTAAAAAAGAGTTAGTTACTCTCTAAAAATGTTTTAATTATCTTTGGTATCAACTCCCTATTATCCTTTTTTATTCTCTCCATTACAATTCAAAAATAGAGAGACCCTGGGGGATAGCTGGGGTTTAAGTAGTTAATTTTAAGGATGAAAAAAAAAAGGAAAAAACCCTGAAAACTCAGAAGGAGAGGTGGGGGCCTTATGGAAGCACATGTACATACAATAGCAGATATTCATTTCCCACTAGGTATTTCCAGGTTAATTTTAGCAATATTTCACTTAGAACTTTGCATGATTATGCCTTTTGATTAATTCTTCCCACACCACATGAATTTCTTTTTAAAGGATAATTGCACTATTTATCTGCCTATAATGATAGTTGAGACCTGCCATATTGTAATTAGATAGGGAATGAAGGACAGAAAATAAAAATTCCAATTATATAATACTAAAGTGTAAAAATATTTCTTACAGCTTTCAAATACATATTTATTAGGGTGGGTTTACAACTGCATGCCTAGTCATTTTACCACTCAGGCCGTTCCAAGCCTACTGTGTAAATAGCATTAGGCTCATTCTAAGCCACTTATAATGGACCAACCACACTAAAACAGACTTTGTTACAGGAAGTTTATTTTATTTTTCTTTTGGTTTGGGTCTAGGCCTATTATTTCATCAGTGTATGAAACTCGTGGAGAGGAAACTGGATGCCAGTGGAGCCTGACAACTCTTCTGTTTCTTAAAATGCTTAGAGAATTACCTAGAATACTGAAAGGTTGAATAATTTGTGCTAGGTCATACAGCCAGTAAGTGTCAGACAGTACTTGAAGTCTTGGCCTCAGTTTCCTCATCTGTAAAATGAGGTGGTTGGATTAGATGGCCTTTAAGGGTCTTTCCACCTCTAGATTTATAATCCAACGATCCATATTCTCTTTGGGTCCTGAGTCTTCCTGACTCCAAGTCTACACTTCACCATCATGCCTCTCTTCATTTTTCTTACCAAAATATTCATTTGATAAACCAAATAAAAAATCATTGATGAATGCATTTGAATGCTACATTTGTGCAATAGCCCCTGGTGACTCTGGGTAGCTCTTAAAATGGTTTAATAAATACAATACAGAAGATACCCATTATGACTCAGTTGCTTAACAGTCAGAGGACCTAGACTTGAACCTAGATCTGCTGTTTATTACCCAAATGATACTAGGAAAGTCATTTCATTAGGCCTCAATTTCCAATTGAAAATTGAATGTGATCAATTAAATCCTGGGCAGCTACGGGTTGTACTAGAAAGAATGCCAGAACTGGAGTGTTCCTGAGTTCAAATGTGGCCTCAGATACTAGCTAACTATGTGACGCTGGGTAAGTTATTTGACCCTGTTTGCCTCAGTTTCCTCATCTGTAAAATGAACTGGAGAAGGAAAAGGCAAACCACTCTGGTATCTTTGCCAAGAAAATCTCAAATATGGCCACAAAGAGCCCATCATGGCTAAAATGACTAACCAACAAAAATTATTTACTAGATCCCAAATCCTATGATCCTATACCAGGAATGCTTATATGTTGTATGTCAATTCAAATTCCTTAAACTTAGTGATTACATGTTATAACAGAAATAGTTTAGAAATCTTGCGTCATAAATGGATTATATTGAATCACTAGAGAGTGTTTTGGTCAATAAATATACCATTTATGTAGTCTTTTAGTGCTATAGAGGCTCCCATCTCTTGGCACAAATTTCCAGGCAGCATTATTCTCTTCCTTAACCTCATCGGTCTGCTTCTTTGTCTGGCTAATCCCACCTCAAATGCTACCTCATTAGTGAAGATTTTCCTCATCTTTCCAAGCAATAGTTACCTCTCCCTTGTCTGAACTTGTATAATGTCTTTTTTTTTTTTAACTTCTCTTGTCCACATATTTTAAGTTGTTTTCTGTGGACATGCAATTTATCTTATTAAAATATAAATTCCTTGAGGAGAAAAATGATATTTGTTTTTTTATACTTCCTCCAACGACTTGCATATAATGGAGCACCTATATATATGAATCTATAATCTCACCGTTCTGGGCACTTCCTTTAATCATGCAAATCACAACCCATTCCTGGTTTCTACTTTGGTGTCATTTCTTGTGTATGAACTTCCATAAATGCTCCACAGAAGATTTACCCAGTATTCAAAAGGTCTTACACCAGATCCCTTAGCTTTCCATTGGTACCAATACACGATTTGGGCGGTCCATCTTTTTTCCCTTGTTCTTGCCACATGACTTGGGCATCTTCTTTTCCAGTCTTCTAATCATATGATATCTCTCTCATACATCACTTATTTCATGAAAGGCATCATTTTTCTTTGGGTAAATTGCATTTTTTTATTCTGTGGGGAGTCTGATGTTTCATTATTTGTAGCCATATAAAATATAGAAAATTATATATTTTTTTAAAAAATAGATGTTTATATTAGGGAGAAGCTTGAAATTACTGAAAGTGCTATAAATTTCTCAAATGTAATACTGTGTATTCTTCTACTTTCATTCAATTTTGGGCCCAACTCATAGTCTATTTTCAGGATCCATCCTAAATATAGATTCTGATAAACAAACTATAGGAGTTATCTCCTGTGTGGATAGATAGGCGAACCCCTTTAGATACATTACAGATTTCATTTATCATATAGTCAATGCAATATTAAGAAATCTGATGTAATTGATCCAATGTCATCTTCAGATTGGAACATTTGAAAATCTTCATAATCTCTATGGAAACCCTCTGATTTGGACAGTGTTAAATAACATTCTTTTTTAAACTTTCTTTTCCTTTTTAATTTTTTTCCCATGGTTGCATGATTCTTATTGTCTCCCTCCTCTCCTCCTGGAGTTGACAAGTAATCCCTTGGGTTAAAATATATTATTAAATAACATTCTGGAGTATAATGCAATTGACATTAGTAAACACATCTGCCTATGTGTTTTATGCCTTTTTTGATGCTAATCAATCAATTGGCATTAATTAAGACTAGGTATGATGCTGAGTGCTTTGGATAGAAATACACAGGAAAAAAACTTATTCTCAAGGAGCTTGCATTCCTCCAGGGGAGATATCAAGCATATATAAACACACATACATGTATATAACATAGATATTTTCATCATATATGTATGTATATACAATGTGTTCCAAAAGGCTCAGGGAAATTTTAAGTTTTAATAGCTTAAAAACTCACAACTTGTGGTTCTATGTATATATGTGTGTTTGTGTGTGTGTGTGTATATATATATATATGTATATATATAATATATAGTTATATTTGCTTCCTCCCTCCTTCTAAAATGTTCTAAAGTACATTTAGGAGCATAAATTCTAACGTTTGCTTATCAGAATCTGTATTTAGGAAAGATCCTGAAAATAGACTATGTGCTGGGCCCAGAACTGAATGAGAGTAGAAGAATACACAGTATTATATTATATTTGGGAAATGTATAGCACTTTCAGTGCTTTCAAGCTTCTCCCTAATATAAACCTCTATTTTAAACCTTCTCTTTCTCTATGTGTATGTGGTGAGAGGAGAAGGAGGAGGAGGAGAAGGAGGAGGGAGAGGGAGAGGGAGATAGAGAGGGAGAGGGAAAGGGAGAGGGAGAGGGAGAGGGAGAGGGAGAGGGAGAGGGAGAGGGAGAGAGAGAGAGAGAGAGAGAGAGAGAGAGAGAGAGAGAGAGAGAGAGAGAGAGAGAGAGAGAGAGAGAGAGAGAGAGAGAGAGAGAGAGAGAGAGAGAGAGAGAGAGAGAGAAAGGGAGGGAGAGAGAGAGAGAGAGAGAGAGAGAGAGAGAGAGAGAGAGAGAGAGAGAGAGAGAGAGAGAGAGAAAGGGAGGGAGGGAGAGAGAGAGAGAGAGAGAGAGAGAGAGAGAGAGAGAGAGAGAGAGAGAGAGAGAGAGAGAGGGAGGGAGGGAGGGAGAGAGAGAGGGGGAGGAGAGGGAGAGGTGGGGGGAGGGAGAGGGAGAGGTGGGGGGAGGGAGAGGGAGAGGGAGAAAGGGGGGGCGAAAGGGAGAGGGAGAGGGAGAGATAGAGAGACAGAGAAAGGGGGAGGGAGAGGGGGGAGAGGGGAGAGGGGAGAGGGGGAGAGAGAGAGTGAGAGAGAGAGAGCAAATAATTAGAATGAAGTTAAGGAAAACATTAGCAAATTAGCAGAATGAGGAATCATGAAAACCCTCATATACAATGTGGTGTCTGAGATATATTTTGAAGGAAGACAATGATTCTATGAGGCAAAAATACCAAGTTTATGCTTGGCATGGGTTGAAAGGAACTCTCTCAATAAAAAGAAACAGAGAGAAGAGATGGGTGCCATAGACACAATGGAGACCTTGGAAAAGAACAGAGAATTATAAATTTAGGGCTAAACGGGACCTTAGAGTTCCTGCGTTGTCATTTGCCAAGTAATGGAGAATTACATTCCAATATTCCATTCTTCTTGTTTTACAGATTAGAAAACTGAGATCCATAGAGAAGTGAATAACCCAAGGCTATGAAGGTCATAACTGGAAAATCTGAGATTTAAACTCAGGTTCTCTGACTCCAAATCCAAAAGACTCTTTCCACTGCTGGAAGCTACCTCCCCTTTGATGGTTTGTTAGTGTAGCATATGGATGTGTTTTTAAAGGATGTGTTCTAAAAGTAATATAATCTTACAAGTCTGTATATATACATGTACACATATGCAGACATATGTGAATACATATATAATGAGCCTCAGATCATATAAAATTAAATTTGTGAAGGATATACACATATATAGACTATAAAACAAGGATCACAAACTCTTTTTGTTGTGAAAAACTCTTATTTAGAAGACTTTTATATCAGCAAAAATCTTTTTACACAGAGGTGAGGCATTTATGTACTAGGAATATTTCTTTTTATTGATATTTTCATATAGTCATACTGAGTGTGGTTTCCTTTTCAAAGTATCTTTGTTTATTACATACTATAAATTTTTTAGACAATCCAGATATAAGATTAATTCTAGCAGTTAGAATCTATTCATCAAGCTGTTTACTCAAGGTAATATACCTTAAGTGCCTTCCTCCATCTCTCCACCCCCCACTCCTCTTTCTCCTCCCTTTCCTCCCTCGCCTCATCATTTCTCCTTCTGTCAAGGACTTGGTGAATTTTATAGACTTGCAAAGAAACTCTAAAGTCAATCTGATGACCCTGTGTATAATTCACACACCTAAAGGTTATGTCCATTCCCAATAAATCACATTATCTTCTTGTTTATTACATTTTTATTGTCACTGGAGTCATAAAATCACAAAAAAAAAAAATGTTCTCTTTCAAGTAAGAAATTCTAAATGGTATAGGCAAAAGGACAGGGGTTCAAATCCCACCTCTAGCACTTATTACCTGTGTCAGCTTGGATAAATTATTTGACTGCAAAAGGTCTGTTTCCTCATCTGTAAAATGAGGTTGTTGGACCAGATTAAATTATCTGGAGAGACTGAATTTTCTTCATTTTAAAATAATCAATTAACTGACCAGTCAAGACATCCTAATAGTGATCAAATTACTCTCTCCACAACAATAAGACAAATGGAAATTCCTGGCCCAAGTACCTATATGTATTTTGGGGAGCTCTTTATTCAGCCCCTGCCTTAAACATCCAAAGACATCTTTGATTGGTGATAGCTAATTAAGAGGTGGTCCATCAGACCCTTAATTCTTCCCTAAACTGACAGATAAAGTTTTACATTTCAGCCAGAAAAACCCCTTTTCCCTTCATTTATTCACCAAATTATGTTAAAAAGGAAGACATTCTCTGGGATTCCCAAGGATAAAAAATAAATGCAAAAAAAGCAGCAGACTTGTATCTCTGACCCAGATCCCAGACACAGGAATACACAGTAATTCTCCCTAATATGTAGGAATTAATTCAGTTATGAAAACTAAATTCCCACAGACTAGATGATCGCCTTTGAGGTCACTTCCAACTCTAGACCTATGATTTCATCATCATATTCCACTCCAAAAATACTTCTTTTGTAGGGTAGTGCACTAGGCCTGGAATCAGGAAGGCTCATCTTCCTGAATACAAATCTGGCATCAGACATTTATTAGCTGTGTGACCTTGAGCAAATAACTAAATCCTGTTTGCCTCAGTTTCCTCATCTGTACAGTTAACTGGGCAAGGAAATAACAAAGCATTCTATTATCTTTGCCACGAAAACCCTAAATAGAGTTGCAAAGAGCCAGATATAACTAAAATAACTGAACAACAAAAACAAAACTCTTTTGAGATATTCACATTTTCACAATATGTATGATGATAAAGCAGGAAGTATATTAACTTGTAACAAAGAAAAGAAAAACAAAGAACCATTAAAGCAATTACAAAGAACACATCAGACAAGGGAGACAATGCTCTTAATACTACAACAGAGAGTCATACAATACACAACACCACACAGAGCCAAGCTCTGGGACTCTGGGAATGTAAAAATAGACTCGAATTCAGGACTCCAATCCCCAGAATCCTTTGCTCCACTTCCCCAGAGTGCTTTGTAATCACACTGAATTCTCGCCTGGGCCAGAACACAAATGATTATTTAAAGGAGTTCTCTGCCTACTGAGGGGTCTTTTAGACTTCCTTTTTGGAGCAGAGGTGGCTCTTTTCATAATGTAGGTGAGGTTGTGTCTAGGCCTCTATGGGCCTAGACACGTGTTTTCTTATCCTGTATTTTCTTTAATCCTTAATCTTTAATAAGCCTCATAAAAATATAATACTCCTTGCAGAGAGAAACTAATTTCTACCTGCCTCAGAAATTTTTAACTGTTACAGTTTTGGCAACCACAAAGGGACAATGAAATACTCTCAATCTTCTGATTCTTTTCTGATCTTAAGTTCAGCTTTTAATAGCTAGTGCCTAGAGAATTTTTTTGATCCACTTTTCTCTAGCCGAGGTTTTTTACCCTTGCAAAGCTGCTGCTCGTTCCAGCCATTAGATAGCTCACAGGCTCACTCCGGACCTGTTGAGTTTGCCGCCCACCTGGCTGCCTGGCTGCCTGCCTGTTTCTCCTGCTGCTGCTCCTGGCCACTCCGTCCTCACCTGGTGCTCTGGCTCCCGGTTCCTGCCCTAGCCCACCCCAGTGGTCTCTGCCCATCTGGCCCAGCCAATCCGAGTCCAGCAAAAACTGGCCTCCAAACCAGATGGCTCATCACCCCAGCCCCAGCCCCAGGACAGAGGCTGCTGGTAGCAGACCCGGTTTCTTCAAGATCAAAAACCAGCTGGTAACAAGGGGGGTAATTTTCCTTTAGGCTAAGATTAGCCACGTGGACTGGGCCAGGAGGAGGTATCAGAGGAGGGGAGAGAGAAAAAAAGGAGAGAGGAGACTTACTAACAGGAACTTAAAAACATGGCTATTTTACAAGGATATCTTTTAATTGCATTGATCCTTTTATTGACTTCACCTGTGTTCCTTTTAGCTAACTTTGGGGGGAAAACTCTGCCTCTCAGTGAACTGAGAACCAGGCCTAAAGACATGCAGTCCTAGGTTAAAATCTGGCCTCAGATACTCCCCAGCTGTGGGGCCCTGGAGAGGTCCCTTAACCCCCATTGCTTAGCTCTTAGCACTTTGCCTTCCAACAATAGACATTTAAATGGATAATTAATAATTAAAAAAAACCATACACCTAAGGAACTTAAAGACTGGAGGATCAAAGGCATTTCAGACTCCAATGGTTTATAAAAAAAAATCTCTGTATTTCTATTGCATTTCCTGATTGTTCTGTTTAAGATATAACTTTGTGATTTTAAGTTCATATATTACTGGATTCAATATTATTCTGTTACACTGTTTATTTTTAATGTACTGGGTTAACTACTGTTAAATTCTGTTGTTTTTCCCCTATAACTGTGCTGAACAAACATTATTGAATAAGCCCATATATGAAAAAACAGCGTTTCTATTTTTGCCTTTGTAAATTGTCACATAGAGGATAGATGGACTTCAACAGAACTGATTACAATTGCTATAACAACTTTTGGAAATTTTAATGTGCTAAATATCTCAAATGATTTTAAGGGTTTTTTAAATATGATTTTGGTAATTTTTTTTAACAATCTCTGGTTATTTTTGCCTGCCCCTACCACGAGGTAAGGCCCATAGCTGAAGTGAAATATAATTATAAACCCCAACTTTCCCACATGTGAATGGAATTTGGGAACTTAATCTCAGGGCATTTGTACCCCCTAAAAAGCCTCCAAAAAAGGAGCACACCTTTATTTATATACTCTTCAGCTCACTACTTAACTTCCACCAGAATGATATTTCTTCATGATGTTCTAAACCCAAGATGAGTTTTACTTTGTTTAAAAATATGTTTAAATACCAAGGTTGAAAGATTTGCTATGATTGTAAAAATTGTGACAAATATCCATCAATTCATAGGTTTTAAAAATGCCATACAGCAACTTATGTGAAATATGAAAGTGTTTGTATGCTATTGTAATTAATTGGGCTATTGAGAATTTTGGGGATATTGATACTACATGTTTGTACTACTGTTCTTTAAAAATGAAAAAACCTTATATCATTCATTTGCTCATACAGCGGATCATGGCCATATTAAGAGGAAATGGATCTCATTTTTGGTGAGAAAGCCTTGTATGCTATATTTTCTTAGCTGACACAGTGTGTCAATGATTATAAGCTATATTTTTTAATTTTTTAAAGACTTTTATTATTATATTTTTCTTGCATGTGCAATATACTATTTGTTTTTTTTTCTTTTTTTCTCTCCTTTTTATATTTGAAGCACATGTCACCAGCATTAAGATTTTCTTTAACTTTTTGACTTTTCAGTACTATAAGTTTAAGATACATTTGCCAATGCATACCCCCAAAAAGCTTGGGACTATAAAAATGATGCCACTGATTATTTTAAAAATTATGGGACTTTGCTTAATGATTCTGTCTGATTCCAGGACAAGATGTACACAAAAGAGCCATTACACAGGGCCAAAGAAAAGCCAATCCAGGATGGATTGATGCACTTCTAGGCCAATACAAAGGTCTTGAACCTAGTGTGAAGACTCGAGGTTACTGTGTTTAACATGCTAGACATAGGCTTTCCTTGTGTCCACACTCACTCTAAAAATACTCACAGACGAGTATCCCCGAAACCTTGGCTCATATAATCTGGTCCCCTTTTCTGCCTTTCATAGTGTGGTACCTTTCTGTAGTCCTGGCTACTGACTGGGTAAATGCATCATTGCTTAGATCATTTTAATTGAGCCCTGATTCAAGGACATGTTATAGATTTATTTTTATTTTTACTTGGAATTTTTACACATAAGTCTTTGATAGTCTATATTTTCATGCAGAAATTTTCTTTTTTTATTTGGATTTTCTGATATCTTTTTAATTTCTCTTACCAATTAATTCATATACCTCATAACTCAGCCATGCATCCCTAAGTGATCCTGTATTAGTCAATCACCCTCTTAATGGGGGAATGTAAAAAAAATATTATTATTTAAATTACAAAGTTTAAATTCTTTTTGAGAAGAATTTTAGGTAAAGAAACATGATACCTCTCTGAATCCAGAAACTGAACTGTTGGAGAAGCCACCATGAAGATCCTCCAGATCACAAGCTGCACAAAAAAAAAGAAATCCAAATTGAACTTTGGGTGTGGTTGATTGAACATTTATTTGTATGTATACTTTCATGCCAAAGGGGACTGCCCCCTAACTGGCCTTTTGTCAATGCGTCCAGCAATTATTGGTTTTGTTTTGTTTTTTTCTCTTATCCTCAAATTACTGTAATGTTTAAGTTGATTATGTTTTCATGATCCTTTTTGGGGAAACTTCTCTCCCCAATAACGATCAAATGGAAGAATGTAAAAATAGACTCGAATTCAAGACTCCAATCCCCAGAATCCTTAGCTCCACTTCCCCAGAGTGCTTTGTAATCACACTGAATTTTTGCCTGGGTGAGAACACAAATGATTAATTAAAGGAGTTCTCCACCTACTGAGGCGTCTTTTGGACTTCCATTTTGGAGCAGAGGTGGCTCTTTTCATAATGTAGGTGAGGTTGTGTCTAGGCCTCTCTGTGGCCTAGACATGTGTTTTCTTATCCTGTATTTTCTTTAATCCTTAATCTTTAATAAGCCTCATAAAAATATAATACTCCTTACAGAGAGAAACTAATTTCTACCTGCCTCAGAAATTTTTAACTGTTAGGAAAATGCACCATGAATGGGATTTTCCATCCTGCTGAAGCACTTGGGATATTTTATATACTTTAAGGCTTATAACAACTGATTGGCTTACAAAGGAGGGAGGCTAGGGAAGGAGGATTCCAACTAAGAGCTGGACTATCCAGAAAATGGTTAGATACAATGGGAGAAACTTCCAAGACAAAAGAGTACTTAAGATTAGATTATATCTACTAATCCTATCAAGGATAAGATTGGGTTACTTGAAGGTTTATTGTTCTGTCTAGGGCAATGATGGTAAGCCTATAGTATGTGTGCCAAAGATGGCACACCAAGCATTCTCTATGGGCATGCATGCCACCCTCCCCTCTCAACCCCTCACCCCCCCAAATTTGTTACTAGAAAGGTAGAGGGAATCTGGTGGAGCTTCCCCCATATCCTTCTCCACTATGCCTGACAACATTTTTTCACATCCCCCATCCCTCTTCCTAGCAGCCTAATGGGAACACACAGGGGGTCAGGTGGGTAGCTCACAGGCAGCAGAGCTGGTGAGGAGCAGAGCACTCAGGCCATTCCCCTCCATCTCTTCACCTGTGCTGAGGACATTTTTTTCACTTCATCCGTCCCTCCACCCAGCACCCCAATGGTAACACTTCCTCCCTCCCCTGTCTGGGGAGTGGGGGCATGCCCAATATGGGGGCAGAGAGGAGGTGACATGGAGGAAGGGAGGGGAACTGCAGGCAGTCTCTAAAAGGTTCACCATCACTGGTCTAGGACAAACCTACTAATCCTATATAGGGTGATCCAGGGGTGCCTGAGGGTTTCATAAAATAAGGTTATTATAACAAACACTAAGCTCTGGAACCTTTGATACCCATAATTCTTGAAAATATCTATATTCTTAGCTTTAGTGGTATTGTATTTTCCATTTCCTACCTCTTACCTATCACTCTCACATTTAATAGTCCCACCTAACAAACGTTCATTTAACAGTTTGTCCATGAAGATAACTATGCTAGAAGTGCTTAGTGAAGCACAAAGTGTGGATACGAATCAATCTGAGTCATCAAGCACCTTGAAGTCATACATTTTACCCAAATAATCTTCATGTTAGGTAATATATGAGAAATGGTCAAAGGATTTAGAAAAGAGGAGACCTTAAAGATCATCAAAAATGACTCCTTTGCTTCACAGTTAATAAAATAGCAGGAGTCCTGTAGAAGTGGAATAACTTGTCCAATTAGGGCGTGATGGCCTTGCCAGCAGGTAGTCTTCTCTCCATTTGTAAGTCCTAGTGCTTAGTGTAATGATTTGCACATAGTGCTTAATGAATGCTTTTTCATATTTATCCATTCATTCATGAAGGTAATAAGTAGCACTGTGTGACCTTAAATGAATGAATGAATTAGAAAGGAATCATTAAGCACTAACTATGCACAGCACTGTGCTAAGCACGAGGGTAACACAATAGAAAAAGGCAAGACAGACCCTGTTCTCAAGGCTATCACAACCTAACTGGACAAGTCTCTCCACCACTATGAGACTCATGTTATTTTGGTCACTCAAACCCAAGACTTCTCATGTCAAAACCAGTTTTATTTCCACTACATCATACTGTCGATGTCTTTGCATCAGAAAAAATACCAGCAAGGTGCTAGGTGAAGACTTGGAGGTAAGGTCATTCTCAATTAGAACAATGAGGAAAGGCTTTCTAGAAGATCTAGAATCCCCCCCTGGAATTTATAGGTTAGCAGGAATTCAATAGGTGGAAGTAGAAAAAGGATCTCAGCGTAGGAACCACCATGGAGAAAGTCTAGGACAAAAAACAGTGCCAGAGTCCAGACAGGAACTGACAATGATTCAGTACGGCTGGAATGTGGAAGCTATCTAGGAATGGAAATGTCAGATTAGTCCACATCCATAGCATCTTGAATCCCAGCCCAAGGAGTAGGTACTTGACTCACATAGTCATAGAGATGTTGAAAGGTTTTGAGTGGAGGAGTGACAAGAAAATCCATAAGAGAGTAAAATAATCTGGTAATATGGCAAGGACGGTTAGCTGGAGCAAGAGAATCTTCTCCCTGCCTCAAGTTTCTCCTCACCCTAATCTATTCTACATCACACTAATTTTATCCTGTCATACCTTGGCTCATAGACTTTTTTTTTAACCCCTTACCTTCCGTCTTGGAATCAACACTGTGTATTGGTTCCAAAGCAGAAGAGCGGTAAGGGCTAGGCAATGGGAGTCAAGTAACTTGCCCAGGGTCACACAGCTGCAAAGTGTCTGAGGCCAGATTTGAACCTAGGACCTCCCATCTCTAGACCTGGCTTTCAATCCACTGAGCTATCCAGTTGCCCCCTGACTCTCCATTTCCTACTGAATAAAATCTAGGTTTATCTGGGCATTCATACTTGTGTAAAATCTAGACCATTCTTAAATACTCACCCTTATCTACCACTATTATCTAACACGCGTGTGTGCACACACACAACCCTGCTCCAAGCTGGCCAGACTCTTCATTATTATCCAATCACACCATGCTCAGGTTTCCCTGTAAGTCATTATTCCCCTCAGTAGAATATGTTTTTTCCTAACTTTTCTACCTATCCAGGTCCTACCTATATGTCTGGACCCAGTTCAAATTGCATGCTTGCCATTCCTCAGCTGTCCCTACCTATAACTGATTTCTTCTCCTTATTTCTATCATTGTCTGCATGTCTAATTTTACTGGTAAATCACATACTTCCATAAATATTTCAGCTATTTCACGTATGTATGTGTATAGGTACATATGTGTATATATGTGCACATATGTGTTATTATACTGCTAGAGTAGCTAATCCTAGAAAACAGATTTGTGGGGAGAAAGTAGCTTTGCCTTCCTTGATCACTAAATATTGGTAGACTATCTGGCTACTTCATTTTGCCTCTAAAGCTTCCAGTTAAGAAGTGATTATGAACTATACTGTATTGGGAACTATATTCATTATGGTTATTCATGCATGTCATATACTCCTTAGACACATCTATTCTCCATGAGGTCAAGTAATATGCCATATCTAAACTTCATATCTAACCCACTACCTTATATACAAAAGGATCATGGGACCACAGACAGTGAGTTGGAATGGCCTTTAGAGGTTATCTAATCTTTCATTTTACCAAAAAGGAAACTGAGGTCCACAGAGCTGATGCCCAAGGTTATATAAGGAAAAAAAAAAAGAAACAGCTGAGATTTGAATCCAGGTCCTCTGACTCTAAATACCAGACCCTGTAAGCAATTCATTGAATTAAACTAAATTGAATGAAAGAAAAAATAAAGAATTTTTTAGTCAGTAAATTCACTATTATGTGCAGTAATTCATCCCTTCATCCATGTTTATGAACATAGAAACAGCTAAAAAAACTTTTAGAGAGTGCTTTCAATTCAAATGTTTGTCCTGAAATCTATTATAATATGCAATAAGAAGCCATAAGTTAGAAATCAGAAGATACTTTTAGCCTTAATTAATTAAATAATTATATAAATAGTCAAATAAGATGCAAAAAAATAATCTGTAAGCTGTTTTCTACACATAAATTTTGCAGGTCCAATGAAATTCCATTTCATTTCAATGTTTCCTATACAATTAGAAAGACGAATCTGCTCCACCTGCTTTGAAAAAATATAGGGTAATAATGATGTCAAACAAAAGACAATAAATTGAGATAGAAATCAGATCCTGGGGAAAGTACCATATAATTTTATTAAGGATAGTTATTTCTGCAACTCATAAGCTAAAAATAGCCTTATCAGAAAAGTTTCAAAGATAAGAAAAATGAATATTAGAGTTTGTACTTTTCAAAGGGAGAGTGGGAATGCAGTCAAATATGTAAAAATTTAAAAAGAAAATAAAATATTCCCCCCTTCTATATGTGGAAATGATTCTCCAATATTGATTCCTAAGCATTTCAATTAATTATATTAAGCTTCCTATTTCCTTTTGCTGCTTAGTCATAAATTCATAGCATATCAGTAAAAGTAACAAAGAGAAATATCAGCGAATTGATCAAGCCAATCTTAGGGAAAACCATGAAGTTGGCAATTTGTCTTCAGCTTTCCCTGCCTTTAGCCCACTCCTTCCCACTAAGGACATACCCCAAAACTTTAAAATTTATAGCCTTTCTCTCTCATTGTTCCCATATATAAACCCCATGGCTTCGTCAAACTTGTCTCTTCATTTGTTTCCTAAAAAATTCCTAATATATTACCTTAAACACACATATCTGCTCACTTCATTTCCCCCACCCAGAAGAGTTGCCTTCTTCCAACAATAGAACAAATATTAAGTCCCTGCTATTGTATATTCAAGGAACAATGTTAATTTGTGTAGTTCAAAGACCAAAAGAAAAAAGAAATAATACCGTATTTCAAGGAACTTATGCTGAGAGGATGGAGTAGACATTTACACAAATAAGGAAACAGAAGACTAGGAAATCAGGAAAGTTTTCCAATAGGTCAGAGGACCAATTCATAAAATCTTAGATCTAGGGTTGAAAGGGACCTTAGTGTCAATAGTTCATCTTCCTCATTTTACATATGGAGAAACTGAGGCCTAGGGAGGTTAAGTGACATGCCCAGTCACAAAAGTAATAATCATCAAACACAGAATTTGAAGTTCTCAGATAACAGAGCCAGTGCTCATTCCACTGTTCTACACTGCCTCTATAAAGCTACAATTTATAACAGGCAAAAGTAAAGAGGCAATATAATTCAGGTGTATCCAAAGACACAGGTGAGAAATGAAAAATTAGTTTAAGGGAACAGATCCTCACTGCTATTGAAATTCTATCTACCCCTCAAAAGCCCAGTCTCTACTGTACGGTCTTTTCTCTTCCCCCTGCCCAAAGGAATCAAGTTATCTCCTTCTCTGAACTCCTAGAGTCCTTAATGGTTATACAATTCATTCCAATCCTCTATGACTCCCTGGTTATACTCTTCATTTCACAACCAGCATTTGGTCTCACATTCTTAGCTTTTTCTGTCTAAGTGTATATGTGCTTTGTCTGCTCAAATGGAAAGCTTGGACAGTCTCATATTTCCTCGTATCCCCTATTATGTTCATGACAATGCTTGCACCAGGTGGCCAAAAAACATTTGTGGATTAATCAAAATATATTCTACACCGTCTTTTTCTTACTTCCTCAACCCAAGTAGCAGTCACATCTGTGGTGAAAGAAGATTCTTTATTTAACATGTCTAAATGGGGGTATTAAACTCATGGTGGAAAATTTACTGACTGCTATAGCTATATTTTTCTACTCTTATTCTTCAAGACTCATAAAAAGCTGTGTATGGAGTCAATAAAAACAAAGGAAAGCAAACATTTGTAATCTATATGTTTGGCCTTAAAGACCAAAATAAATGACACCACAAAAGACTTTACTGTCAAACATCACTTTGTAGTCCTCAACGGGTGTCCGCCCTGGGTTATGAACGATATGATTAGTTCTACAGACATTTTTATGGTTCATTGCAATCTTGGTAGAAGTCTTTAACCTTATGACACTTGCTTCAATGAAAAAGCTCAAAAACACCTACAGTTATTTCAAATATAAAGAAACACATTTGCTTTTTCTATTTTGACTGCACTCTGAAGTCTATGAATTTTCTACAAAATCATTTCAGCAGTCAAGTATCAGTCTTATGGTATGTTAAAATTTGCACACCTGAGTGGCTATTGGGCTCCCACCTGCCAAAACAATTATAGAAGCAAGAGCTGGTCTGAAATCTCCAGATTTTCTTTTTTGCTTATTACATACTGCCTACAACTCAAAAAGCATAGAATCATAAACTCCAAGTAAGAAATGTTAAAACTCTTCTAATTCAAACTCTGCACAACTGAAGAGTGGTATCTATGACATCCTTAAATGGTATTCTTTGAGCCTCTCCCTCAGGGCCCCTGGAATTAGGGAAGGTACCACCTCATAAAATTGGGTATTCCATATTCAGAAAGCAGTAATTCATAGATTCCACAAGGAGAGAAGTTTAAATAATGCATAGGTCCTGCCTTCTAAAGGCTTTCAGTCTAATAGTGAGATTAGACACAACCACATAACTCTCTCTCTATATCTATCTCTTCATATAGAAATATAGATATAGTTATAAAACATTACCTGATAAGTTCATTTGAGAGTTGAGAAATTTTAGGAAGCTCTTCCTTGTATTGAGTTGTATCTGCCATCTTGTAATTTCTATCCATTTGGCCAATGTTCTCTCTGAAACTTTGCACAGTAGTGCTAGGCTCAAATGTGATTAGGCAGTGAAAAGACAATGACCTGGCTTCCTGGGCTTAGTGTTTGTTTAACAGACAAATTTATAGATAAATTAGATGATGATGATGATGATGATGATGATGATGATAATGATGATGATGAGGAGACAGGAGGAGAAAGAGAAAGAAAGAGGCTGATGATAAATAGGTCATTCATCAAGGGTTACCTATATATCAGGCACTGTGCTAAGACCTGAGAATACAAATAAATTAATAAGGAAGTCCCTGACCTGAAGGACTTTACATCTAATGAGGGAAAACAGTAAAGAAGGAGAATGCAAAATAGAAAGTAGGAGGCACCATGGTATGAAGATGGCCAGGAATGTCACTTTGGCAATTATATGGAAGATGGGTTGGAACCAGGAGAGATTGGAGACAGGGTTATTAATTGGGAGGCTATAGCAATATTCCAAGTGAAAGATGATAAGGACATAAAATAAGATTCTGGTCACATGGATGAAGAGGAGGTTATAGTTATGAAATGTTATAGAGACATAATCACCAAGATTTGGCAATTGTTTGGATATGTGGGGTAAGCCAACATGAGGAGTGAAAGATGACTCTCAAGATAGAAACATGGATGCCTAGAAATAAGGAAATGATGTGGAGAGGGATATGTTTGTTTTATAGTGGAGTAGTTGGGACTGGAGTGGGGAGAGAGAATAATAAGTTCTAGTCCAATTGGAATAGTGCAATAGGTGAGCTCAGTGGAGAGACTAGGGTTGGAGATACACACATACATACATACATATGTGTATATATATATATATATATAATCTTCAAAATAAAGATGAGATATTGCTTATGTCTGCTTTTTCCATCATTGTAAAGATGACAACCATGTTCTTTTTACAGGAACCACTATTTATTTATAAATGCCCTAATATACAATTATTCAGTCAACTGTTTTTAACCAAAATACAAAATGCATATGTCTCTGTTAAATTAGTCTTCTTGTTATCTACATTAGTGATAGAAGTATCACAATAAAAAAAGAAAAGATGACAGAATCATCAAAATATCACAATATCTACAATCATCCTTACACCCTATTCTATCTGAGCCTTCATTGCCAAATTTCAGTTGTGAATCTCATGCTACCAAGGCTTATGGATAATGATAGCTATAGATATATACATATGTATGTATGTACATAGATATATACATGTGTGCATATATTTTCATAGTTGTTCATAGTCCAGAAAATTCTCGTTCTCCCAAAAGACTGGCTCTGAACTCCACAGACCCAGATTTATAGGAGGTGCAGTCTGACTTCAAAGAAGGAAAATCGGATCTTTCTTGTACCACCAACACCTCAGTTTCAAAAAAAATAGCTGCAATAAAGATGAGAGATATCTCATGTCTATGATCTCCCCAAAAGTAAGTTGACAGAATCCCTTCTATAAATGCTCAATCTACAAAGTATTGGTCAGATATAAGGAAGCTATTTACTTCCTCCACCACTAAAGAAATACTTAAAATACTCCAGATTTACCCATGGACACTAGCCAATACTTGAACAAGAAACAATAACCTAGCATCTATTATATGTTTCCAGGAGATAAAGACAATTTGTAGAATGGCTTAACAGATATTTCATGTTCACGATGGGCCTGAACTGTTCAAGCTACTCACAAATCCAGATGTTTTAGTAAGCCAGACATGGCTTGATCTTAGAGGCACATAAAGGTTAGATAACTTACCCAGGGTCATACAGAAAGTGGCAGAGCAAAGATATGAACCCAGATCTCTCTGACTGTCTAGCCCTTTATCCACAATTCCCTGATGCCTTATCATCTGTAATAAGGGATTATTTAAGTAGAAATAATAATTTAAAAGCAAATCTGCCAATCTCCTTCCCTTCTTCCCTCCTTCCTCCCTTCTCCCCCCCCCCCACTTCCAGTTGATTCTTCTGTTGGTCTCACTAAATCAACTCAGGGTGAATTTTATAGTGTCTTAAATAAAATACTCTTTCTCTTCTCTAAGATTAAGTAAGGGGTTTATTGGGAAAAAAGGAAAGATGAGAAAATGGAGAAAAGAGGGTTTGGGGTTTCCCTATTACTAGAATAACCCCTAGGTTGGAGGATGGTAGAATATAGTTCAGATTGAGAAAATTGCTTAACAGGTCTTGAAATTCAGTCACTGTAATACAGCAGAGGGAATCAGAGATAACTGGACTTTTGTCCTTCTTTCTTCCTGTCTTGAGGCAAAGAGACCCTTCTTCCTTTCTGTCTCCAAGGCAAAGAGACCAAGATTTCAGTTTGTCTCCTCCTTTCTCAACAGTCTTTTCTGGTCATCATTCCAATTAGCATGTTCTCTTTGAGTGACAGCTCAGCAACCCCAACTTCTCCAGCTCTGTTGCAGCCTTTTCCCATTTTCTCTCTTCCACAACATTACATATCATGGTAGCTCCTTGCATTTTAAGCACAAATTTATTTGATTTTCTGGTTGCTTGTCCTTCATTTCAAAGAGGAACAATGATATCATGGCTTGTATTATGAATTGGATTTATAAGGCTGACTTTCACAAAATGGCCAGTCTCACCCTCTTCCAGAGTCATGGAAGTCCAGTAATAAGCAACAAGTCAGAATGACTGGCTATGGCCTGGGATGCAACAAATGACCTGAACTCTAAGTACTCCATAGTGCCTGCTTCAGCCAACTTAATGGCCATTGGAACAAATTATTCTCATCCACCCATTCTGGCCAGGAAAGTCTTCAAATGCTTGGGATAGGCATCGCTCTAATTCACTTACGGGTTTGAAGCCTGTTGGTTACCCTCAACCTGGTTTAGCCTATCCAGTGAAACTGTTTTACCAGCTGAGCATGCCACAAGTGAAAGGTAGATACCAAATAAGGATGAGCAGTCCTGAAAAGAGCCCGGTGAGCCCTCATACCAAAGGTGCTCATCCTCCCCCAAAACCCCACACACCCTTTTCCATAATTTGCACATTAATATATAGAAACCTAAGTATCATTTTTAAATTTCTTCACAGTTATTTTTCCTATGAATTTTAAGTACACACACAAACACATATAAATAGATACTGTAAAAATTCCAAATCTGAAGAGCAACATATCTTTAGCCTAAAAGAACAGCCTAATCATGTTTGAATATGTAAAAAACATAGTCATGCCTAGGGGGAGAACATATTCTTTTTGGAATAAGTTCATTTCCTTCTCTGGGAGTTCCTACTTTTTAGTTTTTCTTTTATGATTCCTATGTAAGAAGGCCAGGTTTGTGAAATGGAAAAAGGAGACATTGTAGTTCTAGAAGATTGGCCTGACCATTAAACTCAAAGAATTCACTGGGATAATGCCATCAAAATGATCTGATCACTTGGCCCCCTGAGGGTACCAAAAGAAAACTCAATACCAAGTTCATTAAAACCCCTCATTAACTACCATTAACATGATGAGACCATTCCCTACCTAGCCTCATTTTGTACTTATGCTCTGCTAAAGTAAAGCCAATCAAATCATTGGGCATTGTGGCAACATGCCTCTTACCTACATCTCAGCACACATGTATGCATACCATTATATACACACATACACACATTTTAAGTGCCTTCCCTACCTTCTTTTTGCTAATTTATCCATCTCTTTCAAACCTGCACAAATCACCTCCTCCTTGAAGCCCTCTATGACTAGTATGAGTTAATACAGTGCTTTCAGTTCATAAAATAAAGGTTACTACACACTGGATTTTTTTTTGGTTTTATACATTTTATATATATATATGTATATGTATATATACATATATATATATCTAAAATAATTTATAAATAAATTATTGGTTTTATAAATATCTGTTGAATGGGTAAATAAGTAAAATAACCTTCCCTCTTCCCATACATAAACTAAATGGAATTTCAACACACATTTATTAAATACCTACTGTGTGCAACATGCCTTATTAGGCTACAGGAATGTAATCCCTTAAAGATTTTACATCTATTCAGAGTGTAGAGTGGACAGACTCAATATATGTACAAATAAAGAAATACACAGTACAGTAAGACCTCATTTTAAATGAACTCAACACACATGAATTCAGGTATATGTGATTGGCCATCAAAAATAAAGAAATAAAGGCAGAAAAGTAAATAAAATAAAATGTTTAATGTTTATATGCTAAATCCACACCATTTCCCAAGCGGTGTAAAGTCTCACAGCAGTTTATTCAGTCACTCACACTCCAAAAAGTATTAGTGTGAGTCATTCCATTGTTTTGCACTAATCGTTAGCTCCCATATCAGTCTCTGGCCAGAGTTCTTGCTTGTAACAAGTTGTCATGGCCCCGTCAGAGCAGTGCTTCTCTTTGTTTTATTAATATGATTTAATAATGGCCCAAAATACAAGAGTATTGATGCTGGTAACTCTGAGAAATCTAAGAAAGGCATAAATGCCCAGGTGTGTTTATACAGAAAAATTCTTATGTACGATTTTCAACGTATTCAAAGGATCTTGGAATATCTTGGAGGCATAAAAAGTGGCCCAATTTTCATGGGCAGAGGGAAAATGTCTCAATGTTTAACCATTGATGGTAAAAGGAATTGGAGAAACTGATAAGGAGCAAGCTAAAGAAAGATAAGGATTGTGAGAGAAGAGGAAGGAAGAAGTGAATTCCAAGAATTGGAATTCACTGGATTCAGCAAAGGCACAGAGGTGGGAAATAGCTAATGACCTATTGGGTTGGAATGTTGAGAGCATGAGGGAGGTTAATGCCAACCTCTCTAGGTCTCTATCCACTGTGCAGCCTAGCTGTCCCTGACAAAACTACATTTTAAAAGGGCTTTCAGGTTTACAAAGAATTTCCTTCACATTATTTATCTGTGAGAATCAGAACAAATATTATTATGTCTATTTTACTCATAAGGCTCAAAGAGATTAAGAGACTCCAGGATGTCAGTCTTCATGTGCTTGATTTGAAACCCACTTAAATACCTAAAACAAAAAAAAATATTTTGTTGTTGTTCAGTCGTTTCAGTCATGTCTGACTCTTCATGACCCCATTTGGAATTTTCTTGGCAAAGATACTAGAGTGGTTTTAACCTTTTCCTTCTCCAACTCATTTTACAGATGAGGAAACTGAGGCAAACATATTTAAGTGGCTTGCTCAAGTTCATACTTCAATCAGTTTCGAATTCTTGAAGAGGATTCTTCTTGATTCCAGGACTGGTACTCACTCCATCAGCTTTGACATCTAGCTGCCCCTAATAATATAAGTCATTTCTGTAGAGTGCTTTACAGTATACAAAACACTTTCACAAACATTTTATCATTTGTGAGACATTATAACAGAGGAAATTTGGGGGGTTGGAATTAGGAGACTTGAGCTAATCAATAACGGATTTGTTAAGAACTCATTGAATGTCATACAGAGACAAAAATTTCTGTTCTCAAGGTATTTCATTCTAGCAAAGGAGGAAATTATGCATATGTGTAAGTATACAGATATATACAAAATAAATAGGAATTATAAATAATAAATGAAATACTTATTATACATTATAATATTGTTGAAAATGGGCATATTTATTTTGGAATAGGAAAGACTCAGAACAGGCTAGCTGTTAGAGTCACAGAGAAATGGGTGGAGGTTACAGAAAAGCTCACTGAAGTTTGAGGTCAGGACATACACTTCCTAACATTTAAAACTGTCCCAAAATGGAATGGCCTGCCTCCAAAGGTGGTAAATTATCCCTTCTTGGAGGCCATCCAGGCTACAGGGTCCCTTGGACAGGTATGTTACAGTGGAGACTCCTTTTGTGTATGGGATAGACTAGATGGCTTCTGAGGTTCCTCGTAGCTCTTAAATTCTGTGATTTGGGGAAATATAATGTAATTTGGGGAGAAAGGAAACTAACAGCTCAGGGAATCAAGAAAGGCTTCAGGTGATTAAAGTCACAATTCTTCCCTTAACTAGCCATTACACAATGGATGAGTCACTTAACATCCATGAACCTGTTTTCTTTTTTTTCCAGACTACATGTTGATATGATCTTTAATCATGGTTTTCTGATGTTTTGTGATTTCTGTTCACTACCTCTCTCCCACACTTCCCCTCCTCCCCAGATGGCAAGTAATATGATATAGGTTGTGCCTACATTATCATACAATACATATTTCCATGTTCATCATCATCATGTGAAAGAAGACATGTATTACTTAACTAGAGAAAATTGCAAGGAAGAAGTAAAGTGAAGAATGAAATGCATTCAGATGGTCATTCTACTATGATAGTGGACCTCAGTTTTCTGATCTCTAAAATAAGGATGAAGACTTTTATACCACCCGCCTCACAGGGTTTATAAAGTACTGTGGGGTTTGGAGCACTCTGGCAGGAGGGGGCGGCTCATCCACCTCTGGTACCCATCTCTCACCAGCTCTCCCCTGTGGCTCCAAGAAGCTGCAGTATGCTCAGCAGCCTCACCCCAATAAAATGCTTTTGGCAGACTGCTAAACCAGACTGAGGTTAATCAATGAGCCTCAAACCCTTCAGTGAATTGGGAGACTGTCTACCCCAAGCACATGAAGACTTCCCCAAGAGGAAAGGGCTGATGAGAACAATCTGTTCCATTGACCATGAAGGCGGCTAAAGCAGGTGATGTGGAGCGCTTAGAGCTTGGTCAGACATTGAAGACTCCAAGGTCAGCCACTGAACCCTGGGCCATTGCCAGTTTTCTTGACTTTTGTCTTGTTATTTGCCATTTCAATGACTCTGGAAGACAGAGTAAAGCCTCACTTAAATCCAACTTAGAGCAAAGTCAGGACATCATCCTCAAGATGCCACTGGTCATCTTCAAAAACAAAGAATAGCAACAACAAGGTATTGGGCAAATCACTTCTCTACTCTCTACCTTGGTTTCCTCATTTGTAAAATGAGGATTTGAGATTATATGGCTTCTAAGGTTCCTTCTAGCTCTAACTATATGGCCTCATGCCCCCAGTTTTAAAATGAGGAGATTTGGGATCAGTAGGATTTAATTTTTTCTACAGATTTGATTTGTAAAACCACAAATTAACATTATCTATGTCCTAAAATACTTTTATTCTGTGAAAATTTTCCAATTATATTTTAATCTGGTTCACCTAACACTTCTGCACTATACCAAATGTAAACTATTCTTACTAATTCTTCCAACAATTCTTTAAGTTTGGCAGAGCAGGTATTATTGTTGTCATTTTATAATTGAAAAAAATTGAGAATCAGAGAGATTAACTGAATTGTCCAGATCACACAATTAGCAAACTAGGACCTGAACTCTGGTTTTCTGATTTAAGTACATCTCTCCTCCACACTACAATTTTCAATGTCTTCTCATATTTCTTATTGCTGTAACAAATGTTCAAATGTGTGTATATGTGTGTATGCTCACATTAACACATATACATATAGGACATAGAGTCTTCTGTTATATTACATATATATTAATTATGTATTCACGCCTTGAGGCTGGACTTGGATGAGTGCGAATGATGATTTTGTGTAACTCTGCCTCTCTAAAATCCAATTCAAGTGCAAATCAAGACATTGCTCATCATGATGGCATTGGTCTTCAAAAAAGAACGATGAACAATAAATAACATGCATATATTATATGTTACATGTGTGTCTCCATGTTCCTCCCCAAGGGTGAATTCGTGATATCTATATGCAGGTATATAGGTGTGAAATTGCATTTGGTTAGACAATTTCACCAACCATATGTTAAAATAATGCTTCAAGGACGCTGACCTCAGACTCACAAAGCTTAAGTCATGGATGCAGAAACAGACCAGAAAGAACACCGCCACGTGCCCCTCTTGGTCTAATGACATTGTTATATCAGCACATTCTTTCTTTTTCATATTTTGTTTTTTGTCTTACACACTAATTGGGTCTGATAATCTAAACCACATCTGATCAAAAACATTCTATATATACTAAAAAAGGAAAGTTGAGGGGAGAAGTTCAGCCATTTAAAGGTGTTATATCTCCAGTTGGAGCCAAGCTCCTAAAGGGTTAGTATTTAAGTGGCCAAGCTAAATAAGACACAATTGGTGCTAACTTAGCTTTCAAGAGTTCCCAAGTGTGGGTTTATGAGTGCCTGGAGGGATGAGTTAGCCCCAATTGTGTCTTGTTTAATTTGGCAGTTCAAATGACTAACCCTTTTCTAACTTGGCTCTGGTTTTAGATCTCACACCTCTACTTGTCTCAACTTTATTTCTAACTTGGCTTTTTCTTTGCATGTTAAATGTTTTTGATTAGGTATCACTCTGAAAGAATTTATAAGTGGTTTCTTTGCAATAGTGTCTGGATTGATCAAGGTCAGGTGGGTTTCCACTATTAAATGATTTAACACTTCACCCACCCCAGCTAGTGTCTGCAACTTCAGAGTTCATCTTCTGGGTGGGAGGCCAAAATGCCATGAGATCAGCCAAAGGGAGAAGCAAAGGTAATGTTCCCTTTTTCACTCCCTCTGAAGGACATTTAGAGCGAAGCTAGATTTTTTTGGGTTGAATAAATTTAGTAGAGAAAGAAAGGAGAGAAGAGAAGAGGGATTCCAATCCTGGCTTTATAATTTACCTATGCGTCTCTGGGCAAATCATTTAACTTCTCTCTGGTTCTGTTTCCTGAATTGCAAAATCAGGCAGGGTGTTGAAATATTTATCTTTAAGTCTTTACTATTTACTATTAATATTTAATGTAATGACTTGAAGAACAAAAATAAATCTAGGAAGAATGGACAATTCATTGACTAACAGAGTCAGAATGCAAATATCTTTACAGGCTAGGACTAAATTAATTGGGATGCATATAAAAGCCCAGTGTCAGAATAAAACAATAAGAACTACCTTACAATAATAAGATGGGTAGGTTATACCTACTTGTGAAAAAAAAATTATGAATTCCAATAGCCTGGCAGTTCAAAATGAGTCCATAGTGTGGTATGTCAAGGAAAAACCTAATATATAATCTTGGGCTGCATAGAAACTCTTCATCAGAGGTGTATTAGTCAATATTTAGCAACCAAGTTGGGTAGAGAGGGAAGGAGGGCTCCATCCACCAGCCATACTTTTAAATGTAATTTGATTAATACTTCCTTGAGTCTGAACAATCAACAAAACAATAAATCAAATCCTGATTTGTAGCAATTTCTAAGGTATAAATTCTCACCCTGAAATTTTAACAATGGGCTCCACAAACCTAACTGAACTGGTTCCAACTTACCTCTGGTTAGGGTACCCAGAACATCATAGATCATAATCCCTCTACTCTCTGATCTAGTCAGAATACCTCCCAAGTACTGAAATCGCTTCTGGACACCACATATTAGGAAGAATGGGGATAAGTAGAAGCACATTGAGAGGGGAATGACTAGCATGATGAGAGAACTAGAGATCATAGCACAAATAGAGAACAAGTAGATGTAACAGTGGACAAGATGCTGGACCATAAATCAAGAAGATGTGAGTTCAAATCCAGCCTCAGGCACTTACTAGTTGGTGACTTTGGACAAGGCATTTAATCACATATGTAAAATGAGGAGATACCTTCCAGAGCTATCATCAGGCTCAAGTGAAAAAATAATTGTAAAGCATTTTGTAAGCCTTCAAATCCTAAATTAATGCTAGCAATTATCATTATAAATTGAGGGAACTGATAATGTTTAGCATAAGAAAGAGACTAAGGAGAGGCTTGATAACCATCCTCAATTGTGATCATAGAGAAGTGGGGCAGGCTCAATTAATAGAATGCCAGCCCAAGAGTGAGGAAGACTGAGTCCAAATCTGGCCTCAGACACTTCCAATTGTGTGACTGAGCAAGTCACTTAACCATGTTTGCCTCCATTTTTTCATCTGTAAAATAAACTGGAGAAGAAAATTACAAACCACTCCAGTATCTTTGCCAAAAAAAACTTTGAATGGGATCTCAAAGAGTCAGACATGACTGAAACAAATGATCAAGAGAATGGGAATTTGATTTGTTCTGCTTGTGTTCAGAGGGAATAACTATGAGCAAATCATAAGTCTACAGATTTATCATCAATTTAAGAACCTTAGAACTTTCTCAAGTATAATCGACTCTCTTGGGAGTTAGGTCTTCAAATGGAAACTGAATTCTCATTTGTCAGGAATATTGTGGGAGTGTTTCTCTGTAGGGATTTTTTGAACCAGATAGCCTCTGACATCTCTGCCAACTCTGAGATTTTATAACTCCAAGATAAGTACATAATCAAATATGATTTAAGGTCATGAGGGTGGAAAGTACCCCAGAGGCATCTAATCTAACACTTTTTTTTTTTTTAAACAGAAGAGGAAACTAAGATATAGAGGTTAAGTGACTTGCCCAAGGTGAGTTAAAGATGGAATTTGAACTCACATCACTGACTACAAATCCATTGTCCTTTTTTACCACACTAAATTGGAGAGCCTTAAGAGAAAATGAAGAGAAAGGGGGGAAACGGGGGGAAGCCATTTCTGAAGCCTCTACTATGCTAAGTCCTTTACATATATTATCTCATTTGATCTTTACAAAAACCCTGGAAAGTAGATGTTATAGTATCCTCACTTTATAGTTCAGGAAACTGAGACAAACAGAAGTTAAATGACCTGTGCCAAGTCACCCAGTTCATATATAAGACCAAATTTGAAGTACAGTCTTCTGATTCTATGCCCAGATGTCTCAAATGCAAGCCTAGATGTTTTTTTATTTTATCCTATAAGCTGTGGAAATCCACTGAAGTTATTGTAAATAGGGAAATAACACGGTCACACTCGTTTATTTGTTGGGTTGTTTTGGGCAAATTTGTGACAGATGGATTAGAGAACAGAGAAACCAGAAGCAGGACCTTTCAGGTGGCTAATACTTTATCCCAGGTGAAGGATAGTGAACCATGATGGTACCAGTTGCAATAGAGAGGAATGGGAAGATAGATGAAATCAGAGGAAACATGGGTAAGACTTCAGCAATTAATTTGAGAGTGGTAAAAGAGAGCGGCTTTTAGGGACCTCCCATGCTTTCCCATTTGGGGCACAAAGCCCTGCTCTATACTCACCCCCTCACCCAAGGACCCATTCACTCTACCAAGTCACTCTATATAGTACAGAAATGCACGATTTTAGACAGAGCTTCCAAGAGCATCATTTCCCTTATCTGTAAAATGAAGAGGTCAGACTTGATGGTTTCTTAGACTCCTTCCAGCTTTAGCCTTGTGATCCTCTAACACAATATATAATTGAGTGAGGCTTTTTCATCATGGCCCCACAGCACAAATCACTGCATGGGGAGTCACTGTGACCTAGAACACAGAGATCTGCCTCATTCTACATACGCCTCATTCTGTCCCTGCATTGAGTCCTAGCACACACACTGGGCTGTAGACTCCAACTTTAAATCACATTAAATCTCCCATTGTTCTCCCTATAATTCTTTCTCTTTCTGCCTCCCTTCCTGGCAAGCTTCCGACACTCCCACTCACATATCAAGAAATGAGTTTCATTCACACTATGGTTCATAGACTTAGTCACGCTGAGTCCTCAGTGATGCTAACTCTCAGTCCACTACTCGGAGGCCTCACAAACACAAGAATGTCCTCTACTTGCTCCAAAAAACACCCAGGCTCATCGGTAGCTGTGAACAAAGTTCCGTGTCATTTTTGCCTCTTTCAAATAGATATTCCCCATCTACCAGCTTTCCCATAATCTTCCTAGGATGAGTCAAAGATTGAGGACCTAGTAGTGACATCAGAAGACAGGGAAATTGAGGGGAGAGGCAAGTTTGGGGGATGAGATGATGAATTCAATTGGGGGCATGAATTATAGGTAGAGAGGCCAGCAAGTAGTAAGAAACAAACAACAAAAGCTGACACTAAGGATTGGGAGTGGATAAAGCAAATATATATATATATATATATATATATATATATATATATATGTATGTATGTATAATTTTTCCATGTGGAACACAAAAGAAATTATTAAAAACTAACATTACTTTCATTTCAAGGCTGTATACTATACATGATTTTGTGACATAGTAAATAGGATATCAGTATTATTATTGTTCCCATTTTATAGATAGGAAACTGAAAATGAGAGAAGTTAATGACTTGCCAAAGTAACAAAACATAAGAGAACTGGTCTTCTGACTCTAAATAAACTCTATACGAGAACGAACTAATTCACTATATGATGTGCATATAGGTATGTGTATGCATGTATTTACCTATATGGGCAGCTAGATGGCACAGTGAATGGAACACTGGGCTCAGAATCATGAATTCTCATCTTCATAAGTTCAAATCTGTCCTCAGACATTTAACTAGCTGTGAGATCCTGCGAAAGTCATTTAACCCTGTTTTCTTCAGTTTCCTCATCTGTAAAATGAACGAGAGAAGGAAATGACAAATTACTCCAGTGATTTCTTTGCCCCCCCAAAAAAACAAAAAAAAATGGGGTCATGAAGAATTGAACATGACTGATACAATTGAACAACTTGTTTCCCATATATGTCTACCCATATGTACCCATATGTATGTCAATACATAACCATATGACTATCAATATATACTTACATATCTATGAAGTATATGTATATATATTATCCAAAGGACAAACAATATCAGTAATGCATATTCATGGGTATCACTAACAACATATAGATTCATATATATGTTGTTTATATATATATATATATATATATATATATATATATATATATATATATATATAGGAAGTCGTATACATTAAGTTGATCATTGAAACCCTAGGGAAAAAAAAGAGATCAACAATAGGCTAGAGAAATAGATAAAAGAATAAAGGGGAGGTTCTTAGGGAAAGTGCTATTTCAAGGATTGGAGAGGAAGAGTCAAAACAGAAAGTCAAGAAAAAGTAGTTAGGTAAAAGAATCAAAAGATGTCTTAGAAATCCATATAAGAGAGAGATTCCTGAACGAGGGACAGGTAAACAAAGGTAAAATGCTGTTAGGAGGCTGAGGTCTGAGAAAAGACCATAAAATTTGGCAACTAATATCCTTGGAAAGAGCTCACTCTTGAAAGTTGTGAAAGAAGAAACTAGACTGAAAGTTATTGAGGAGTCTGGAGCAAGGAAACAGAGGTGACAATTACAAATTATTCTTCATAGAACAATAGAAAAGGAAAAAATATGGCCATATTTAGACTTAATGTTAGTAAAACACCTTAATAATTTAAACTGTCCAAAAGTGGAATGGGTTACCTCCAAAGAGAGTGAACTCCCCCACTCAGTGGAAATCTTTATGAAGACCTTAGATGATTCTGTGTTGGTTATGTTATAATGGGTGTTCCTTTATGTACAGATTAGATTAAAAGGCTCCTTTCGTACTTTCATATTCTGTGAGAATCATAGAATCCTAGATTGAGAGCTGGAAGAGACTTTTCATGTCATCTAATCTAGGCTCTCCATTTTATAGATGAAGAAGCTGGGTCATAATGAAATCAACTGATTTGCTCAAAGTCCAACCTAGTAGCTATGATTCAAACCCAGGTTCTTTGACTCCAAATCCAATTCTCTCTGTCTCTGTCTCTGTCTCTCTGTCTCTCTGTCTCTCTCTCTCTCTCTCTCTCTATATATATATATATATATATATATATATATATATATGTGTGTGTGTGTGTGTGTGTGTGTGTGTACATATATATATATCACATCATGCTGTTCTTGAGATATACCTAGATCATTATCATGAAGATTTTATGGGATGAGAAAGTAGGCATAGTTATTAATGACCTCTCAATCATCTCTTTTGGGGATAATAATAACATCTGTCAGTTTTTTTCCCCAAAATTTATAGTATATTCTTGTCTTTCAGATATCCTGAAAATTAGTCCTTCTTATGCTTCTAAAATTGTGTCTCTTCCTGGAAAGACTCTTAGGATCATAGATCTAGAACTTAAAAGAGCATAAAAGCTATTGAAACTAAGGGGATCACTACAAACAACTGAGACAAAGCTAAGAAGAAAGGCCTACATAGTTATAGAAATGGGAAAAGATCAGACTCAGGATGTATGGCTGTCAGTCTTCTCAGCAGAGTAGGAAGGGAGGCCATCTACTGTAGTGAAAGAGTTAGGAGTAAATGTAAATTGAGAACTCAAGAAGAAAGGAAGTTTGAAAGAGTCACCTGGGTAATAGGGAACCAGGAAGAGAAGAATAAGCATATTGTATTGCAGTAACCCTGAATTTGTAGTGGATGTGATCAATCTGGTTTATGATTTTCTCCAGCAATGTTCAATATTTCAAGAGTAGAAGTATATCAACAAAGCAAGGATCCAGGACAACTCCAAGGGTCTCATGACAAAAAAAGATATTCACGTCCTTAGAAGGAATAGAATGAGTCCAAATGCAAATTGAAATATACCATTCTTCATTTTATTTTCCTCCATGATTTTTTTCTCTAGTGTAAATAATATGTGTCTTGTTTCACACCATGGTGAGCAGGAAAATATATATTTTATTATAATATATGTATGTATATATATACATATATATATATATATATATATAAAACCTCCTATATCATATTATATGCCTTCTTGGAGAAAGGGGAGGAATAGAAGGAATGGAGAAAACATGGATTACAACATATCATAAAACAATATTTTAAATCATATGGATGTGTTATTTGGAAAAACTAAAACCAAAAAAAATATTTTTTAGAGTAGAAGCATAGAAGGAGATAAGGTGAGAAACATAGACCATTGTCTGTTACACTTGTAGCATTGGTCTCAAACCTCATCTGTTCTTTTTGTTTTTGTTTTTCAAACCCTTACCTTCTGTCTTAGAATCAATAATAAATATGGGTTCCAAGGCTGAAGAGCAGTGGGAGCTAGGCAATTGGGGTAAGTGACTTGCCCAGGATCACACAATTAAGAAGTATCTGAGGTCAAATTTGAACCCAGGACCTCCTGTCTCCTCACCTAGCGCTTTATCCACTGAAGCAGCTCATTGCCCTTTTCTTTTTTGTTTTTACTTTAAAATAGGAGACTTATGTTATAGTATGTGGTGACAATGTTATCACCTCCATTGTATAGATGAGAAAATGGAGCCCATATACGACATAGCTAGTCTTCTGACTCCAAATGCATGACCATTATACTGTCCATGAATCTCAAATATGGCCAGAGATCAAAACAGTGACTAGTCAAGAATTTTTGATTCTTCTCAGATTATATTCTTAAAAACAAGAACTTGGGTTCTGTCCCCGTAGTGAAAGATAAAAATAGTATAAGCTTGTTTATGCCCCAAAGTAAAAGATACAGAGACGTCCCAATTCAAGGAATCCATGCTTCTTGTCCCAAAAAGATGTTACTTGTTTCTAGTTGGGTCCAAATCAGAAACCACAAAACTACTCTCTCATGTTGGTCAATCCATCAATAAGCACATCTTAAACACTTGCTTTGTGCCAGGAATTGTACTGAGTGATGAGAATACAAAGGAAAGTAAGAAAAAAAAAAGCCATCTCTGCCCTCACTCAAAGATCAGAGCCAAGCTTAGGAAAGAATCTTTAGACAATCTTTTCTCGCCTCCCCCTCTCTCTGGGTGCCTACCTTGATCCATAAACTCCCAGGGTGGTCTCGTGTCACCCTAAGGAAAAGTATGAGGGAGGCATAGTTTGTCTTCACTGCCCTCGGAACTCTCCTTTCAATGCCCCTTTGACTCCTTTCAGTGACCCCTTCCTAAGTATCCAGTGCCTCAGTGCTGCCCACCCTCCTTCATTCCCCACCCAGTCTCCTTATCCAGCTCCATGTTCCCGACCTCTCTCTTCCCTGATGAAAGGTCCTTTCCTGTGGCCCATTCCCACAACCCCTAGGTCCAGACTAATGATCTAACTGTGAGATATTAATGGCTGTTAATGGCTAAATTTGTTTTAGAAAGACATAGCTATAACGTTACTGTCTTCATTGCTTGTGAATTCCTGAAGTTGCATGCAGCAGGATGAGATTTTACCCAGAAGAAGGTTTTTTCCCTCTTTCCCCCTCCCCCATCCACAAAAAGGTTGTCATGTTGAAGGCGTATTTGTCCTAGATTTTTACTGAAGCCCAACATAAAAGCCTTTCAGGCAATGAAAGAGAAACCATGCTAGGGTGGGACAAATGTAGGCAATGTAACTCTTCTTGAAAGTACTGTTAATTAGCCACTGAGCATCACCTGCATCCTGAGAACTGAGCAGCCTGTGCTTTAAAATGATTGTTTAGGAACCTATCAATGTCAGTGAGCTCACATTCTGTAAACATTTTATAGGGAGATTCTGCTGACATTTAGATGTAAGCAAAACAAAGAGACCTGAACAGAGGCCCATTGTGCTCCTGTCAGCTGGTGGGGCCCCAACTTCTTAACAAAAATAAGGTCCTCCGCTGGCTCTTCTTCACCCAAGACTGAGAATTAATGAAGTTCCAAGATTCAATGCACAGTTATCTCTGGCACCATCTATTGTGGTACCCAGATTTAAATCCCATAAACAGAATCAACAGCCTGGTGATTACACTGTGGCTAATATTTCAGAGTAGCACCATCTGTCTCACCACTACAGTTTAGGGGTGTCCTAAGAGGGTTGTTTTTCTGGTCTGGTGCAGATGAAAAACTTGGGACTTGAGCATTCAAGTCAGGTGTTGGTTTTTCTGAGCACAGGTCCCTGCATCTTTGCCTCTTGGGGATCCCTTAGGTCTGAGGAACTTCATGAGGGACTCTTCAGCCTCTATGTTATCACTATGGAGGTCTCTCCATTCCTTGCGGCAATCCAAACCAATCACGTTGGGGGTAGATCCCCACCAAGGAGCTGGTTCATGCCAACCAGGTCTGAGGCTGACCGGCATGGTCAAGGAAGCCAATCAAAGGAAATCTCCCACCTCTTGCCTTGCCATCTCATCCTGTCCTCACCAAGGCAACTGCCAGCCCATCGTCCTTTCTCCCTTTCATCTTCATCTTCCCAGGCAGCTTCATTTCCCTGCTGACGACCATTATCTCGCTTCTTAGGCTGGTGCCTACATTAGCCTTGCTGCTCTTGCCCATATTACTTGGTTTGTAGCCTGTATTTCTGTCTGTCTCTAGACTGTGGTGTTGTCTCCTGACCCCCTCTGACTTTTTTGGACAGAAAAGGTTTGCCAAACCCTGCCCAACTATGCCACTTGTCCACGAGGAATTGTGGGTATTCCTAAGCAGGCACAAATAGGACACTTGGGGGCCAGAGTTTTCAAACTGAGCACTGTTTTGTTTTGTTTTTTTGCTCAATATTACTCCTCCTGGCTTTCCAAGATCCACGTGATAACTTTTGCTGAAAGCTGCTGGTATATTCTCTCAGGTCTACTACACTCATTGAGGGTGTAGATAGGATTTACTCCCTCAGACTCTCTTAACCAGCATCCCTTTTGCATACTTACGCTGTGTGGCAACGCAGGATATGGAGGATAAAGTTTTGGTGTGAGCCTGCCCCCTCTCTCTCTTCTTCCCTGAATGCCACTGCAGAAGCTGGCTGAGAGCCAGGCAGGAGAATCTTATACTTAACTTGGAATATTAGGCTTTGAACCTCTACTTTTTTATGTCTTCTACTGCTAGTGATTGTTAATAAACTTTATGAAACATAAGAACTTGGAGTTATTGATTTAAATTGATATCTTACAGGGACAGGCAGTCAGTCTCGTTATATTCCTTAGAGATGGCAATCCCACAGAAGGACCTGGATCTGAGACTCAGATTATATAACTGAGGGGAGCTCCCCACCAGTTCATATGAGCTGAGCTTTGTTTCTCCCTGGCTTAAATAGAGCCAGTCCCATGAGGATTTCTTCCAAGGCACTGAAGGCAACAAACATCTAGAGAGTACCTCTGTGGTTGACAAGGTCTGTTCTTTGTCACTGGGAATATAGAAATAGATGAGGTAAAGACCATGCTGTCAAGGAGCTCTAATATGAATGGAAGAAGATAGACCAAAGGAAATACACATTTAAATAGAGTTTTCTGTGTTCCAGGCAGTGCAGTTGAGTGTACTAAAAGGGTTGTTTTTCTTGTCTGGTACAGATGAAAAACTTGAGACTTTAGCATTGAAATCAGGTGTTGATTTTACTGACCCTAGCTCCCTGAATCTTACTCCTCTCAATGGTCCAAGGAATTTCATAAGGAGCTATGCTATCCCTTCCACTCCATGTGGCAAGCAAGATTAACCACCATGGGGGCAGATCCCCACCAAGGGGTTGGCTCATGCCAACTCTATCTGTGCCTAATTCCAGATCTCTGGCTAAGACTTGAGTGACCAGGGTCACCAATCGTAGCAAATGCTAAGTGCTTTACAAACATTTTTTCATGGAAAGACCTCCAAGAACTGATGCAGAGTGAAATAAGCAGAACCAGGAAAACACTGCAAACAGGAAGTGAAACACTATGGAATGATCAAATGCAATAGACTCTGTTACTAATAGAAATGCAATGATCCAGGACAATTCTAAAACTTATAAGAAAAAATACTATCCATATCCAGAGGAAGAACTGTGGGAGGAGAAACATGAAAGGAAAAAACATATGATTGATCATGTGATTCAATGGGTACATGATTGGGGGTTTTAGTTTTGAAAGATCACTCTGTTACATGAATTATTACATGAATAATATGGAGATGGGTTTTGAGCAATAATACATGTATAGCCCAGTGGAATTGCTTGTCAGCTCTGGGAGTGAGGAGGAAAGAGGGAGAAAATATATATCATGTAACAATGGAAAAATATTAAAAATAAATAAATTGAATAAAAAAAACAAATATTCTCTCACTTGATCCTCAAAACCCTCCAAGGGGGGTGCTGTTATTATCCCCATTTTACAGTTGAGGAAAACTGAGACAAACTGCTAAGTGGTTTAACTAAGGTCAGACAAGCTAAGTGTCTAAAGTTGAATTTGAACCTATTTCATTTTCACTCTGAACCCCATAGCTACCCCATATACTTGTTTGTTTTTCATATTTAATTGCTTCCCTTGGTTTCTGTTTTCTGAATTCAGATCCTGCTGACTCCAAGAGGACAGCTAAGTGGCAAAGTGGATTGAGCACTGAGCTTGGGAAACCTGGTTCAAATTTAACCTCAGACACTTACTAAACTGTTTTACCTTGGGTAAATTACTTAACTGTGGTTGCCTCAGTTTCTTCATCTATAAAATGAGTTAGAGAAGGAAATGGCAAACCACTCCAGTATCTTTGCTAAGAAAACTCCAAGGGGCAGCTAGGTAATACAGTGGAGGAGCACCAGGCCTGAAGTTGGGAGGACCTTGGTTGAAACATAGCCTGAGACACTGCCTAGCTTTGTGACCCTGAGCAAGACACTTAACCCCCATTGCCTAGTCCTTACTGTTCCTCTGCCTTAGAACAAATACTTAGCATCAATTCTAATACAGAAAGTAAGGTTTAAAAAAAAGAAAAGAAGGAAGGAAGGAAGGAAGGAAGGAAGGAAGGAAGGAAGGAAGGAAGGAAGGAAGGAAGGAAGGAAGGAAGGAAGGAAGGAAGGAAGGAAGGAAGGAAGGAAGGAAGGAAGGAAGGAAGGAAGGAAGGAAGGAAGGAAGGAAGGAAGGCAGGAATGGAGGAAGTTCAAATGAGATTAGAAAGAATTCAGGCATGACTGAAATAACTGAACAACAACCTCTTAACTCCAGACCCAGCATTCTATCTACTGTGACATTTCATTGCCTCTATATAAATGATATAAATAGATGTTGTTTTATTATTATTATATGGATTACATTAAACTCCTTGAACTCATAAACACATATGGGTATAAATACATATATATATATATATATATATATATATATATATATATATATATATAAAGGTATACACACAAATAACAGGGATAAAAAGGAAATGAATGAAAAGAAATGAAATAAATAGCATGTAGTAGATTGTAGATTACAGGAAGCATTGCCAGTGGTTTCTTGACTGAGCCAGATTTGACATTTATAATGATACCACAAGACAAAATCCGAGCCAGTAAAGATGTATCACTGAATGTCACAAAAATTAAAGGGCAGCTTCTGACATAACTACACACCATTCCAAATAGGCAGAGAAATCCTATTAGCAGAGTAATCAAAACTCAGGAAATGAAAACTCCACTATGTGCCTTCAGATCAGACATCCCAAACCTGCTTGGATTGTGGAGGGATGAGGTATTCATCTGATACATTAATCAGGTATCCAGAGGACAAATATTCAAACTGCTGGCAAAATTCAATTATATATAAGAATTTGTCAACAGATTTTCCAACAAGTCTTTTCAGGCAGTGGGAGCTTATAGGGAAAAGCCTATGTCACTCCTAACTGGCTCTGGCTATTGCAGTATCGATTCATTTGAAAGAAAGAAATGTGCTTTTTTTCACTAAGGGAAGGAATCAAAAGCTTGGGAATCTTAAAGGTATCTTCAAATGAATTCCACATAAAACTATACTAATTATACCTATATACACAAACGTATATATGCATATATATGGGTATGCATAAATGCATACACATTGTATATTATATGTGTGTATCATTTCAATCCATCAGTAAACATTTATGCTGCATTTATTATGGGCCAGGCATTAGCTAAACTTTAAGAATACAAAAAAAGACAAAAGACAATCTCCTGCCCTCATGGAGTTTGAAGTCTAAAGGATCAGACGTATGCAAACAAATATATACAAAACAAGCCATCTGGAGGAAAAATGGGAAATATTTAGTGGAAGGAAGGCATTGAAATTAAGAGGGGTAGGGGAAGACTTCTGGTAGAAGGAATTTTCGTTGAGACTAAAGGGAAGTCAGGCAAGTTGTGGCATATGATTGTGATGGAATGCTACTGCTCCAAAAGAAATGACAAGCAAGTTAATTTTTTAAAACCATAGAAAGACCTACATGAAATTATTAGTGAAACAAGAAGAACCAAGAGAACATTACATACAGCAACAGAAATATTGTTTGAAGAATAACTAGTGAATGTCTGCCTCCAGAGAAAGAAATGATAAATAGAAACAAGGAAGAAATAGTTTTATATGCATATATATCTTTTTGTCAAATGATTCCGTCTCTAATACAGGGAGGGGAGAAAGGGAGAGAAGGAGCTACCTGGGAATTGTAATGTAACAAACAAATAAATTTAAATTTTTTTGAAGAATACACTTAATAAATCTCATTTGAATGTGTCAAAAAAAATAAAAGGAAGATAGGGAAGTCAGTAATCAGAGCAAAAAAAGAGAGTTTGGGGGGGGGATTAATGCTGAAATAACTACTGTTGTTGGAAATTATCTATCATTAAAGCTCAAATGAGATCAAAGTAGAAGATGTTAGCCCCAAGCAACACCATGACCATTGAATCAAGTCAGTCAAAATGGAGAGTTATATTCTTTCAGTTAACTCGACCTCATTTTAAATACCTAGTTCCTTGGGTGGTTGCCTGAACATAAACACACCTACCATATGCTTACTCAAATTGCAGACCCATTTTCTTGGAACTTATGCATATATCCTGCCTCTGCACTCTGCCTAATAACCACTTTATAATATCTAAGCCTTGCCTTACAGGATACCATTTATATCTGGCTCCTGAACATGTATCACCCAACTAGTCTGGCTCTTTTCACTCGAGAATTGTACACTATTTATCTCAATAAACATATAGTCATAGAACATTTTCTCTATAAAAACAGATGTATGTACAATCTCTGGAAAGAAAATGGAGGTAATAAAGTTTATGATACTGTTTTTTCTTCAACAAAACATATTGAACACACATTATAGCTTGGAATAATTTTGGATTGTCTTTTGATTATGTAATCTTTTACTTATTCATGGTGTTTGTATTTCAAAGTGATGCCAACAGTGTTTTATTTATTTATTTATTTATTTATTTTTACTCTTATATTCTAATACTATGGATCCTAAGCATCAGTTTCAAGGCAGAAGAGCAGATAAGGGCAGGCAATTGGGTTTAAGTGACTTGGCCAAGGTCACATGGCTAGGAAGTATCTGTTCAAAGCTATTCAATGATGAGGTTCTCCTGAGGTTAGCAGGAGAAATGAGTGAGGAAGAATCAAAAAGCCATCATAGATATCCTGTCAGTAATAATAATAACAACTATTGCTATCATTATAAGTAACGTTTACATAGCATTTACTATGTTCCAGGCCCTGGGCCAAGTGTTTTACAACTACTATCTCTTTTGAACCTCACAACAACCTTGGGAGGTAGGTACAATTATTATTTCCATTTTACAGATAGGAAACTGAGACAGAAGCTAAGTGACTTGCTCAAGGTCACCCAAAAAGAGACCAGATTTAAACTCAAGTCTTCATGATTCCAATTTCAGGACACAATTCATTATACCACGTAGCTACCCAATAGGGCCAAAGTACAGACCCAGGAAAAGAAAGTCAGGGCTATAGGTATGATTCAGCTATAGAACAGAATTTTGGAGAAGCTTCCACATGGGGAAGAGTCTTTCAAGGCCCCAAGGAAACCATAATCCCCTTTGATGCTTTCAGGATACCTCTTTAGCCTCCTATCTAGCTATGATCTAAAAGAAAGGAAGGTAGTATGGACTAAAAAGAAGTTTTCTAATAATCAGTCAAAAATATTTATTAAGTGTGTATTATGTGCTTGAGATATGAAGAAAGACAAAACAACAGTTTCTATTCTTCAAAAACTCACAATCTAAAGGGTAAGATAGTACTCAAGCAACTATTGTACTACTGGGGAATTAGGAACCAAAGTTTGAAAGGCCTAAGAGAAAGAGGGAACAGATAAAAAAGAAGCACTACTTCCTCTCTTAGGTAGAGCTACACAAGGGAAGGGGAGAGATTTGATCAAGGTACAGAACTGAGAGGCAGGGAGGAAATCCCCTCAGACTCTGGTTTCTTTCTGGCTTCTTCCCTTGATAGATATTATCCTGATCCCCTTAGTACATTAGATGAATAAGACATTCAGTCTCTTTTAAGCAACAAGATCTATTTATTCTTTAGAGTACTTAGGAATGGTAAAGTTTAGGGTAGAGGGAAACTTAGGAAATCCCTAATTTCTATTTTAACCTAAATTCCCCTCAGGGGCTTGAAAGCTTAGGTCTAGGGACCTGAGTCCCTGGTGAGATTATGGAATCAGGCTGTTGGATTTTCCTTGATCTAGAAGGATGTTCAGTTGTATAAGACATCAATTGAAAATCTTCTTGGGTGGATAGTCTCTTCTCTTCCCCAAAAGGAAAAAGTCTCTATCCACTACTGAGGAAGAGATGACTAATCTGATTTTCTTCAGGTAAATGAGGGATCACCACTGGTTGAACTCAGCAAGATGCTCCTCTCTCTCCAAGTTCAAAAGAGAGGACTCGCTCTCCAACTGCTGATCTCCTTTTCTTGGCTAGAGGTTCTAGCCCATACCCTGTTGACTGCAAAATCCCATTCTCTTCCTGCATGATGTTTTCCTGCAAACCAAGTCCTTGCAATGTAGTCTGTAATCCTCTCATCTATTCTATGTACAATCAAGATACATCTGGATTAAACTGGAGATGATCAACAGAAGGGAGGCATTGTCATTAAGGGAGATTGGAAAAGTCTTCTTGTAGAGGACTAGATTTTATATGGATAGACTTTGTTCTCTCTACCCCTCAATTATTCCTTCACTCATTCATTTAGCAACTATCTGTTAAGCAGCAATTGCCACATATGGGACACAAAGAAATTCACCCTGAGGTCTGTCCCCTCCCAAGCTTTCAGCAGAATGGAGGTTCCTTGTGGACGGATTGGATTTCACCTTATCTTTATGCCTCAGCACAAGTATGATGTTTTGCCCATACTGAGAACTTAATAAATGTTTATAGAATTGAATGTAGCTTGGTGAAGTCAGAGAGATTGGCATTTCCAAATGAAAAAATTAAATAATGATTCAAGATCATCACTGGGAAATATGTAAGTAAATGTTAGAAACTAAGTTTTAAAATTATCTAAATACAGAGGAGGTAAATATTTCTAAAAGTAGGATTTCTGGAAGACATGACTTGAAGATTAAGAAATATTTTGATGAGTGTAGAAAAGAGAGAGCATTCTGTATTAAAGGAATAATGCACGCAAAGGCTTAAGGGGAATGTTCTCGGTTTATACATTGGACAGTAATGATATAAGCTTCACTACAGTTTGATGTTTCATGACAGGCATAGAGAATTAGGTAGAGACTGTGAACACATGACTACTTCTTTGAACCTAAACTTCTGGAACTGGAAATCTTCTAAGAAAGGCAGCCTATAACACTCAAAAGAGCACTTGATTTCAGATAAGCCTAGATGCAAATTCCAATTCTGTTACTTAATAGCTGTACGGCCAGGCAAGTAACTTAATTTCCCTGGGCCTTGGTCTCTTCATCTATACAATGAAGAGATTGAACTAAATAGCCCTTCATGTTTCTTCAAACTACATACCTTTGGTCCTGTGATCCTAACAAATTCCCTCATTTTACAGTGAAAGCTAAACATCAGAGAGGGCAAATGATTTGTCCAATGTCACCCAGATTATAGTAACAGAATTGGGGCAAGAACTCCCAGACCAATACTCATTTCATGAAAGTGTGTTGCTTAGGATTTAGAGCTAGAAGGAATATTAGAGGTCATATAATCCAACCTTATTATTTCACATGTGAGGGACACTGAACTTAAAACAAGATCTTTTGGCTTGAAATTCAGTGCTCTTTCTCCTGCACTATGTCATTTAAAAAATAAATTTCTTTGCAAATGCCCTTCTTCAGTCAACTCTACAGAGAGCCTGGGTTTTGATAGCCTCCAGTTCAGTCATCACCTGCCTCAACCAGCTTCTCAGTTGTAGATTGACTACCTCCCTCACCAAAAAAAACAACAAATCTCCTTCTCTTGACTCCAGAACTAAAGCAAGCCCACAGATAAGCAATCTTAGTGATGTAGGATTTGACTTTAGCTCACTGTAGTGATGTAGATATTAAAGATGAAACTGAACTAAAACAGGGTAATGACTCCTTGGTAGTAAGCTGGATGCATCAGTCTGATAAATTGGGAAAAACATTGACTTTGGAATCAGAGGACCTGAATTTAAATCCTACCTTTCTCACTACAGTCTTTATGACCTTAAGTGACTTAACCAATCTGTGCCTCACTTTCTTCTTCTCCAAATGGCTCCCCCTTTCAGCTCTAGATCTATGTTAATAACTATTATTGCTTCAGTCTATACTCTGATATCAACTAAGTGCCAGGCATATAACTGGATGTTTGTAATATCAGATTAAGAACTTGTTAAAATCAAGGTAGTTTTGGCACTTGGGAATTCAAAAGCTGTGTGGACAATAGATTTTCCACTTGTCAAGATCCTTCCTTCCTTCTTACAATGATTTCACTGATATCATTGAATTATATGATGTAAAAAAAAACATGGAAAGACATGAAATTATGAAGAGCAAAACAAGCAAAACCAAGAGAACATAATACAGAGCAATTGATATCATTTGAAGAATGACTTGTGTATTTCCAACTCCAGAGAAAGGACTGATAAATAAAAATAAGTAAGATATAGTTTTATATAGTTTTGTCAGATGATACCTTCTTTAATGGAGGGAAGAAAGGGAGAAAGGGAGTTAACTGGGTATTTTGATGTAACAAACAAACAAATAAATAAATGCTTAAAAAAGAAAAAAGAAATTGAAGTTATTTTTTTAAACGCTTACCCTTCCATCTTGGAATCACTACTGGGTATTTGTTCCAAGGCAGAAGAGTGGTAATAGCTAAAAAATGGGGGTTAACTGACTTGCCCAGAGTCTCATAGCTAATAAGTGTCTGAGGTCATATTTGAACCCAGGACTTCCTATCTCTGGGCCTGGCTTTCAATCCACTGAGCCACCCAGCTGCCTCCAAAATTATGGGGATTTTTTTAATTCTTCACGTTTTCTCTTCCAACTGAACACCAACCAATTTCAGCAGATTACTTTTAGAATCTGACCTTGAAATCCCTGCATAGTTGCAAATTCCACAGCATTCCTTGGGAAAACAAAAACAAACAAATACCAAATTGTGGAGCAAAAAGATTCTAGCAGCTCTCACTAAAAATACATAATCTCAGGACCCCCAGGCAACTCTCTGAGATCAAAAATTGCAAAACAGTTGTTGATCTAAGTGGGAAGAGAGAGTTTCCTTTCTGGAAGTTCCCTGCACATGGATTAGTAGATAGAATTCTAAACTTGAAATCAGTCCAAAACTCACCTCTAATACTTACTAGCTATGTGAGCCTGGATGAACCATTTTAATTTCTTAAGTCACAGTTTCCTCATCTGTATCCTGGAAATAACACTGATACTGGCACATGGTACTTAATAAATATTGTTGACTATTAAGGAACAAAGTCAGGGGGTTGTTTTGAGATGCAAATGAGTTCATGTTTA
The DNA here is from genome assembly GCF_027887165.1 of Monodelphis domestica. Taxonomy (NCBI): domain Eukaryota; kingdom Metazoa; phylum Chordata; class Mammalia; order Didelphimorphia; family Didelphidae; genus Monodelphis; species Monodelphis domestica. The sequence continues at coordinate 169,710,379 of NC_077234.1, read as the reverse complement.
TAAAAAGCTCTGCAAACCTGAAAACACTATCCAAGTATTGGCTGTAATTTTTATTTTCATTATACTAATGGAATCATTGGTCCAATATCCCCCCCAAAATGTTTTGGGTTAAAAAAGAGAGTGACTCTTTAATCAGACCTAAGTACAGGAATGCTAGTCTGCTCTAAGTAGAGAATTTGGTCAAAACCCAAACATAGAAATGACATTTCTGAGGGTGGCAAGGGACTCTGTCTAACTTTTCAATCAGACATTACCCTCATAGTTTGGTTTGATCCCCTTCCTGAACCTGAGCCTAAAAAAGTAGCTCATTTCCTCCCCTTTTCCCAGCATGCAAAACAACATCCAAGTCTCAAGATTGAGTATCAGGAAAATTCTTCCAGTTCCCTATGCTGTGTAATTTAGAAAGAAACCAACTTGTAAATTCAGCAGCTTGTTACTGCTTCTTCCTGTCAACCAATAATAACTGACTATCCCCGTTCTTAAGGATAGACACAGTCAAACGATCAGAGCCAAAAATAATTTTCCTATATTTTTCAAGCTACAGTAAATCATTTTTGGCACTGAATTACTTCCATTTCTTCCTCTCCAGAGTATCATTATGGAATTCAGGCCTCCAGAGCTGAATTATCAGCTTTGGTTGTTGGCTTAAAGACTGGGAATACAAGTTTCCGTGTGCACTAATTATGGTATTCTTTACTGGCTGACATGTTTCATCTGAGGATTTCCCAGCAATATCACTTAGTGATTTATCTCCCTGATCCTTATAGCATCCCCCGGGGGCAGAGATAACACTATCACTCTTGGCCCTTTCACAAATGAGGGAACCTTTCTATGAATGTCTGGGTTCAAGGTCACATAGGTCTCAGCTCCCCAGAGGAAGTGGGGAGTCTTATTTAGGATGAAATGAGCACCAGGGCCTTTCTTGAAGACAATTATATCTAGATCACTAGTACCACCCACAGATAGCCCTCTCGGCCAGAAAGCAGACTATTTATTCAGCTGCCCTGGGTTGGCAGATATCTCATCAGAACATATACCTACCAGGCAGCATCATTAGGTGAGTAGTTTTAGAATCCCTGGATATCAACAAACAGAGGGATTGGAATGGAGAAGGAACAAATAAGGGCCATCAGAAGAGGTCTGGCACTGGGCAAAGCATTTGGTATAAGAAATGGAAAATGGAGTCTGAAAAAAAAAACAAAGACACAGAAAATGTCTGTGCTTAGGGAATCATTTCTTTGCCAACCCTAAAGCACTCTATTAGCTACTATTATTATCATTGGTAGTTATAGTAGCAGCATACCAGTGAAATCATAAGACCAGTAATTCTCCCTCCCATAGGCAATTTCTTTCTTTGCAATGCCACTGCAGAATGATTAAAGTGAGCCCTTGTTCAGTCCTGTCCAACTCTTTGCAATCCATTTGGAGTTTTCTTGCAAAGCTACTGGAGTAGTTTGTTTGCCATTTCCTTCTCCAACTCATTTTACAGATGAGGAGACTGAGGTAAACAGGAGTAAGTGACTTGCCCAGCATTAGATAGATTTGAATTCAGGAAAAAGAGTCTTCGTGACTCCAGTCCCAACACTATCCTCTGTACCACCTAACTGTTGCCTAAAGTGAAGGCTCCTATCTACAAAGCATTTTTTTTCCCTTGCCTCTCAGATCTCTGCTATCCCCGGGTGAAAAAGAAATTTTTGACATATACAGTGGAAGAAAAGGTACAAAAAGGCTTTCTGCAGCTCTTCTTTCCTGATGGCTATGTATATTGTTTTCTTAAGCAGTTTGAGGGCAGAGACAATTTCTTTTTTGACTTATTTAGTTCCATCACCCAAAATGAGACCTAGCTCATCATAGGCATTTAGTCAAAGCTGAATTAAGTTCAATCCCTTTGGAAAAATAATATTCTCTGCGACTTTTATCTCTCCCTCCATTTTCTTTCTTTCCTTCACTCTTTGCAAAGGTTGAACCTTCTGAGCAATCAGATCAGTGCTCAATAACTGAGAAAGCTTGAGTTGCAAGCAAGAAGAATATACATTGAGAAGAAACATCACAATCAATTAATAAACTTTTTGATTTCCGTCTAACTCTGGACAGATAAATTTAAGGGGCACTTGCAATATCTTCTGGTTCTGAACACTGTTCATGGCCCTACTTTCATCCTGAGTCCTGAGACTCTTAAGATTCAAAGTCAAATCTGGGGATTTTTGGTAATGATAAATGAGATTCAGAGTTCAATCTTTCTCCAGCAATTTTCAAACAGCAATCTGAATCCCTCTGATGGCCAAAAACAAACCATCTTTCTAGGATGTAAAGATCAGGGAATTTTTCTGGGCTAGTTTTGACACGAATATGTTAATAGGAAATTTTTGTCCATGTTCTTTCTATTTCTCAAGAGAAAAATTTAGGGTAGTAGGATCATAGATTTAGAGCTAGAAAAGGCCTCAGAAAGGGTTTTACCCTTTCATTTTACAGATAAGGGAACTGAGGCATAGAGATATTCATTGAATTGCCTAGGATACAGCTAAGAAACATATAAGGCATGATATAAATCCAGGTCTTCCTGTGTCTTAATTCAAAGCTCTATCAACTATATTGTGCTGCCATTCTTTGTCCACCATAAAGGACTTAATGATTTTAATGGTGGAGGTGAAATCAAAGACACAATGATTATATAACGGTGCATGGCAGAAAATGATGAAATGAGTGCTGTGAGTTAGGGAAAAAGATATTCTCCTCAGATAAAGAAACAAAGCCATAGGGCTAAGTCAATAGAGACCCTCAGAACTCTAGCATTTTAGCACAATGCCTGACACATGGAAGGCTCAAAGCACTTCATAAACGTTTACTATATTGATTATTGAAGTTGTACTTTCTTCTCCTTACTGGCAACAACAGGTTAACTAGGATTGATTCCATCTTTAAGGAGGCTTCAATTATTTTAGAGATTACTAACTACAGAGAAATGCATTTTCCCACTGGAACAAAGCTAGTCTTTATCAACTCCTGAGCCTCTGCAGCTCTCACACTTTCCCATTTCCTTTCTGCCTCAGAATGCAGTTGATTAACTGTGTACTCTACATGAGCCTTAAAAGCTTTAAAAACCCAAACTATGCCAGAGGAGGCTGAAAGTGCTTCTAGCTCCTTCCATCTTCCTTAGTACTCGAATAATACATTTGTTTTCCCTTTGAGTATCACTCCTCTGTTGTTTGAGCCCCACCTAGTCTTAGGGTCCTTTATTGGTGAGATTCTCCCTGGGCTGTCAAGAAACCCAGCCTGGGAAGCTCCCACAGCAAGTGGTAGGGTGAGAGCTTACCAAAGGTCCCTTCCAACATCTAAAGCAATTTGATTCTCAGATTCTAAAAGTTTCTAATCTGTAGCTTCACATCTAACCCCTAACCCTGCCTAATGATCTCCTGATGGATGTCACTGACTCCTAGGAAATAGGAAAAGGAAATATAAATGCATTAAGAGGGCCCAGAACCACCACCAGGAACATAAATCAGGCTGTCACCACATGTCTTCGAAGGGATGTCCCCAAAGTGCTATGAATGAGACTAAGAGGTAGTGACACTGTTTGACAACACTCTGGCTAGCAGAACTGCCTATTTTATGACCTCAGCACTCACCCCTAAAGAGGAGAGAATAGGAAAAAGGTTCTCTTAGAATCATTTGTCTCTCCCTTTAAAAAAATGTCTGAACATATAATCAGAACTGAATAAATCCCACCTCTAGAGTGTCAAAAGCTGCAGTAGCTGCAACAGATACAGTACAAAGGGGCTTCTGGCTGTCCATCCAAAGCTCTAGCTAATTCTCACATTTGTTCTAAAGTCATGGTATTAGAAAAATCAATCCTTAAATTATTTTCTAGACATTTGAAATGTAATGCCTAAGAGGAGCTATCTCAGAAAGACTTCTGCAAAAGTTGAAGGTCTCGGTGGGGTCAAAGGGCTGAACGACAGAAATAGTGAAAAGGAAAAGAAAGGCATTTCCTATTCTAGGCCAGAATAGCTTGACTGGCAGAAAGAAGCCAGTGAGACAGAGGACTTGTCTCCAATCCATACTTTAGTCTCTAGCCACTTAAGATCCCAAAGAAGTGCGGTAGATGGAAAACACGGAATTTACTATCTCTTCTCCACAGGATTTTCTCTACCAAACCATAGCAGTTCTTCGACTAGGAAACTTTCTCCACCTGGGCACTACTTCTCACTTTAAAAGGGCTCACCATCCCTGAGACCTCATCTTCACCCAGGCTGGCTCCTCTTAGAATTTCCAATTGAAGAAGGAGGCCTGGGTCAATCATTTCTTCATTCCTCTCCAGACTGCACTGCTGACTCATCTACACAGGGCAGGAAAATGCATTTCTCTATAGTTAGTAATCTCTAAAATAATTGAAGCCTCCTTAAAGATGGAATCAATCCTGGTTAACCTGTTGTTGCCAGGACATAGGAATGGGGAAGACACGTTCAAAGGACATCTCTTTTTAGCCCCCATTTATAGGTTTTCTTCCTCCTTTAAAATTCAGGCTCTTTAAGGATTGGAACTGTCTTTCCTTCTACTTCTATTTGTATTCCCAGGGCTTAACACATGAGTATTTAATAACTAACTTGTTGACTGGTTACTGGAGGCATTGTGGAATGGGTGAAGGAAATAACTTTTGATCCAGGAAGAATTGCTACAAGACTGTGGCTAGCTCTTCTCCTTCCTATGGGAGGGATCTGAGATCTGAGGCTGGGGGGGAGTGGAGGAGTCAAAAGGAACTGGATTCCATGGATCCTGAGGTAAGTCATTCTCTAGATAAGAGAAGACTATAACAGTCTATCTAAAAAAAATACCATAACTCTACAGATGAAGGGAAGTGTCATTCAGTCAACCTGGTGTCTAGAGCTGAGGAGAAATAAAGGTAGCAGCATACTGGCTAAGAGTGAGCCCAGGGAGTCCAATGGATCAGCTCTTCTGGCAGAGACTCTATGCCCTGAGAAAATCCCAGCAGGTAAATGACATTTTTAGCCCAGTCTGGCATTAGTAACTCAACAGCAAAGCAGCTTTCCTGGTGCCATCTGGCAACCATTATCCTATATCAATATAATGGATTTGCCATAGTCTCTTGGCCATTATAGCCGAATGGTTATTTGCCAGTAACCGACAGCTGGCCAGAGGCAGAACATTCAGCCTAGTCCATGCCAGCAGCAACTGAGTCCAGCGAAGAGCTAATACAGCCACAAAGTGGTCTGCTTGACCCAGTCCAGCAATCACCTGGCCCATTCAGCCAAGATGGTGTGCGCTATGAGGAGCAAACCAAGTTGAGCTAGCAGCCTACCAAAGATATCATGCCCTACAAGGAAACAACTTAGCTGAGCAGTAGAGAAATATATCCATCACCAGTACTATGTCCCTACAGCAGTTCATGAGTATCCTCTAAAGAAAGAGAAGAGAACAAGGCCCAGAAGGTATGTTCCTTCTTGCATGCCCCTCTACCATCCATGCCCATTCATTCATTGACATGTGATTTTGGAGTGAGCGTGTAACCTTGGTTTTGAAAGAAATGCTCTGTAACTACTGTTCTTATGTTATTTGAGTAAATGCCTTTGCTAAAGGACTGAGTTTACTACTACTGGCTGATTTTCAAGGAGAACTACACAAGTGAGAGTATGTGAGCCAGGTTTATAAGGATAGCCACTGGCAAGGATACAGCTAAAACCTAGAAAGCAGTAGCAGCTACCCCTCTGGGACCCAACCTAGCAGTATGACTGGGTGGTAGGTGAGTGCCCCTCCACCAAGCGTTATAACGGGAACAGCCAGCAGGGTCCAGATAGAGGGGCACAATAAGTGTTCAGTCCAATACAGAAAAAGGAATTTAACCAAGCAAGAAAATACCCATGTGCAGCATTTCCTATGGTTGCTGCTATATCTCTAATTAGACTCCTGTGATCACAGAAGCAGTTTAAATGATAACCAATTACAAAATGTTATGATTTGAGGCATTCATTTAAGTAGTGGTTTATGGTCATTTACTACTTTCCATCTACATATGTCATTCCTAATAGTATCTATAGGAAGTGCACAGGGGAATGAAGAAAACCAGCTGGCTTTCAATAAACTCAAAATATTCAGTGACAAAATTTGTTTATAAAATCCTGCTATCCGTGACTTATCTTTCCAAGACAAGTAATGTGTTCTGTAACTTAAGCAAAAAAGCTGAAGTCTTTTTTTTTTGTTTGTACTGTTATCTCAAACTATTTGTCTTATAAAACAACCAATTTAAAATGATAGCTATAAAATCACTAGTCTGAAAAGGGCCTCCAGAGAACATCCAGTTCAGTTCCCTGCTTCAGGCAACCTCCATCTAAATCCTGAGAATAAAATACAAAAGTTAGCTATATTTTTTCCTTAGAGAACTCCTTGGATAACTTGTCCATGTGTCTTCAATCCTTTTTATCAGGCAGAACAGCATCCAAACAATAATCAAAATTGTCAGTAATAAGCAAAACAATAGCAGAAAGAGTAGTTATTCCCATCATTAACTAGTTAATTTTGTCTTTAACCAAGTGTCTAATGGCTTCCAGACATTTTTTATGTCAAATCAATAGCTCATGCCCAGTTCCAAATGACACTTGGAATATCCCTAAACTTCCAAGTAAGCTATAAGGTCCTCTGGAAATGCCCAACTTTGGGGTGTATATTTTATTTGCATCTGTATAATAACCATCTTTAAGTAGATTGCCAAAGATGTGCCAGGACTAAAGTCAAGAAGACTCCTCTTCCTGAGTTTATAATCTGACCTCGGACACTAGCTGTGTGATCCTGGACAAGTCACTTAACCCAATTTGCCTCAGTTTCCCCATCTATAAAAAAAGCTGGAAAAGGAAATGGCAAACTACTCCAACATATTCACCAAGAAAATCCCAAATGAGATCATGAAGAGTCAGACATTACTGAAAAAAGATGAACAATAAAAATACTTCTTGAATGATTAATAGCTACAGACAAATTTTAGCCAAAGATAGTACTTTGTATACCTTAAAAAGCAATATTTATGTTATATATTAATACATTGATGTGACTATAATTAGAACATCTTACAGAGGGGGAACAAGCACTGAATCAATAGATTTACTCTAAATGTTTCACTCTGCTGCTATATTTGTGATCTTGTACAAGTCAATTAACCACTTTGGTCCTTAGTTCCCACATGTATAAAATAGGGGTATTAGACTAGATGATTCCTGAAGTCCCATCCATCTTTAAGATTCTATATTTACATATATCCTAAGGGATATGTTAAGGACCCTTATGTTTAAAATTCCATACAATACTGACAAATATTCAGTTTGCATTGACATACTGCAAAGAACAGAATATTTAGGACAAACAATATATTACAAAACAAAACGCACATCAATCTTGAATTCTAAGGTCAGCCCAAATGACACAAAAGTATTATCCATTTCAATATCAAAATTCTTTATTTTCAACAAATTCTACTATGCTCTCATTTCCTATTGTTATTGCCAAGGTTGTATGGCCTGTTCTTGACATAGCTTGGACGAGATATTGGAGTATTTCCTAGCATTCCAATTTCTCTATGACCCTGGCAAAACTGCATTACCTTCCCCTGTGGTTACTTGGTCCATGTCATCCCTTTCCTATCAGATCTCATGGCCTCTACACCCCCTAATTCAATGACTGGCATTTGAATAAATGCTTTTTAATTAACTGATCGATAGATCCATCTACTTACTGTGGAATCTCAGAGAATGATAATAGCACCTAGCTCCCAGGATCAAAAAAGTAATCTATGTGAAGAACGTTGCAAGCCTTAAAGCATTATATAAATGAGAGCGTTTGTGATTATGATAATCCTTTCAGGGTTGACGTGGTGATGGAGCAACCAGGTCCCAGTCTGAGAAATAAGCACGTAGTGAAGCATCTCTGGTTCTTTCAGGAAAAACACAAGGAAACAAAAAAAAATTGTTTTAGTTTTGCCCACAACTCACTGAGTGACTATCTCCGTGTTATTAAATGCTTCTGTACCTGTGAAATTTGGAAATACTTGATGCAAATGTTATGAAAAGCTACTAAGGAAATTAATTTTTTAAGCAAACATTGCACTATGTAAATGTAATGTGTGATAGTAAATGATGTAACTACAGAAGTACTTGAGGGAGTTATATATTCCAGAGTTCTCAATGAGTATTTTATCTCACAGCTAGAGTTCAGTCAGTTAATAGTTGCAAGGGTGGGGAGATACTGATTAACGGTAGGAGGGGCAGAAACCTGGGTTCTCCCTAGCTGTCCAGTTTCTGTCAGCTAATCAGTAAACTGGCCAGAGAGGGTTACAAATGCCAGTTTTAACACATAGGTACTTCAGAAATTCTGGAGAATGATTCAGGCTCTGAAAGGGATAGTCCAGAATGATTGACTGGGCAGAATGAAGGACTGTGGTGTTCCCTGGTGTAATTACCCAGATGTGCTGAACTCTGATCATTCACATTAGACAGTAGCAATCAGGCAGTGTATAGAACCCCATCTGGTTTTCATATCACATCAACGAGGTGTTGAAGTGGAAGGCTTTTGCTTCTCTGAGTCTGAACAAAAACCTCCTAAGCTTTCACTGAGCGAGGGAAGAGCGTGCCAACTGTCCTCAGCTTGGGCATCATCCTTTGATGTTCTTTGTCAGCAAATCCTGAGCTATGGGACAAGGCAAAGGATGAAGTGGTAGATGTCGGCACAGAGATTGCAGAATCCACCAGTGATTTTCTGGGGCTGTCACTGGCCTTTCGAACTCTGGGGATGCAAGTGAGACTTTCTGAGGTGAACCAAACACTAACCAGACACCCCCCTTTTTAACATTCTCAGCTGTGTGTTTGTGGGAAATAGAGAGCTTGGAGCTCTGCCACATCTTTGTAGTATGCCGTGGTTGGTGTTTCTGTTTAACGGGGGTGGTGGTGGTGACAGAAATACTGATTCCAAACCCCAAAGCCTTGCTAGAAATAACAGTCCTCTTCCCAAGAAGCCTTACAATTAACTCCATGTGTTAAAAGATATTCAATTATTTAGCTGCTCATCTAGAGTGAATGTGAAATGTATGGCTTTAACCTCATCCTAAGACCATGCCATTTCCTAATAATATACTATTCTGGGGAGCTAAAAGGAAGGAAAGCAGGTTGGGAATGAGTGAAAGGGAAGCAATATGCTAAAATGGTGAAAGGATTAAATAAAGCTCTTGGCCATTTCATGCTTTCAGCCAAGTTACTAAAATCATAACCAAAGACATGGAGAAAAATGCTCAGGCTGGCCCTGAAAAGGAGGTGTCTATACATGTCAAATAGACCTTTTCTTTAAGTTCCAAACTGGAACTGGGATCCCCACTAGAACAAGAATCTTCAGTAGCTTGAAGCAAAAGCTGACCTTGTCTAAGAAAGGAATCCAAAGAGAAAGAAGGAATAACAGAGCCAATTTAGTAAATTCAATTAGAAAAATCATTTATTAAGTACCACCCTTGCCCCATGCATAGTGCTAAAACCTATAGACACAAATTCAAAAATGAAACAGCCCCTGTCCCATGGAGACTACATTCTACTGGACACTTTAGAATATTACTTTTTATAAATATACAGTTTTTGGTGCTAGAAATTTCTCTTCCCCAAAGCAAGGAAGCATTTATTTTGTTATTAGTCGAGTTTCATGTTAGGGTTAAGATTTAAAGCCTCCAGTGAACAAGCAAAATCCAAGGAGCATGGTTTTCAAGTCTTACCTATGATTGCCTTGTCCTGCCTTTGCCTCCCTGAAATCCAACTCTTTTCACTGGCTCTTGGATTTCCCTGGTGCAGACGAGTACCAATCTTAATCTCTATTTTAGCTACTAAAGCACTTATCTATATTGCTTGATATCATAGGTATCATCATCCACAGATACTATGGATGGGGTTAGAACAGTGATGGTGAACCTTTTAGAGACCAAGTACCCAAACTGCAACTCTCACTACACAAGTGAGCTATCCTTTACGCCAGACAGGAGAGAGAGGAAGTACTCCCATTAGGCTGCTAAGCAGAGGGATTGGCATGTGAGAAATGTCCTCAGGTGTGGTGGAAAGGGAGAGAGGAGCAGCCCCTATGGCATGTGTGTCATAGGTTCATCAACATGGGGTTAGAGTCATAATACCTACTTTTCTTATACTAAATTCCTACTCAAATGCCTGGCTGCTAAATAAAATAATGAGAATCAGGAAGACCTAAGTTTGAATTTTGCCCCATGTTTACTAGCTATGTAACTATGTATGTCACTTTACTTCTCCTAGCTTCAGTTTCCTCATCTATAAAATGGGTATAATAATAACATGTATCTTTTAGGATTGTTAGGAAGGTCAATAAGGTGTTTATGGCAAAAACTGGGGTTGAGGATTCTATGAACAATAATATGCTCTCTCTCAGATTCAATGTAGTTGCTTCAGTTTGGTTGATTGGTTGTTGTCTCCATATTCAGACGACCAAAATGACATTAGGTGATGTCTTTTGCCTTGCACATAAATTGGATTTAAGTGGGGTGAAGCTGTGCAGAGTCACGGGCTCACTCTCTTCCAGACTCATCGTAGTCCAGGAGCAAAGTAAAAGTCAGGATAACTGGTGATAGCTCAGGATGCATTGACTTCTTCAATGTCTCACCAAGCTTTAAGTGCTCCACAGTGCCTGCTTCAGCCACCTCCAAGGCCATTTGGACAAATTGTCATCATCTGCCCTTTCTTTCAGGGGAAATCTTCACCTGCCTGGGCTACGCACTATCCCCCTCAACTCACCAGCACAGAGGTCTGCTAGTTAGTTACCCTCAGTCTGGTTTAGCCCATCTTCCAAAGTGGTTTACTGATGTGTGGCCAGTGCACATGCGACAGCTTCTTTGGAGTCACAGGTTAAAGTAACAGGTGGGTACCAAAGATGAATGAGCAGCCCTGAAGAGGGCTCAGCAAGCCTTAGCACCAGCGATGCTAGCTAGTCTTCTCTCAATACTCCATGCATGCCTTCAATTTGGTAATGCAAAGCTGAAAGAGACCAACGATGCACTGAGGAAACTGAGGTTCAGAGAGGCTAAATGACTTACCTAAAATCACACAGGTAGAAAGTGATTTGGTGGCCAACTAAGTGGCTCAGTGGATAGAAGGCCAGACCTGGAGATGGGAAATCCTGGGTTCAAATCTGCCCTCAGACTTTTCCTGGTTGCATGACCCTTGATAAGTCACTTAACTCCAATTGCCTAACCCTTATCTCTCATCTTCCTTGAAACTGATACTTAGTAACAATTCTAAGACAGAAGGCAAGGGTTATTTTTTTTAAAAAGAAGAAAAAAAGAAAATAACTGAAGATTTTCTTCCCCACTATAGTTCTTAGGGTTAGAATGTTAGACTCTTTGTCCATTTGATTTCTCAAAGTTTTTTTTTTCTCTGATTTGCCTCCTTTCTAAAGCTTGCCATGATCTGACTAGTGTGCTTTACCCCTCCTCAAATTACAATGTATTTATTCATCAGGGACCTGTTACATCCCCACCCCCACCCCAGGTAGAATGTAAGCCTCTAGAGGACAAGAATGATTTCTTTTCTGTTACTGTAGCCCCAGCACCTAGCACATGTCTTGTACAAAACAGGCACTTAAATATTTGTTGATTGACCGACTATATGACAAGATTCCATTTTAAAGTCTGTGAGCCCTGAAAATTCTTTTGTATTGGCCCATAAACTGAGAGAGAAGAGATTTTTTTGAGGAATCAACAAGTCTTTGGGGCTAATCGGGTTGGCTTTCGATTCTGAAAGCTAAACAGAGAAAGTCTTAAGAGAAATCTGACTATGACAGCAGTTAGGAAGTCTTTATCAAGCATTATCCCAGATAGTGAAGCCCAGATAATGATCACTATGAATCATAGGAGCTTTCTTTGCCCTTTGGTTCAGCCACTAACATAATCGGGGAGCCTGTTTCCTTTTCAATCTGGTGAAGTGGTTGTTGCATTAGATGATCTGAAAAATTATTTCCATAGCTAAGCAATTCCCTTTGCAGTACAAATATTTGACTCTGTGTGTATTCCTAGAGAAACATTTTCAGGGGACGTATTTGATATTTCTCTTTTTTTATTAATGTTTTGATTCTCTGACCTCTCCATGGAGCTATTTCCAAGAAATATTGACAAATATGGGAATACATACATACATATATACATAGTGAATCAGAGGTCTTTAAATTTACTTATTTCTCTTCTAAATAGTAAATGCACTCTGGGGAACCTTTTTTCTTTTTCTTTCTTTCTTTTTTTTGAAAGCTAAGGCAAGTATAGACTCCTTTATTTAGCAAAAAAGAATCTAACTTAGTAGAAGGTTGAAAGTAGGCTACGTGTCCTCTCTGTCTTACTCTGCAATGTCCTTGTTATTCCTCTCTATTTTAGTTTCAGTTTTAAAGTTTTGTTATGTTATGAGAAACAACAAGGAGGCTTTTACATAAATCATCGGTGTGCTAAGGTGACAGACATGCTACAAATGCTGAGGAAAACAGAATTAATGTTTCCACTCTCCCTGCTCTAGCAGAGGAGAGCCTTTGTTAGCATTTCAGCAGGGCAGTTTACACAATGTATTGTCACTGTCTGCAGCATTCTTCTCCAGAAAATAAATTAAAAACAACAATACTGTGTGATGTTCAGATTCTGGATTCAGAGGAAAAGCAGAATAATGTCTTAGCTACTATCGCTTGGACTCCTGTGACCTTGGGCAAGTCACTCTACAACTCTCTGGCTCAGTTTTCTTTTTCCATTTTTACATCTTTCTTTCTACATTTCTGTAGAATGAGGGGATTGTAATCTGAGGTTGCTTCTAACTCCAAATCTATGATTGTCTACATAAAGGCTCCAAGTCCAAAGAAGCTGACGGTCTGGAAGTATGTCAATTCGCCACTATGACCTAATAAGCAAGAATAAGGCAGAATGGCTATCTATATTTGGGATTTGGCATTTGTATTGATTTGCTGAGTTTAGGTGTGAAAAAGATTATTGTCCAAGGTTACTCTTAAAATGTATAGTCCTCTGAAGCCTGGGCAGTAATATTGGGTAAAGGAAGAATTCTACCATTAATTCAGAATAATTATAGCATTTTGCAGATTTGAGCCTCTTGGCTATAAGGTCTCTTTTGTTCAGTTGAGAAAGACTCGTGTTTATTTTCACGCATAGGATAGAGAGCTGAGAGCTAAAAAATAGAATGTTCAAATGAATTCAAACTAGATTGGATGGCCAGACCTAATGAACATCCATTGATGGTTCTATTCTACTCAAAAACAACTTTTTAGTAGCAGGTCCATTCATATTTGAGTATGACACAAACCTGGGAGTGCTAGTATCCTGGAAAACATATCTAGAACCCAAAGAGTTCCTGAAAGGCTAACCTGTTGGGATAAATCAAGTAAGATTTAATTTAATAGAAAAAATGACTATATTTGAGTTCAAGAACTTAAATTGACAAGTGCAAACACAGTAGGTCTGGCTACACAACTCTTCATTTTTTTTTAATTTTATAGTATTTTATTTGATCATTTCCATGCATTATTCATTAAAGACAAAGATCATTTTCTTTTCCTTCCCCCCACCCCCCATAGCCGACGCGTGATTCCACTGGGTATCACATGTGTTCTTGATTCGAACCCATTGCCATGTTGTTAATATTTGCATTAGAGTGTTCGTTTAGAGTCTCTCCTCTGTCATGTCCCCTCAACCGCTGTAGTCGGGCAGTTGCTTTTCCTCGGTGTTTCTACTCCTACAGTTTGTCCTTTGCTTATGGATAGTGTTTTTTCTCCTAGATCCCTGCAGATTGTTCAGGGACATTACACCGCCACTAATGGAGAAGTCCATTACGTTCGATTATACCACAGTGTGTTTGTCTTTGTGTACAATGTTCTCCTGGTTCTGCTCCTTTTGCTCTGCATCACTTCCTGGAGGTCGTTCCAGTCTCCATGGAATTCCTCCACTTTATTATTCCTTTTAGCACAATAGTATTCCATCACCAACATATACCAAAATTTGCTCAGCCATTCCCCAATTGATGGGCATCCCCTTGTTTTCCAATTTTTGGCCACCACAAAGAGCGCAGCTATGAATATTTTTGTACAAGTCTTTTTGTCCATTATCTCTTTGGGGTACAAGCCCAGTAGTGCTATGGCTGGGTCAAAGGGTAGACATTCTTTTATCGCCCTTTGTGCATAGTTTCAAATTGCCCTCCAGAATGGTTGGATCAGTTCACAACTCCACCAGCAATGAATTAATGTCCCTACTTTGCCTCATCCCCTCCAGCATTCATTACTTTCCATAGCTGTCATGTTAGCCAATCTGCTAGGTGTGAGACAACTCTTCATTTTTAAAAGATGCTTAAGCTTTGGCAAACTGAAAGATCATTGAGTCAACAATGTAATATGGCATTTGTAAAAATTAAAGCAGTCTTGGGATACATTGAAAGAGGCATCATCTCCAGAATTAGGTGAGTAATAGTTCCATTGTACTCTGCCCTAGACCTAGAATGATCTCAAAAACTATGGTTGAAGGAACTAGAATATTTATTTAATGTGAACAAAAGAGTAGGTTGGGGACTATGAAAGGTAGATTCAAAGATTTAATGAACTGACAAATGGCAGAGTCATTCAGCATTTTCTACTTGACCCTAAAGAGTATAACTAGAAATAATGGATGGAAATTACAAAGAGGCAGATTTAGGCTTGATATGGAAAAATTAGTACTGTGCTTAGGCATTTATGAGTTCTTTAGGCATTCATGTCTTTAGGCATTCATGAGTTCTCTTTCATTGGAGATCTTTACCTAAAGACTAGAATAATAATTAATAATATTAATAGATATCCTTTGCATAATGTTTCCTATGTTTCAGGTATTATGCTAAATGCTCTAGAATTATCTTATTTGATCCTCATAACGTTGGAAACTTTGGTCCCATTATTATCCCCATTCTAGAGATGAGACAACTGAGGCAAGAAGGTTAACTGACTAGCGCAGTGACACATAGTTAATAAGTGTGTGAAGCTGGATTTAAATTCAGGGCTTCCTGACTTCAGGTCTGGCACCCTATCCACCTCTATGACTGCTCATCAGATGCATTACAGAGGGAATTCTTGTTCAGGCACGAACTAGAATAAGTGACCTGAAATTTGGTGATTCCCTTATTCTGACTGAGGGAAACTAAGTGCTATTCAATTTTCTTCAATTCAGTGAACATTTATTAAGAGCCTAATGAGTGCAATTCATTGTGCTGAATCCCTGGGATGTGAAGACTCTTCCCCCTGGGATTTAGTCTTCAAAGATAAAAAGTTCAATCCCACCAAATTGAGCATCCTTACAGCGATACTAAGAAGCAAGATAAAAACATCAGACCACTTACTAGACAACTCAACAGACATTACATGATATTATCGATTCTACAATTCAACAAATATTTCCATGCCTCAATAAATCTGGTCTCAAGTGTCTTAATATGTGTCAGGATAATTACTGGCAGATCCAGGTTAATTAAAAGATAAAGATATGCATGACTTTTTTCCTCTGTAAGCATTCACCTTGGATGGAATAACATACCATAGATAGCTAGTTAGTACCCCAAAAAGGATTAATTTGGTTTAGATCACCAAATTTCAAGTATAAAGACAGACCCACATGAATCTAGTTTGTTTCTATTAAGATACTTCCAATGCAGTTTGCCAGGAAAGGTAAACCATGTAGCCTAATCTGTTGTTTTTTTTTTTATTAATTAAGCGGTCAACAAATATTTATGTAGTGCCTACTATGTAAGGCCCTGAGGCCCTGTAATTTTTGCTCTGTGGACAATAAAAATAAATTAAAGGTTAGATTCCTACCCTGGAATAGTTAGGGCTGAATCCAAGAAATGGTAACAATATCCCACAGGTCTCAAGCCAGACCCACATCATGCTCCACTCCAGTTGTTGCTACCATTCTAGACTTCCTGTGATCCTGTGGGAAATCCCCTAACCATCTCTATGAAACTACCCTTTAGCAGAAAAGTATGTAGGATCCTCTATTTAGAGGTGCATGTGTGTATGTGTGTGTGTTTGTGGGTGTTGATAAGAGAACATGGATATGAGAAAGGCAATGGAAAACAGTGATGTGCTCCCTTTGGAATGAAGGACAAAAACAGAACTAGGGATCAGTGGTATCTCAATGTGGAATTTTACCAAATGTTCATATCTATGGGGAGAACATCAAAATAACTACTGAGAACTGACATAGTAGAAGTCAGGAATCTAGTTCCAATTAAAAAGAGATAACATTCTTTTTTAAAAAACCTTTAATTTCTTCTGTACATTAAATCTGAGCCAAAATCATTTTCTCATCTTACCCATGTGATCATTTATATTAGATATTAATGAAGCTAACTATGTTTTTAATTTTAATATGCTTATTTTAAAGTACATTCCACTTTTTATTTTCAGCCTTGTGGTCAGAATCCTCTAAACAAAGACTTTTTAGCAGAATACCAAGCGCATAGAAGGTATCTAATAACTCCTGGTTAAATAAGTTAGACAAAAATTCCCACACATACTATGTACAGATGCCAGTCTATTATGAAATAAAATTTAATCAAATACTCATTTGTAGAATTCTTACTCTCCTTAACCTAGCCCCAACATTTGATTCCTCTCTGCCTCTGATATGGCCAATTTCTAAGAACCCCAAGGAGGTTCTAGAATTGACCTATGGGTTTAAGTAGTCTTATGACAAACCAAGAATGACTATAAAAATAATACAAATCCTCAGATCTTTTCCCAAAGTAAATGCCAAGCCCTTTTAACAACTCTGGAACTTTCAAACTTTCACTAATATTCCTTGTGTTGAGGATGATTAATTCCAGATCAGACCTGGCATCACTCCCAGCTGGAGATAAACACCTGGAATCTCCCTAGTCTAGATCTACTCCCTAAACTCTAGTGAACATGTGGAATATATTTTATTTTAGTTATTTGCTTATGTGTTCATTTCAGCTCTCCCCTCATACTACTACCCAAACTCAATTCCTAGATTATAAACTCTATACGGACTATGTCTATTTGTTTCTGTAGCAATACTTGGTAACAGTATTCTGTATAGAGTTCAAATCTGTAGTTTGATTTTGAGAACTCCTTGTGAGAAAAATTCCTTGACCCTGTTTGAGTAATTCACACTTTGAGAAATTTACCTGGAGTACTTAGAGGTTAAATGACTGGCCCCGGATAACTAGTTATTAGCCCAAAAAGGACCCACATAAATCTAGTTTGTTTCTATAAAGATACCTCTAATGCATCTTGCCAGGAAAGGTAAACCATGTAGCCTAATCTGGTTTTAATTAATTAAGCAGTCACCCCTAAGTGTCAAAGGATATATACCTTGGAGAATAACTTCTAATTTCAATAACATTTTATTAAGTGCCTAATCCTTTCGGAGAACTAGGAAGATATAAATATTAAATAACTCATAATTTGGAGAATATGACACAAATTCAAGTAACAATAATACAAAATAACATGAGTGCATAAGAGAAGTACAGATACAACAGTGGGTGAGGTCTAAGAGGCAAATAATTATTATTAACTGAGTATTCAAGGAAGACTCCATTGATGAGTTTTCATTTGAGTTAGGACTTATAGGTTGGGTAAGATTTGGGATAGGAGCATCACAGGCATAAGAAAATAAGATTATGATTTTAAACCATGCTGGGAAAATACAATCTAAGAGTATAAATCTAATTCAGGGTAGGAATATGGACATAGTCACCTATCTATAAGGTGTGTACATGGAGAGAAGAAGAACCTATGACCCAGGGAGTGACCTTGGGGTCTCTGCTTCCTCAGGCTATTTCCGAATGTGAGGCTATAAATATAGTCCATCCAAAGTCTCAAATTCTGGGAAAGAAAACCTGTGGGTGAGAAGAAATAGGTAATAATGCCTGTCTTCCAGATCTTCTTATCTTGAGTTTTTATCTATTATCCTCATCATCACAATTTCATTCTAGGGATAATTATTGTTGCTACTATGCCTCACCAAATGTCAAAGAACACTTTGTCCTTTAGTTCAAATGGGAAAGGTTGGAATTTTTCAAAGGAGACTTTACTATGTTGCTAAGGGGGAAAAAGAAGAAATAAAAGAAGCCTAGAAATAAAGTTACAAAGCACAGAGTTCTAAGGCAATTACACTTTATTGCTTCTATCTTAACAGACAGGAAACAACTTGTTAACAGATATAATAGTCGTTTCAGCATCAGCTGTATTCGTGCAGTCAAATCATTGACTGGTCAGAGCAAAGGTCAAGGTAGCCACCAGATTAAAACACTAGAGATGACACTATAGGAAGGTATTTATGTAAATAAAACTTTCAAACCTTTTAAAGAAACTGTCAACTCTGGGAGTAGGGAGAAGGGAAAAATAGAGAAAAGTAAAGAAATTGACTTGAAATATCATCATTTTCTAAAGAAGTTTAATAAATATAAAAGTCAAAACAAGGAGACAATGCTGATTAGTATGATTTTATAATGTGTTATACTGTCTAGTCAAATTGGTTTGACAGTAATACCTTAGGCAAAATTCTATCCCTATTGCTATTCTTCATTGTTGTCTTTTTAGGGAGCTCTATTTAAGGAAGATATTTCCTCAACTGGACCCAGTGATTAGTTTCCTCATCAACAGACCATCTTATCTAGATTCTGAAAGTGCTTCCTTTATCTATTTTATAGGTTGATTACTCTTTACCTCCAAAAGCCCTACCCTTAGCTCTAAACTAATTTTCTTTGTCCATATTGATTTTTCTTGAAACGTATCCACTAGCTATTTATTAAGGCTAGTTCTATATTGAGTTCAAGCTTGGTTTCTTCTTTTTATTCTACCTTAAAATCTGTGACCAGTCCCTATAGCTACCATGAGAACTAGATGATAGGTGCCATTATTTCTGGGACTTAACTGAATTATTTTATTCCAAAAACAGACTGCAATCTTTCTGTTTTAAAATATGTCCCTCATTGAATCTTGCATTAAGTTCCTTTTTTCTGGTCAATAGGACATATCCGCTAAACTCTCACGTCATTTATATGGCAAAGGAGATGAGTATATCTTGATTCTAACCTATCATGGAGGTAACCTCTATGACTAGGGATATTATTGAAGTATCCACCCAATAAACTAGGGATAAAGAAAGACTTGGGATCAGTACACACTGAAACACAAATTGAAAAAGAACTCCCTATTTAATGAAAACTATTAGGAAAATAATAAAGCAGTCTGGAAGAATACTAAAACAAATGTTTTATGGCATTTCATAATAAATTCAAAATAGAAACTCCTGGATTATTCATGATTATGCCATTCAAAATAGAGGGGGGAAATAATATAATTTTTACAGCTTTGAGCATAAGATATACTCTTAAACAAAGTATAAAGGTAATTATGGAAGTTAAAATTAATCATCTTGGTTAAAAAAATTAAAAGGCTTTTGAGCAAATAAATTAATGTATCTAAGATAAGAAGGAAAATAGTTGACTTGGGAAATTTTAGAGAAGGGTAGCTAAGATATAGACAAATAAGAGCCATATATATCATATGCGTGTGTGTATATATGTATATACACATACATATCGTAGATATGTACATATATATATAAAACAAAAAGCCATCACTCCAATAGATAACTGGTCAGAGGATACATACAAATAGTAAAGCAGAAATGCAAATTATTAATAACCACATAATAGAATGATACAAATCACTAATTATAAGAGAAATGCAAATCAAAACAATCCTTAAGTTGGACCTTACACCTAACAAATCAGCAAAGATGACAAGAGAGAGATAGTCAATGCTGAAGGAGCTGTAGAAAGACAGGCATGCTAACATATTATGGGACTATGAATTAGAACAACCATTTTGGAAAGCAATTTAGAGTTATGCAAATAAAACAATTAATATATCCATACCTTTTGACCTACCAATTCCACTGCTAGTCATATATCCCAAGGAGGTGAAAAAAAAAAAAAAAGAAAGGCTCCATAGTCACCAAAATGTTTATAGAGTAGCATTTTTGTGGTCACAAAGAACCAGAAAAAATATTTATACCCAATAATTTCCTAATTCCATTGGGCAAGTTATGATATATAGATATAAGGGAATATTACTGTGTTAGAAGAAACAATAAATATGATGAGTACCTTCGAAGCATAGAAAGACTTACATGAACTAACATAAAGTGAAGTAAATAGAACCAAGAGACCAAATAAATACATAATGACAATAATGCAAACAAAAAGAGAACCAACTACAAAGCCATGAAAAATTAAATACTTTGCAAATATTAAAGTAGCTAAGTATAGTGGATAGAGTACTGGGCCTGAAATAAAAAAGATTCAACTTCCAAAGTTCAAATCTGGCCTCAGACACTTAACTGGTTGAACAAGTTACTTAACTCTCTTTGCCTGTTTCCTCATCTGTAAAATGAACTGAAGAAGGAAAGGACAAATCACACCAGATGGCAAAAAAAAAAAAGTCAAATGGAGTTACAAAGAGTCAGACACTACTGAAAACAATATCAAAAAGCACTAAATAAATGTCAAATATTCCTATAACTTTAAGAGACAGTTTATGCTGACAAAAGGAGGACATCTTTGGCTACTGTTAATATTCCAGGAATCTGAATCCTAGCTGTTATATGATTATTTAAAACAACAACACAAAGGGTCATTTATTGACTTCAACAGAACCAGCACAGTTGTTCCTTGGGAGTTGGAGTGAAATCAGTGTGGAAGGGCTGGTCTTGGGCAAAGTGATGAAGTAGTTAAGTGTGTCATTAGGCCTTCTCAACTTCATCAATTTGTTTACTTTCAATACAATATGATGAGGATTATATACCCTATTAAATCTGCATCATATTACCTTTTTTAAGTTGAATTTTTTATATTAAACTCATCCCAAAGTAAAAATAATTATGGAATTGGTGGAATTTAAGCAATGTGGAATAGACATTTAAACATAGGAGATATTTGTCCTCATGGATCCTTAAATCACATTACTCATTTACCCTATTTACATGTGTAATTTCAATAGATATGTAGAAGATAAGGATGTGATCTCAAAGATCAGAAGATCTCTTTGTTACATAAATCTTGGTTAAAAAAATTAAAAGGCTTTTGAGCAAATAAATGAATGTATCTAAGATAAGAAGGAAAATAGTTGACTTGGGAAAATTCTTTTATCAAATTTAATTTCAGTCATTTAACTGCTCAGTCCCCTAAAAAACTCTCAAAGACTAAATTTCAGAAATGGTTTCAACTTGCTTTGACCCCCTCCTCTCAAGGACATCCCCATACTAGTGAAATCATAGTCCCTATCCCTATATGTAAGACCAGTCCTTGTTAGGGATAAAGAAAAGATCTGCTCAAGGGTGCTCAGTATTCAGTTTTGTTCTCATACAATATATCTACTCATATATTAAGGTCACAACTTCAAAAACCTAAGGAAGACTTTTTTAAGTTATCTATTCTATAGTGTACTGTAGATATAGGAATCAGATCAGTCCTGAGGCCTGGGACCATAGTTTGGAATAGTTTGGGGACTAACACAAAGCTTCAGAAACATTTTAGGATTAATCTTAGTTCCCTAAAACAAACTATGACTCCAAGGTATCTAGGGATTCCCTAAAGTAGACCTGAAACCACTACTATCCCGAGAAGTACCTTAATTCTTGAACTAAGGATGGTAGGAGGCAGACATACATTTTCTTAGTTCATACCCTTCCAGTCAAAGTCTTAAGAGTCCCAGATCTGGTCTTCTAAAGTAAAAAAAAAAATTTTTTCTAAGTATGAGATGAGATAAAATACCTTTCACCTGGATCAGCTATTTCTCTTGGCAGTTTGTTTCTTTATGGGTTTTCCCCTCTTTTTTCCATTATCATTCTCTGGTGAGAGTAAAGGATGTTAGTTTTTGGTTAAAAAGTCTGAATCAGCATTTTGATTATGATCATCAGAGATGAGTGCTTTGTGATTGGATAAATAATCTCACCTGACATGAGCTTAAAAAGCTTATCTGATCAGCCTCAGGAGTCTGATATCTCAAGGAGATTAAGCAAGTCAGAGGCATGTTAAATATTAAGCATATCCAGGAATGTGAAAACTGTGCTAGAGGTTAATGAAACATAGAAATGAGCCTATAAAGAATCTCAAGTTATCTGGCTCTAACTTTCTGCCCTGAATTGATGAAATTTGTTCTAAACGTGACACAGGAAGCTGATCCAGCTTCATGCTAAGTCCTTTCCCCACCATGTTCCAGAAAACCAAGCAATGGTAGGAATACAATGGTTTTTAATCTGCTTCTAATTTTCTCTTCACAAACTCAACTTCCTGGTTAACTTGAATGATGAGTATTACTATCTTGACTACTAAAATGAGAACCTCCAGGCCAGTTTTCCTGTGTGCTTTGTCTCTTACTCTAAACCAATTCTTAAATCCTAGTTTCCCCCTCTGGACCTTGAATCATTTACTTCTCCTCTATTCCTACTCTAAATCTTCATTGAAAATCCTAGTGATTTTCTAGATGAGTCATTTTCTTAGTGCTTTGAGGCTACTGTCACAATCCCGTGCCATTGTCATGTGTTTTTTCCAATTTAACACCATCACTAAGGTCACATTTCTTTCCTAAAAGTAGAAAGAATTACTTCTCAACATTACTAGTGGTAGCTTAGAAGACCTAATTCTTAGCTTCAAGTCTTTCCATTAGACAGTCCAACCTTTTTAAACTTCCCAATCACTACCAGTTTCTGTGTTTACTCCTGAATGTGGAAACCAGCAATGATGGTAGAGTGAAAGAAAGCAATTTAGCTTGACTCTCCCTGAAACAATTCCATCAAAAACCTATAAAGACAATTAGATAAAATTATCATTGGGAAATCCAAAGAAAATACACCTTGAAATTGTTTTCCTGTGTGTGTGATTGTTTTCCCAGCCCAAGACATCATGGTGAGACAGGAAGAGGTCTATGGCCATTAGGGATTGGGTCTACCGGGAAAACACTACACAAAGCCTTAGTGCCCAGGATCTGAACTAGGGCAAGAAGCTATATATTAGGATAAGGAACAATCTCAGGTCCCAAAGGGATTTGCCTGTGACCTGAAAAAGAATAGGAACTAATTGGTAGCTCTCTCACTCTGATACAAGCGATCCATTGTGGACTGATGAGAGGACCTACCATTATAGGGCAAAGAACTCTTCAAACCTAAGAATGTTGAGTAGGCTAGGCGTGGTAAAACAAGTGGGAAGCAGCTTTGTGGCTCTGACCCACAACCTACTCTGATGTCTGCAGTTGATTGACCATGTAAGAAGGCTTAGACCAAGGGGGACTGTGTAGTTCTCCCAAACTGAATCTGCTCAGCTTTCCAGCTCAGTTAATGGAGATAAAAGGTAAGACAGGAGAAGTTTATTGGAGCTCCACCCAGAGCCACACTTTTAGCTGTCATTCATAGCCATATAGAAGTGAGGAATTTGCAAATCTCAGAAGAGGGAAGCAGCAATCATGCTTAGATCAGAATATGCTTAAAGTTTGTAGTTTCCTGGTCTAAACGAGGGGCAACTATAGCTCTGTGGTTAAGAGCTCTGAGCCTGGAATCAGGAAGTTCTGGGTTCAGAATTGATCTAAGACACTTCCAAAGGGCCAGTGAGATTGCAAAGTGGATAGAGTGCCAGGTCTGAAGTTGGGAGGACCTGGTTTCAAATATGGCTATAGACACTTTCTAGCTGTGTGACCCTGATTAAGTCACTTAACCCCAATTGCCTGGCTCCTTACCACTCTTTTGCCTTAGAATCTATACTTTTGATTCTGTGTGAATTTAATATAAATTATACCCCTTATTCCTTTTGAAAACCCATTTTGGTCAGTATCATAAGTCCCATCCTTTGATTAGGTGCTCATGCACACTATGGGAGGATACCAAAGGCCTTGCGGCTACATAGCTTTTCAGAAAAGACTGGGCCCTAGTCCACAGTGACTCCTGGCATCTGGAAGAAGAGCCTCTGACCTAGATTAAGGTCAAATCTATCCAACCAGAAAGATCCAGAAGTAGTGACATCAATGGCTTTATAAGAGAGGGAACTGAAGTAGGATGAGTTCTCTTTTGGGTTGGGGTTCTTGACTGACTTGGGCTGCAGACTTGTTGACGCGGCCTCTTTTAGCTGGTGAACAGAGACAAGCTTGACAAACTAAGATTAATTAGACAAAACCAGGTGATCTGTGATTTTCTCTGTCTCTCTTTATACATATATATTTTACTAATAAATAATTATAAACTAATATATAGACTCTGGAGAATTTTAATCATAACAATTTCTAACACAGAAGAAAAGAGTTTTTTTCTAAAGGGCTTTAAAAAAGATACTTCCTAACTATGTGACTCTAAGCAAGTCGCTTAATCTCTGGTTACTTGTCAAAAAGGATCCACTAGATCCACTGGAGAAGGAAATGGCAAACTACTCTTTCATCCTAACCAAGAAAACCCCCTGGATAACTCCAAAAGTTGGACACAACCAAACAACAGTCCAAGTCACCCCTGAAATCTTTATAACATTCTATGCTCAGAAAAATAGCAAATAGGAAGACAGAAAATATAAATCTGGACTAAATAAGATCCCAACATTCCCTCCAGAAGTGCATAAAGCTTGATGCTAATACAAAGCCCTAATTTGGAAAGCAAGGCTAGAAGAATGAGCAAACAAAAAAGACTCCAATGATAAAGAGCCATTATGGTTCAGAGGATACCCAAGGCATCAACCCAGAAGAGAATGACTCTAATACATCTAAAAAGCAAAGACTCAATGTAAAACTACATGTTAGCCCCAAATTCACCTAGAATTTCTGGAAGAAATGAAGAGGATTTTTAAGAATTAAAAATGATTTTATAAATCACATGAGCATGCTAGAGGAAGAATTGGAAAAGAACCAAAAGTTTTATAGGAATAGGTTGGAAGGAAAACTAAGAGCTTATTCCAGGAGATACAAAACCTTACCCAATTGATAGACACCATGAAAATAAGAATGGGGGAGGAGAGAACAGAAGTTAATGACTGCATGAGACAACAAAAAAATATTAAAGCAAAATGGAAAAATAAAAGAAAATATAAAGCACCTTATCAAAATCAAAAACTGAATTAAAATGGGTAAATGAAGGAATATTTAAGAATCATGAGATTATGTGAAAGTCATGACCAAAAAGAAAGAGCCTGGAAATTACATTTTAAGAATGATAAAAGAAAATTGTCCAGATTGCCCAGATCTCTTATAATCAGTGGGAAAAGTAAAAAAAGAATCCGCCAGTCACCTCTTAGAAAAAAATGAAAATCCAATACACAATATTCATATTGAGTCTACACAAATTTGCTCACTACTCACCGAACATCTGTACTTTTTGTACTCCACTCCAGGATTACATCTAACAATTTTCTAAATTCTGATAGTTTCCATATCCAGTTTTTGTAGAGCCATTGACATTGAGCACTAAGTACCAGCTATAGGAAAAATTTTCTAGGCTTTCTGCTCTATACTTCCTCTGAGCTTACTCCTTAAAATTGGAACATTCTCTATACCAACTTCACCAAGCTCTTCTCCACTTTTCTAAAGCTTGTGCATCACTCAATTAACAAGCATTTGTTCATCTACTATGTACCAAGCCTTGTAGTAAGCATTGGATGGACACACATGAACACACACACACACAAATGAAACAACCCTTTTTCTCATGAAGCTTACATTTTACTGGGGAAGAAAACATATACTGATATAAATCTATAGATACAAGTATATGCACAATAAATGCAAGTAGATTTGGGGACAGGAAGAGAACTAGGAATTGGAGGTAGAATTAAAGTGCTGATCTAGGAGGTTGCATTTGAGCAGTGCTTCAAAGAAGAATACAGATTCTAAAAGGCAGGTTAGGAGGCGGCTGGGTGGCTCAATGGATTGAAAGCCAGGCTTAGAGACAGAAGTTCCTAGGTTCAAATCTGGCCTCAGACACTTCCTAGTTGTGTCACCCTGGGAAAGTCATCTAACCCCATTGCCCAGCCCTTGCCACTCTTCTGCCTTGGAACTAATACATAGTATTTATTCTAATGAATAAGGTAAAGGTTAAAAAAAAGGCAGGTTAAAGGAGGAAATATATTCCAGGTTTATAGAATAGCTTGTGTGAGGGTACAGAGGAAAAAAAATTAAATGTCAAGTTCAGGGGAGTCAAGATGGTGGCTCAGAAGTAGCAGAAGCTGAATCCTCTATGACTTTCCTTCCCCACCAAAAATAGAATGAGTACTTCAAAATAGACAGAAAGCCAAACTCAGCAACAAGACAGAGTCACAGGTTTCTCTTACTCTATTCAAACTGAAAGATAGGCAGATAAAGTTGAATTCTCAGGTATATGGTGTGAAGAGTGAATCAAATTCTCTTTGTCTATCAATCAGCAACTTTTAAATTAATCAATGAAAAACTTAAGTACCCCTACTTAGTACCTTACCACTCACTAAGTATGAGTGTTCACAAGTCACTTGCTAGAGTGGGTGACAACTCCAGAGGCCACTGCCCAACCCTTGGGCAGTGCTAGGCAAATTGAAAGACTGCAAAAAGTTCCTGTAAAGTGGGAGAGCGACAGGAAGTGATGTTGGGAAAACTGCTTTAAAAAGGCCAGCTTGAGGGTTCAGTGGCTCTCTCTCTACATTGGTGACCTAGACTACAGGAGGAGATTCTTTCCCTGGATCCTGTGTTTGGCTTGCTGAAGTGATTCCTTCCTAGGTTCTTTGGTGAGGAGACCCTCTCTGCTCCTTAGTGCTTTGGTGAGACGCACTCCCTTCAGTGTGAGTTCTGGTGAGATTCTTGGTGATCTTAATCTCCTGTGCACTGAAGGTTCTTGGCAGATTATTCAGGATCTCCTGGTTCTTCAGATTTTAGCTTCCTAATTAGGACTTTGGATTCTAATCAGCTTCTCAGTCAGAATCGCATTTGCTGTCTGGAGACATTAGGATTAAATTTAGGCTATTTGTAGCTAGACAGTACTTTCTATCACTATCTGCATTTTTCCACTTTCACTCTTTCCACCTCTTTGTAAATAAAGCTACTAAAAGCCATTTTGACTTAAAATGTAATATTTTCAAATTGGTGACCACAATATTACTTTAGAATTCTCATATTTAGCATAAAATTTAAATTAAAATTCTTACAATGGGAAAAACCCAACATCTATTCCCCATCTACTGCACTGAGACCCACAGGAGGACTCTAGCTGACTGTGGGATTCCAGGGGAAGTGCAGGGCTCTGAAAGGGCAGCTGGCAGAGAGGAGCAGAAGGGAGGGCAGAGGTGTACCTTCAGCCTCCACATGTTTAGCTTCTACTCACAGATGGGAAAGATTTGGCCTCAAGGCACATTAATACAAAAGGTGAGCTCAATTGGCCCAATCCAGTTTACCAACAGAGCAAAGAAGTCCCTTCAGAGAAGAAAAGCTCAAAATTACAAATCCAGCAAAGAAGCAGAGGAGCAAGAATACAACCCATTAAGGAGGGGGAAAGAAGGAAAAAAATATGGGCAAACACCAGAAGAAAAAGAAACTATGATCTACAGCTTCTATTCAGGTAATGAACAAATGGAACAGAGAAGGACCAAGGAACAGCAAGCAAAACCTCAGAAACTCCAAAGAATGAGAGAGAAAGAGAAAGAGAGGAAGAGAGAGACAGAGAGAGAGACAGAGAGAGAGACAGAGAGAGAGACAGAGAGAGAGACAGAGAGACAGAGAGAAGAAAATTGGGAAAGGAACTTAAATCTCCAATTCAGGAGGCAGCTAAGTGACTCAGTAGGTTGAGAGCCAGGCCTAGAGAAAGAATGTCCTTGGTTCAGATCTGGTCTCAGATACTTCCTAGCAGTGTGAACCTGGTCCAGTCATTTAACCCCCATTGCCTAGCCCTTACTTCTCTTCTGCCTTGGAATCAATATAAAGCACTGATTTTAAGATGGAAAAGGAGGATTTAAAAAATAAAGTCAAATGCAAAAAGCATTAAGACAAATTTGTTTGGACTATAGAGAGCATGAAGAGGATAAATGTGTAAAAGTATATAGAGATAGTTTGATGCCAAGTTGTAAAGAGCTTTAAACTGTGGAGAATGCATTTGACACTAGAGGTAATAGGAATCTACTGATCAGGACAATGACATTGTCAGACCAGTCATTTAGTAACTGGGTGGAGGATGAATTAGAGAACAGAGAGATTTGAGGCAGAGAGACCAATTAGGAGTGTATTAATCAAATTAGTCAACAAATCCATAGAATCTTCTCTATCTAAAGGACATGTGACACAGACTTCTGTCCCTCTTACACCTAGAACTGATCACGAATATTATGAAATGAGGTACAGCTAGATAGAAGCCCAGCCTAGAGTTGGGAGGACCTGGGTACAAACCTGGCCTCAGATATGTCCTAGGTGTATGACCCTGGGCAAGTCACTTCATCCCAGTTGCCTAGCTTTTATCACTCTTCTGCCTTAGAATCAGTACTTTCTAAGACAGAAGTTAAGAGTTTTTTAAATACATATGAAATGGCAAAAACCATATACTCCATTTTGAAAGTTTCTTTTATTGATTTCTGTCTAAACAAAATTCTCATCTCTATTACATGTTGTAAATGGTTATCACTGTGTCAAGAATAGATTGTCTTTTTTTCCATTATAAGTCCCTGCAGGGCAGTTTTAACCAATTCTGCATAGAAGTCACTTCCATACACATAAAAAGACTATGTACAAAGCAAATTTCTATAAGAAATCACATTACTGTAAATATTACTATAAAATAATGGCAATGAAAACAACAATCATAGCTCACATTTACTTAGCACTTTAGATTTTGCAAAGCAATTTGCATCCTGAGTCTATGACTATCTTGAAGATCACAAGTCCATGTCATATGTGGGTCAGGTAAAGGAATAGGGGGTGTTTACTCTGGAGAAAAGACTCAGAATAGATATAAAAACTCTCAAATATTTGAAGGGTTGTCATCAGAGTGTGAATTAGACATTCGGTTTGACCATGAACAATCAGAATCCTTATGTTATAAATAAAATTAATCTTGGAGGCTTTATATTAAATTTATAAGCATTTATCAGCAAAGAGAAAGTGAGAAATAAGGTTTCTGGACTTTCTAATTTAAGGTAAAAAATCCAGTCCCAGCTTGGCAAAGATGCTAAGATAAAAGCTAGCCCAGAGAGAGAGAGAGTCAGACCAGAGACAGGTATGGAAGCAAAGAGAGAGACTTCCTGAGTTGGCTTTTCAAACCTAAGCTTCCTCCCTCCCCAAACACTTCCATTGGCCAACAGTTTGTCATCTGGCTTTCATGGAGCCCTCATGCAGTCACATCAGACCCATGACTCTATGACTCCTCTGTCCACTGAGGTGAGTCTTTTTCTGGGATGGACTGGGATGGAGGTCCCCCCACATATTTACTTCACACAAGATAGCAATAGGCAGAAGATGAAAAGAGGCAAATCTAATGGGGGGGGGGAGGAATATAACTTGCTAACAATTAGAGATATCCAGAAGTGGAATAGGCTACCCTAGAATATGATGCGTTCTCCCTCCCGTCAAGTCTAAGCAGACTCTAGAGAGCCAACTTGTCCGATATATTATAGTGAAGAGCCTTTATCAGATATGAGTTGAACTGCTGGATGACCGAGTTCCCTCAACAGTGATTCTATGAGTAATGAAAGAAAAAAGATAGAAGTATAGACATTTGTCTATTAAACTTACTCTTTCTCAGGGAGAGAATAGCTCAGAAGAGGCCACAGTGGGTTAGACATGAGGCAAGTGTGACCCATCTAAGCTCTGCCTGTTCTCACACATGAGGTATCTGGTCCCAGGGCAAGGCTCCATTTTCCCTTCTGGAATCTAGGGATAGAACTGAGGGTCCAAGATGAATTTCTGAGGCCACCCCTTGCCCACAATTACCAGCATTTGCTCACATGGTACAGTAAGAATAGTTAGTACAAAACATCCCCCCAGAAATATGTGATACACTATCCCATAAAATCTACCCAGAGCCTGAGGAGAGTTGTCTCAAGTTATAGCTAGTACTAAAAGTACTCTTATTCCTATTAATGGGGTAGTCAAGACCCTTAAACTTGATGAATCTCTATCTGCTCTGTCCTTGGCTCCCAATGCAGCTGTTGGAGCCAATTGCTACAGTACCAAAAGGATAATCTGCACATCCCTAAATGAGCCATGGTCCAATAAAAAGGTCTGGGGGAAGAAGGGCACCACATTAATCTATATTAATGTTTCATAATCCACAATGCTCTACTAGGAACTGTACTACTACTACTACTACTACTACTACTAATAATAATAATAATAATAATAATAATAATGTGGCTAACATTTATATAGCACTCATTATGTTGCTAACTCTATGCTAAGCACTATAAATTTGATCCTCACCGCAATTGTTTAAGGTAGATATGATTATTATCCCCATTTTCAGATGAGGAAACTGAGTCAGATGAAGTGAAGTGACTAGCCAAGGATTGCACAACTAGTAAGTGTCTAAAAACCAAACTTGAACTCAACATTTCCTTACTCCAGGCCCAGAACTCTATCCATTTTGTTACACAGCTGCCTTAGTTGTGGATATTTGGTCTACTTCAGTAGCTATTATAACACTATCTGCTGTTGACAGTGTTGATGATAACCAACTACTATGCCCAACAGAGAACTATTTATAAAACAAAATAAAGTGACATTCTCAATTTTTGTCCCTTAATAAAAAAAATTGGCAGCAACTATACAAAAACAAAAGAATATATGCATTCCTTCCTGGGCACTATTAAGAGTATAGAAAAACATCCCTTTTCAAAACTAGCACTTAGATTCAGCTGTGTACAGTAGTAAATAGATATTTGGGAATTTACAAGGCACTTAAAATTCTTAAGTAATAATTAGAGAGGTTCAAAAAAGATGCCAGAAAAAAGGAAGGAAGAAATGAAACTTGGCCTACTCCATCATGTTTCCCATTCCCCATTCTACTTGGGGTTTTAAAGAGACAAAGAGGCTAGAAGAAGAGCCCAAGGGTTGCATTCAAGGAGACAAAGGGCACTAATTTCATTTTAAGGGGTGTGTTTTATTTCTTCAAGTATTTGTTGAGGACCCAGAACAGGTTAAGACCTTTAGGGGTGAGGGGTGATTTAAAAAAAAAGTGTAAGCTCAGTCCCTACATTCCAGGAACTTATATCTTAGTTAGAGATAAAATATTAACACTTAAAGCAGAGGAAACAATTAGAAAATGATTGAAGACCACTCTGCTGGGTTCCGACAATAAGAATGACAGGACTTCAGACCCTGTACCCAGGGATTTTACTGTAACAAACAAATAAATACATTTTTAAAACTAAAACAACTAATAATTCCGATCCTGAGATGACATTGGCAGGGTAAGGATGCAGTAAATCAGGCTCAGAGGCATCATCATTCCACAGGCCCTCTAGCTGTGCTTTTGGCATCGTGGGTCCCTGGACCATGATAAAAAGGGATGTCACCAGGTGTTGCAAACTGAAGGAGGACACAGGGGTATGAGTCGGTTAGAATGCCTGCTTTAAGAGCATATTGAAGAATAATTCAATCCATAAGTAACATTGATGTCAGTAGCTACGAGGAACAAGAGACAACAATAGCAACAGACAGCTGCAATTCTGGCATGAAGAATTCAAACCTAAAATGGCTTCTTTTGAGGAAAACCATCAACTGATCAGACAGTGAAGAGACAGGGCCTCACATTAGCGATGTGCCCTGAGGCCATTAGGTGCATTTGCCATCCAAAGGACTGACTGTGCATGCAATCAGCTTGGAGGGAACTGCCAGTCATGCATCCATCTATACAGCAATAATTTACATGCCCAGTAAAAGCTCAGTGAGGAGCGGCGTCTTTAAAGATGGGCAATAGCCATTAATGTTTGGATCAGATTCATGTGAACTTCTTAATCGTTTTCCTATTTTTTGCTGTTGATGTTGTTCCTTATGGTCTGCTGGTCAGAAGACAGACTGTTTCATATCCTCGCTCCAGAAAGAAGGCTCAAAATTAACATTTCTTCCACTATGGTTGATTATTTATGACATTCGATGATAAGGACACACTCTAAATTGTATTCCCCTGATGAATCGAGGAGCCTCTCCTCTGTTATTTCCTACTTATCCCATATTTAGCTGGCTTTCTATATTTATCTGCACACTTTCTCTCCCTTAGACCATAAGCTCCATGAAAGCAGGAACTGCCTTTTGCCTCTTCTTTGCACCCCCAGCCTTTAGTACAATGCCTGGCATGTAACAGGTACTTAATAAATGTTTAACCACTAATGTGACAGAAGTGGCAGTGACTCTCAAAGCTATTGTATTTCTGGGAGAGAGATATGGACAAATTTAAGAGGCAGGAGGGTCGGGAAGAGAAAAGAAAGAAAGAAAACTATCATGACCCAAAGAAACTCTGAGGTTCACTTGGTGGCAAATTATCAAGAGCACTGAATCATCTCATTTTTGCCCTTTCCTTTTGAGGCACAGATGGTCAATCACAGCTGGGCTGGTGAGCACTCAACCACAGTTTTGCCTTAATTTAATAGCTCCCAGGAGCAGAAATTCAGATGCAAAACTTCTCATCTTCAGGTCCCTGACCATTACTAGAACCTCCAACATCAGGAACACCAGTCCTTTTACCTCCAGGATTCCACCCAGATTTTTTAACCTATTTTTTCATTCCTCAGAATGCACTGGGAAGCACACAAGGATAATCATTTTCTGGATATCTCCATCACTGATAGCCTTTTAACACCATGATTCAGAACTTTGAAATTCCTCTCTCTGACAAAAGTCTTCTATCTTTCCACTTCTCCCTCATTCCTAAATCTATCATGCGTCCTTACCAACATCCATCACTCCATGCTTTCCTAGGCTATCAGTGCCCCTATTTAATTCTGTGCTCACTTTCCTCCCTTTTTTCCTTGACACTATAGTCAACTAGTTCAATTACACAGTGTCTTCTACCTTGATTTCACTGCCCTACTGTCCTGTTGCCACTCATGCCTTGCCAAACCCCAACGCTGGGTTACCCATAACACCTAATTCTATTTGTGATCATTCCTAGTTGAATGGAGTTTAAGAAGTCACACAATCATTCTGACTGAATCCACTACAAATTTACATGATCTAATCTCAACAGGACAATTTCTGTAAAAAAAGACATCCTTTTGTTCTTCCCAGATTGACTACCATACTGTCTAATGAAATTTTTCTAAATTTTACCTTCTCTCTTCAGGTTCTTATATCACCTGAGAAATTTGCCTCCAATAGTACTTTGCTGGGAAAAAAACAGAGGTCATCAAATATGACCTCCCACTTCCCTCTTTCACACCTAAAATTCCATCTGCATTATCACCTCTTAGCTTTTCTTGTCATCTTAGAGAAAGAGATGGTTTTTCTTCTGCTAATGCCAACTCTTCTATTTCTGCCTTTGATCCAATCTCTCTATCTCCTCTAGTAGCTTGTTTCCTCGAACAATCTCTTCCAAATCATTGATTTCTCCTTGCCAATGGCTCCTTTCCTCTGCCTGCAAACAAATCCCAGGGTTTGGCATTAGATCCTTTAAAACATTCCACTTGATACTTCTTCTCCTATAAGACAGTATTCTGTGTTATTCATCCCTTTCACAGTCAAATCCTGGGGGTGGGGGTGAGGATGGGGGAGTTTCTATGAACTACCTGCACTTTTCCCCCCCTCTAGCATCCAACCTCTAAAACTGGGCTTGCCAAAATTACTTGGGATCTTGATTGCTAAATCTTTTTTCTTTCTTGATGTTTCTGTAGTTTTTGAACCTAATGTTCATGCCTGACTCTTTTGTCCTCATTTGGGGTTTTCTAAGCAAACATACTGGTGTTCTTTGCCATTGGCTTCTCCAGCTCATTTTACTGGCCAGGAAATGGAGGCAAACAGGGTTAAGTGACAGACCGAGAGTCACATAGCTGGTAAGTGTCTGAGGCCAGATTTTAAACATAGGAATGTGAGTCTGATTCCAGACCTGGCACTCTGTCCACTGCACCACCTTGACTTTGTTGACTGCTCCCTGTTCCTGGGCACTATCTCCTCTCTTGTCTCTTTTGACACTGCTATCTCCTGGTTTACTCCAACCTGTCTTACCACTCTTATCTTATGCTCAGGCTGTGCTGGGCCCTCTTCTCTAGTTATGGTAGTTTTTTTCCTCAGTGATATCATAAAAAATAACAGATCCAATTATCAGCTCTGTACAGATGACTCCTAAATCTTTATATCTAGCCTGTATTCTCTCATCAGTTTCACCACTTCTACTGCTTAGTAGACAGCTACACCTGTTGTCCTGAAGGCATATCAAATGCAATATGTCCAAAAGAGAATTTGTTATCTTCTCCTGCCTAAATCTGCCTTCCTCTAAAGTATCTGTGTCTGATAAAGGCATTTTATCAATTCACAGAAGTTTTATCACTGTCATGGATGAAGGAATAAATGCTATGTTTATCAAATATTCACATGGCACAAAGCTGGAAGAAATAACTAACTCACTAGATGACAAACAAAAGAATCTTGACAGGTTAGAATACTGAATTAAATCGAATACGATGAAATTCAAAAGGATAAATGTAAAGCCATACTTGGGCACAAAAAGCAATATTCACAAGTATAAGATCAGGTAGTTAGGTGGTGCAGTGGATAGGGCCCTGGGCCCAAAGTCAAGAAGACTCATCTTGTTGAGTTGAAATTTGACCTCAGACACTCACTAGTTATGTGACCCTGGGCAACTCAATGCTCTCTTTACTTTAAATCAGCTGGAGAAAGAAATGGCAAACCACTCTATTTTTCCAAATTCCAAATGGAGTCACAAAGAGTCAAACACAACTGAAAACAACTGAATTACAACAAAGTAAAATGGGACAGACATGGATAGATAGTAGTTGTTATGAAAAGGTTCTCCGTATTTTAGTGAACTATAAGCTTAGTATAAGTTAGTAGCTTGATATGGTAGCCAAAAGGGCTAATGTGAGCAAGGAACTTAGCTCCTAGAAATAGGCAAGTGAATATCCCATCATGCCCCGCCTTCACCAAATCTCAATTGGAGTATTGTCTTCACTTCTGGGCACTCCACAGGTTAAGAAGGTTATTGGTAAGCTGGAGTTTTCAGAGACTGAAGGTAGAATGGTGAAACCCCTTGAGTCCATGGACCATGAGGATCTCTTGAAATAATTGGATACACTTTACCTGGACAAAAGAAGACTCGTGGTGGTATAATAGCTGTGTTCAAGTATTTGAAAAGTTATCATATGGAGGATGGATTAACCTTGTTCTGTCTGGCCCCAGTGGACCAAACCAGGAGTAATAAATTGAAATTGCAAATAAATTTAGGATTTAAAAAAAAAAACTTCTGACAATTAAAAATGTCCAAAAGTACAACAAGCTGCCACTAGAAATGAAGGACTGCCCTTACTTGGAGATCTTCAAGCAGAAACTGGACAGCCACTTTTCAGGTTTGTTATAATGGAGATTCCTTTAGAATGGAATAGAGGGTTACTGAGGTCCCTTCCAAAGATCAAATTCTGATTCTGTGATTCCTTGCTTACTTCCAAAATTCCATATTATCCTAAAAATTATAATTCTCCTCACTCCTCCCCCATCTTGCCAGTTCAGTCTCTACAGCATCTATCCTTTCTCTCAACATATGTGGTCATTACTCTAGCATAGGCCCTTATCAGCTCTCACCCAGATTATTGCAACAACCTCTTAGTTGGTCTCTTTGCTATGAGTCTACCACCTCCCCGATTCATCCTCTATGTAACCAGCAAAATAGTCTTCTGAAAGTATAGGTCATTCCCTGTTAAGTCCCTCTTTAGTCATTTCTTTGTCATATCCAACTCTTTATGACCCTGTTTAGGAATTTCTTAGCAAAGATACTACAGTGGTTTGTCATTTCCATCTCCAGCTCATTTTATGGATGAGGAAACTGAGGCAAAGAGGATTAAGTACCTTGCCTAGGGTCACACACCTACTAAGTGTCTAAAGTCAGATTTCAACTCACAAAGGTAAGTCTTCCTGATTCCAGGTCCAGCACTCTATCCTGTGTGCCACCTTGACCCTGACGACCACTCTCTATTCCACTCTCTTTCCCTAAAGTGCATTAGTGTGGGCAGCTAGGTGGCTCAGTGGATAGAGAAACAGACTTCAGAATGAGAGATCCTAGGTTCAAATCTGGCCTCAGACACTTCCTACCTGTGTGACTCTGGACAAGTCACTTATTGCCCAGCCCTTACTGCTCTCCTCCCTTGGAACTAAGTTTAGATTCTAAGACAAAAAGGAAGAAAGAGAAAAAGGAGAAAGAAAGAAGCTTTAGTGCTCCCTACTGTCTCCAGGATAAAATACCAGTTCCTTGTTTTGATATTTAAAGACCTTCATGAATTATCTTCAGCCTTCTTTTCCAGACTTATTTTACTTTACTTCTAGATAAGCTGGCTTGTTTGTTATTCCCCAAACTCAGGTATATCAACTTCTACCTCCAAGTCTTTACCTAGATTGTCTTTCATGCCCAGAATGAATTCTACTTATATTCTTTGAATGTTATGTGCCACCTCTTCTAGGAAGCCTATCCTTCTCTTCATAGCCCCTCAAATCATATTATGTTAACTTATCTGTGTAAATGTTGCACTGCCTCAGGAGAATCTAAGTTTTCAGTGGTGTGCTGGCGATTATCTTACAAATGCCTTGGTGAGGGGGTGGGAGAAATGGTCATGACATACTTTTTAAGTTTAATCTACACTATAAATATTTTCTCCACCATTTTCTTAAGTCAACAAAACATTAAAATAAGCCTTGATTTGGACTGTTTGCTGATTTCCAAGGTAAATGCTCACACATTTAACAATCTTTAACCATCATCTCTCCCCAACGGGGTTAAAATGGGCTCCAGTATACTCTGGAATTTAGCCCCTTAAGAACAGAAACAATTTTCCATTTTGTCTTTCTCTTTCTGATATTTTGTACATAGTAGAAGGCTTAACAAAACTTATTGCTAAACAAAAGAATTCAATCCAGCAAACTTTGTGCACGTTACTCTGTATCTGAACTATGTGAACTATTATAAAGGGTAGCAAGGGAGAGGAAAAACTTCCAAAATCAAATAATTGAGTTATGGCATGGCCAGTTCAATAGTAATGACAGCTAGCACTTATATAGTACTTGGAATTTTGCAAATCATTTTACAAATATGATCTCATTTTATCCCCACAACATGCCAGGGTAGTAGGTGATAGTTATCTACATTTCAAAGTTAAGGAAACTGAGGCAGATAGCAGTTAAGAGACATGCACAGGGTCATGCAGAAAGTAAGTGTCTAAGGTCAGATCAGAATTCAGGTCTTTCTGACTCCATCTCCAGAGCTGTATCCACTGTTCTACCTTGCTGCCAATATGGCTGAGATAATCAAAATTAAAGATCATCCATTAGTATTTCAATGTTAGTCCTTTTCTAAAACTGATCTATCACTCTGCAGAGCCTTAGCTAAGAACCTAGGCCAACATGTAGGAAATGAAGAGTGGTTCAGGCTCATTTGTAATGAACTGATCCATAACTAACAATTTTTGCACCTGGGCAAAGTAGTGAGCAGCCTGGGGAGATCATGAGAGAAGTGGGCTGCACCACCAAATGGAGAAAATGTGCTTCAAGCTACCATGAAGTTTCTACGCTTCTGAAAAGACAGCATCAACAACAGCAGCAAGGATTTGGCTTCCAGGAGGATTAGAAGAAGCTTGCCCAGCACAGTGCTGTTGTCTGTCACCCTTTAAAGTCTATAAAGAATCACCAATCGTCCCTCCCTAGTCATGTATCTGGTATCCAAGAGCCAACTACTCTGAGTAAACATGAAGACTACTTATAAACTTCTCTGAAATGTTCTACACCTGTGACTTTTCCAGTGAAAACACAAAACATCGTCACGATTTGATCATTTTCCCCAGGCATAATCATATATAATGTAGGATTCTGTCATCAACCTCCCAACTCCCAAGAAAAGGAAATGGGCATCATTCTCTGCTCTCTGTTTCTTTTAATATCTGTACACTTTCTTAAAATAGCCGTCATCAGCCACAGCAACATGGCTGGAAAAATCGAGGTTTGGCCAATCACTGCCTGCCTAGTAACAAGCACCTTCCTTACCAGTCAATTACTTATGTAACTAAATTTGATCCTTGATCTGAAGCAATCACAATAAACCTATGGAGACAATTTGTACAGAGATAATTGTTTTCATAGGAAAGAAGTCTCCTGTAAAGATTATTATATATTATAAAACCACTAATATGCTATTCACAAGGGCATCTATTACTCACTCTTCACTTACGTGACATTGGGCCATATGGCCCCACTTTCCTAAGCAACAGCTACAACAGAAAACAGTGGACATTCAACTATTTGCTAGTTTGCACTGGGAGCCCACAGTGTGAAGTTTTTACCTAATAGTTCCACCGGACAACTGAAATCCTCATTTCCTTAGTGCAGTTGCAAAAGCCTCCAAGTCTGACTACATTTGGAACAACTCTCCCCTCACTCTCCCCACTCTACCTTCAATAAAATGCTGATCTTTATGCAAAGACAATGAATGATAATTGACATTTATAGAGAGTTTTAAGTTTGTAGTGTTTTTACAGACATTTGAGTACAACAGCCACACTAAGAGGTTGATACTGCATTCAGCATTATCCTCACCCATTTTACTGGTGAGGAAACTGAGGCTCAGCCAGGTTAAGTGATTTGCCTATAATCATGACTATTAAGTTGGCAGACTTGGTGGGCATTTGAACCCAGATTTTCCAGACTGCTGGTCTATCACTTTATCCAGTGGACCAGAGTTATCCGACACCTGGAATACTGGATCAAATGCCATGCAAAACTTCCAATTAGTGCTCCAACTAGATTAAAATGTAATTGAGAAATGTATAAATGAAGATGACTTCAATAAGCAGAAGCCCTTATTTAAGGTATGGCACAGAAAAGGAACTAACAAAGGAGATCAAGAATAATAGCTCACAGATATGGATAGTATTTCCTCATCATTCTAGGGAGTAAATTTTGTATAGTCTCTATTTTATAGCTGTGTGGCCCTTGGAAAGTCGCTTAATGATGTTTGCCTCAGTTTCTTCATCTATAAAATGAACTGGAGAAGAAAATGGCAGACCGCTCCAATATCTTTGCCAAGAAAACACCAAAAGAGGTCAGGAAGAGGACATGACTGAAAAAAATGACCAATTATTACCATTTTGTAGATTAATAAAACAGGGCATAAAGAAATAATATAGCTAGTAATATCTGAGCTGGTACTTAAATCGAGGTCATCTAAATATGAGGTCAATGCTATTTCACCAAAGAACAATACCCTTCTCCTTGGAGTGATCGGGAAAAACTTTAGGAAGGAAGTGCAATTTGAGCTGGACCTTGGAAGATAACTAGTATTTGGTTCTCTAATTTTGTTAATATCTTTTGTTTTTACATCACCTGAATTTTCTGATGCTCACCCTCTTCATATGTACTTCCTCTATAACAAAAATCTAGAAGGGAGAAAAATATAAATATGAAGGAGAA
This sequence comes from Monodelphis domestica, assembly GCF_027887165.1. Classification (NCBI taxonomy): domain Eukaryota; kingdom Metazoa; phylum Chordata; class Mammalia; order Didelphimorphia; family Didelphidae; genus Monodelphis; species Monodelphis domestica. The sequence continues at coordinate 169,670,692 of NC_077234.1, read as the reverse complement.
TGGGATTAGTATATAGAAGCCTAAACAAGATATAATTAATGTAAAGAGGTAAAGATTGCTTTCAGCTGGTGGACATAATGGGGGTAAGATTCAAGACTGGAACACATAGAAATAAGCAGAGTGTTTGCAAAGTGAAATCAGATATGCAGAAATTATTTTCACTTTTATTGGAGGAGGCAGAAGGAAAAGCAAATGGAAGGAAAGGGTCTGAGGTTAATCTGATTGTTGATGTATGAAATGTCTTTTACCTCAAGCCATTTCAAATTGCCCCCTTATTGTCCCCTCAATGAATAAAATGATCCTTTCTGAAAAGGGGGGCATAAACTGATGATGACTGCTATTACATATTCATATATCACTTTATATTCTGGCACAGCCTTCTTACTAAAAGGCTGACAGATAGAAGAGAATGGAATTGGGTGATCTATCCAAAGTACTTAGATCCAGGACACCTTACTGTGAGCATAGGAACAGAGGGGCAAGAAAGTACCTAGTTGTTGACGCCTAGAGATGTTGGCAACTTTGTAGGCACTTGAGTCAAATTAAATAACCTGGGCTTCCATTTTGACTACCACCCTCAAGAACTTCTGGGGACATAGAATTCCAGATGATCCAGTACTTTCGAAAATCTGTTACACAAAATTCCACTTATTGAGTTTTCCTATAAAATACAATATTTGTGAGCAAGGTTAATTTCTTTTTCTATTTGTTCTTTTATAGCATAAAGAAATGCTTTTAAAATTAGTATTGATATCCCATTCCTCATTCTAACTATGAAGAAATGAAAGTTGAGACAAACTAGTAACGAGCCAGAGGTCATAACGTATGTTTATGACAAAGAATTAATCTTAAATTCAGGCAGAGATTATTTTTCGAGTGCCCTGCACAAGGTAGGTGCTTGATGAATTCTTGTTGAATTGGCTTAGGACACACAATTCAGTCAGAAGTTGTCATGTAGCAGGAAAACTGAAATGGAGCATGATCCAAATGAAAATGCCTGATAAACTAGATTCCTGTCATCCCTTGACCTTACAACTGGATTATTGTTTTCCTATCTATCCTCACTTTCAAAACAAAATTCTTAGACAAAAGTCCAAGCTCAAAATTCAAGAGCAGCTTGTCATAGAAGGTAGACAGCTAGCCTTAGAGAAAATTCCACCTAGGTTCAAGTCCTACACTCTGAGGAACTGACTTTGTCTGCATGACCCTAAACAAATAAGTCAAACTTTCACTGTTCCCAGCAACTCTCTTGGAGTGTAAATTGCAGCATAGGTACACATCTACTAGCTTTCTCCAACCTTTCTTAATTCTAGTGCTTTTTCTCTGCTAATTCCTTCCTATTTGTTCTATATATCACTTACAGCATACAGATATTTATTTCATGCTGTCTCCCTTATTATAGTAGAATGAGGTCTGGGGCTTGTCTTTTACCTCTTTTTTTGTAGCCCCAGAACTTAGCATAGTACCTGACATGTAGTAGGTCTTTAATAACTGTTTAACAATTAGTTGATATATACATCGGCAGAGGCTGTTTCTTCATTACGAGTCCCCTACACTGATGAAATCACAAGTTCTCCTTTAAAAAAAACACCCTACACTTCCTGTTGCTTCTTCTTTATCACTCATTCACTCCTCAACCTCTTGTAATCTGGTTTTCATACTCAATGCTATTCTGAAACTGGTCTCTCCAAGCCTGATAGTGACTCTTCAGTCTTAGAATCAATACTGAGTATCAATTCCAAGGCAGAAGAGTAGTAAGGGGAAGGCAACTGAAGTTAAATGACTTACCCAGGATCACACAGGAAGTGACTGAGGTCAAATTTGATCCCAGAACCTCATGGTCAGAAAGCCTGGCTCATTATTAACTGAGCCACCTATCTTGCCCCAAGGGTTTATTTTCTTCTCATCTCCATCCATCCTCTAAATATGGGTATTGTCATAGCATAGCAGACTCCCAAAGCCCCAGTCTCCCATTTATAACTATAATCTAGACATTTCTGCTTGCATGTCCTGCAAGTACCTCAAGCTCAACATACCCCTAAATGAAGGCATTCTCATCCTCCCCACACACATTCCTCTTGACATTGCTCTTTCTATTGAAGATAATGCCTATCTAACTAGTCACCCAGGTCAAAAACCCTTGAACCTTTGTTGGCCTTTCCCTCTCTTCAGCTTTAATATCTGGTTTCCAAATCCTACTGCCATAGTATTTAGCATATCTAACCCTTATCCCTCACACATGGCTGGCACACTACTTCAGAACCTTATTAGCTTATCAGAATATAAGCTCCTTGTGCATAAGGACTGTTTTAGTGTGGTATTTATATCTCCAGAACATATCATAGGACTCAGCACATAGTAGGTGCTTAATAAATTAAATTGGCATCATAGTTCTCTGCCTTCATGCCTTTCCCCTCACCAATTCATCATCCTCAACTGCCAAAATAATCATGTTGAATTCTGACCAGGTAACTGCCCTGTTTAATAACTTTCCATGTCTCCCTATTGCCTCCACACTGAAAGAGAAACTCAGTAGGCCAGTATTTAAGATATTCCCCAAGGTCTAACTAGCTCTTCAGAAATTTCACACTGGACATACATACTCTAGCCATGCTGAATTATTAATGATCCCTGCCCTCTATCATCTCTACACATTTTTAAGTTAGCTTTTGTTCCTCCAACCAACTTACTCCCCATTGAAACCTGTGAAAATCCTCCTTTTCCTTTGAGACCCAACTTAGGTGCCACCTCCTCATGTAGCCTTCTTTGATGCAACTCAACTGAAAATGATGTGTCTCTTTTTTAAAATCCCCAGAAGGTTTTGTTAGGATCTAATATACTACCTGACACTTCATAAAAATAGATACATTTCAGAGTTGAAAAGAGCTTCAACATCCATCAGTCTAGTTCAACCTCTTCCTGAAAAAGATTCGCCTCTCTGATGGTCCCAATAAGTGGTCATACATACAGCCTCTGTCCTTGAAGATCTCAATTGAAGGGCCACCTACTACCTTTTGACACTCTTTTCCATTGATAAATTCCTTTAAGATTCACTGTGTAATTTAAAGCTTATAGGTTAGCAAGTAAAGTTATTGGTGTGAAGGTCATATCCCACCTAGATTAAAAGCTCCTTGAAGATAGATATGATGTTCTTCAAAAAGGGACACCCACCCCAGAACAGTGCTTTGCACATAATAGACCCCAATAAGTGTTTGTCAAAATTTAATTAAACGGAATAGCTTGATTTGCTTCCTGTAGATAAGGTACAAGCAAAGACTCTCCCAAACCCTGTCAATAATCTCCCAGCACACACACAAGTTGTCATTAAGGGAACCATCTAAGAGACTGTGGATGAGTCATTGTAAGTCAGTCACCACTACGAGGAAAGCAATGCCCTTATTTCCAGTAAGTTAATGACAAACATCTGTAATGAGCTCTTACTCCCTCTCCTGGTTAACTATAATGAAATTCCTCTAGTTGGAACCTGTTTATCCTCCCCTAAAAACCACCTAATCTACCTTAGTCCTAGAACTGAGTAAACCTACATTTGAAGGAGAGAGAGGGGCTGAGGATTAGAGTCATGTGGCCCTTCCTTGCTGCTGGTCCTACTCAGATTTTGTACTTTGTTTCTAGAAACTAGAATTTTTCTTCTCTATTGAATCTTCATATTTGACCTTGTGCCAACATTCTTTATTTGCTGTCTCTAAGACCCTATCCCAGAACAAATTATTTTGCTAGAAAAATTAAATTCTCACTTTGTTTAGCTAGTCTAGCCAGGGAATAAAAGACCAACTCTTGGGACAGGATAATAGGAACTTTGGTCCTTATGCCTAGGCTCCCACTTCCTGTTGTTGGACCTTCCCGATGCCAACTTCCTGCCAATCAAGGTCTCTGACCACTACCCACTCCCACAATATCCTAACTCATTTTCTCTCTCTGATAGAACCTCCAGTTCCTGACCACTGCTAGACTTCTTCTTGCACACTGCTCACCATGGTCTATCTGACTCTCCTTAATACCTGACATTAGACAACCTTGTTACCCTGCCTCCTGCCCATACTTTTTTCTTTAATTTTTTCATTATGAATTTAACAGTCATCAATAAGTGCAGACATTTCAACACACACACACCCCAAGAGGATTATGGAAGAAAATTGAACTTTCATGTATAGTTTTTTTAAGTAAAAATTAAAGACAGTAACAAAAGTACTCCTTTTGAATATGCCAATTTCTGCTCTTTTTCCCCATCCTCTGTGTATTTTTTTAATGTTTAATGGTTTGCTACCCACGTATCTCCCTGCTCTCTCCCTCCTTGATCACTTAGGCTACTCTATGTTAGTTTCCTGATCCTATTGGTTCCCAATCAAACTGCCCTGCTACCCACTGTCTCGATATGGACATCACCTTTGTATGTGACATATAGACCATTGCTAACCCAATGCTTCTCTCTCCATTTTAGACTATACTAATAACATAGCCTATTGCTGAATTTCCATTCTTGTGATCAACTCCCACTTCTTCCAAGGTCAATAATTACAATTAGCTAATGACAGGTGCTCAAGGTAATGCATACTTTAGGTAGACCTTGAAATTTTGACCTCTCATCCACTCAGGGTAATCAAAAGGTGTGCTTATGCTAGAACCAGGCATATTAAGCACATTTTCTAGAAACCTAATGCCGCTGAATATCCTCTGAACATCTGTTTATGGTCCTTTGTCATAAGATTATATCACCAGTACATGGCTCAGAGCGGTTTGCATAAAAACACTTAAGATTTGCATGAACTAAATGGTAACGAATGAGTTTTTAATTTCTTTTGTTTGATTGTCTCTACAGTTAAAAAAAAAAGGCAGAGGTTTCCATTTCCGATCTAAAATTAAAGTGGGGAAAAGGAGCTTCATACTTATATTCATCATGTCTGACCTACAATGAGATAAAGGTGAATCAACTATTTCTCTAGAAATTATCTAACTTAACCACCATTCTTCAACAAAGGCAGTGAGTAGAGTGCTGGGCCTGGAGTCAAGAAGCTCTAAGTTCAAATCCAGCCTCAGACACTTACTAGCATTATGATGCTGAACAGGTCACTTAACTGTTTGCCTCAATTTCTTCAACTGTAAAATGAGCTGGAGAAGGAAATGGCAAGCCACTCCTGTACCTTTGCCAAGAAAACCCCAAAATGGGGTCACAATCAGAATCAAACATGACTGAACGAGGGAAGAATTAATCCAACTAGATTTTCATTTGGAGTGTTTCTAAGAAGTTTTCTGACCATCGTTTTCAGTTTTTATTATTATTTTTAGTTTATTACTTTTATTTTTTATATTTATATTTTATTTTATTTATAGTTTATTATTATTACTATAAGAACAATTATAATGGATACTTGCATATCAATTTACCACATATATTTGAAGGGAGAAAATTTTCTCCATATATAATTATATTCTATTATATGAAACTGGTCAATACATTAGAATGATTTTTGCCTCAGTATACCTAGACATGATTTTAGAATAGTATGTCAGTTACAGAGTCAGTACTGAATAGATAAGAAAGAAAATAAAGCATTGAACTTGTAATTAGGCTAGAACTGACATTGATTCCTGCTTCACTTACTAGCTGTGGGACTTTGGAAAAGTCTCTTCATCTCTCATTACAGTAATAATAGCCAACATTTTTATAGTTTTATAGTTAAAATTATTAAGTACTTTATAATAACTTTGTAGGGTAGATGCTATTCTTATCTCCCTTTTACAGATGAGGAAAGTGATACTGACAAAGGTCAAGTGACTTACCCAGGGTAACACTAATTAAGTTTCTGAAAGAGTATTTGAAATCAGGGTCCTCCATCCACTGGGCCACCTAGCTGCTTCTTAGCCTCCTAGCTGTTTCCCCATCTTTAAAACGAGCACAATGATAGCACCTACCCTTCAGGGTGGCTATGAGTTAAAGAAGTTTGCTACTATTTTTCCACACCCCTCCCAGAGAAGGTAGGAGAATCATGAGATACTTAAAGAGGCAACAGGTGAAAATCCTGCTCCCAGAGGGCAGTTCATTTACCCTAGTTCAGCAGATAATGAGGCTTGAATTACTGTTTGGTCAGGGGAAATAGTCAGTAATGGGGGAAAAAAGAAAAATAATGTTAGAAAGTGAAACCATACCTGGGCGAACTGAATTCCTTTGAAAAAGCATCCAGTAGTACAAGGGGGGGGGAGAGGGGGCGGGGTTGTGTTTTACATTATGGGGGTTTCTCCAGAAGAGAAAAAGCCTCTTCACACTAATACCCATTAATGAGCTTACACTGGAATCGTTTCCCCTCAGGTGCATCAGTGTTGTTTTCTCATTTGTGTCTCCTCCCGGCTTGAAGAAAACCTTCCTAGTAGATGCCATTCCCTTCTCACCAACTTCTACCTCCTAAGCCTGATGTTTCTAATTGGCGGTGATTCACGGGCTCCTCAGCGCTCCTTCCCACCCCTTCCCCCACCCCCTTTGCAGGCTAGCAGCAATGAAGAGAGACATCTGGTGCAGGGGGCTGCTTGCAGCTGATAGAACCTGAAACTGAAGATTAAGTGATTTGTTCAAAATCGCGGAGTCAGCATTACGAATGGAATTCAGAAGCCCTGCCAACCTAGCTTCCTATCACAGATCACACTGTTTATGTGGAAAAATTAATCCTAACATTGAGGGGAATACCGAATGAATGGCTCTTCTAGGTTGAGCCAAAAAGGGAAAAGGGGAAAGTAGAGTTAATACAAAACTGAAGCAGTAGAGTGGAAGGAAAATACTGACTCTGGACTCAGAGGATCTGAGTACAAACCCTGCTTCTCATATTCCAAATGACCTTGGGTAAGGCATTTAACTTCTGCCTCAGTTTCCTCACTTGTAAAAATATTACATGCCCACTAAAATATCTTCTAAATCTAAATCTATTGAACCTATAAACATCGACCAGAATTTTTACGTAGACACTCTACAGTGGTATGCTAGTTAGTATTTCATAAATGAGGGGGAAAAGAATGTATGCATGACACACTTTTCAGGTGACTTTCATTATTGACATTTTCTTAAACACTTTAAATCTAGATGATCAATAGAACGATAAATCAAGGCATAATTTGTAGCATTTGTCAATTTCCAAAATATAAATGCTCACACTGATATTTTAGCAATCAATTCTCTTAAGCTTGTATGAGCTAGCTTGAGCAGAACCCTGACAACATGAAGAGATGAAATAGGGCAAAGCAAACTACCTGAATTCAAATCATTGCTTGCTAATGTCCTGATAAAGCTTAGAACTTTAGTTTAGGAAACATGGCCCTAGGTCCCCATTTTTTTATGTTTGGCAGGTCATGGATACTATATAACCTGAGCAGCGTCACATGGCTAAGAAAACATAATGGAGTAACCATTGGATTGAAAGTCAAGGACACTCAGGTTGACTCCTGATTCTGCCACAAACTCTCTGTGTGACCTCAGGTGGGCCATTTTTCTTTTGTGAAGCTTAGTTTCATTATCTGTAAAATAAGAAAATTAGACTAGATCATTATGATGACCCTTCCTACAATAGCAGGCTAAAATTCTCAAATAAACTATAAGGTAATATGTAAGAAGTTCTACTGGGAAAAAATCACCAGATCATATGACTTCAATGCAAGACATATATAATGGCTTGCATATTGATGATGAGAAAATATACTTCAACATGATCTCTAGAACCTCTACTATTACTACCATAACTGCATGGAGGGCAGTACACTGGAAGACCCCAGTTGATATCATTATTGCCAGTCAAAGAATTAATAAGAATTTCAGCTTCAGGAGTAAATAGTGATCCCATGAATCATGACTGATAGCAACTGACTTCTAGGACATTAACACTTTGTAAAAATAAAAATAATGAAAGAGCAATGATAGAACTTGACTGGAATATTATTGAATTGGAACAGTGATAACTACATCTTTGGGACCTATAGATATAAACAAACAAATCACATTTATCTTGAATTATGTACATTTTGACATATATTTCTATTATTTTGTATGCATGCATATATGTATATGTTTTTGTGACCCTATAGAATATAAGATCCTAGAGGGAAAAGAATGCTTTATTTCTTTCTTCATTTTCCCAATAATTAGTACAGTTCCTGACCCCAAAAAAAGGGATACTTAGGAAATACTTGTTGATTAACATTAACTCTATTATATGGAAACTAGTCTGTTTGCTGATAAATTTTAAAAATGCTTATATTGCTAAGAATCAGAGAATTTTATATTTGGGATGAAATTTAATTTAGGGATTTTAGCAAATTAGCAATATATATATATATATGTTTATATATATACATATATATATATATATATAGGGCATTACGATGGACCCTGGATACAAAAAGAAAAAAAAATCCCTATATTTGAGAAATTTGGAATCCAGTGAAGTGGAAGCAATAGATAGAAAATTAAGTAAAATACAAGTTAGAAAAATTATTATAAATATGGGAGAAATCAAGCAAAGAAGCTTGATCAATTCATAAACAAAAAAAATCATTTCTAGATAAAGGAGATCCAAAAAAGCCAAAATGGAAGAAGCAATTATTGATATGATATTGTAGGGGGAAATTGATCCTAAAGATGGAAATGGAATGTGGTGGAGTAGAGGGGAAATCTAAGCTCCAGGAATGGAAAATAGTGTGTACACAGTAGAGGAAAGATGAAAAACAAGAAGTTGTCACAGCTGAAGCCAAGACATGATGAAGAAAATTTCCCTAAAATTAGACTAGAAAGGGAACCTGAAGCTTAAGAGGGACTTTGGTTACAAAGATAAGCAGTTTATATTCTTTTCACTAGGCAACTGGAAGCCATTTAATGTTCTTGAACAGTGGGGTATGGCATCAGATTCACACATTAGGAAGATTATTTGAAGAGTTATATAGAGGTTGGTTTTAAAAGGTTATTGCAATAATTGTCCAAGCAATATGTAAATTGAGCTTAGAATAGAGTGACCCAAGGGTGCCTAGAAGTAAAGGGTCAGATAAGAGATACATTGCTTGTGCCCAAAGAGTTTTAAAATTGTACATACCCTTTGACTAAGCAATACCAAAACTAGATATATATCCCAAAGTGATCAAAAAAAAGGGGAAAGAACCTATTTATACAAAAATACTTGTAGCAGTCCTTTTTGTGGTCAAAAATAATTGGAAATTGAGGGATATCCATCAATTAGAGAATGACTGAACAAGTTATGATATGTGATTGTAATGGAATAATATTGTGCTATAAGAAATATAAACAGGATGATTTGGGGAAAAACCTGGAAAGACTTACATAAATTGATGCAGAGTAAAGTAAGCAGAACCAGGAGAACATTGTATACAGTAACATGAATACTATATGATGAACAATGGTTAAAGACTTAACTATTCTCAGCAATACAGTGGTCCAAGACAATTTCCAAGGATTCATGATGAAAAATGCTATCTACCTCCAGAGAAAGAACTGAAGGAGTCTGAATGAAGAGTGAAACATACTATACTTTCTTTCTTCATTTTTTTTTTGTGTAAGCTCTCTTCCATAAAATGACTACTATGGGAAAATGTTTTGCATTATTGCACATGTAAAATCTATTTCAGATTGCTTGTCATCTCAAGCTGGAGGTAGGAGTGGGAATGAGGGAAAGGGAAAATTTGGCTCAAAATTTTTAATAAACAAAAGTTAAAAACTGTTTTACATGTAATTGTAGGAAAAATATCATTAAAAAGTGGGGGGGGATACAGAATATGAATATGGAGAAGACAGAGAGAGAGAGAGAGAGAGAGAGAGAGAGAGAGAGAGAGAGAGAGAGAGAGAGAGAGAGAGAGATTGCCCAAGTAGAAAGGATAGGATTTGGCAACTTACTAGATGTGTGGTCAAGGCTAAGATTAGAGGCAAAAACAAATATAGAAATTGGAGTCTGAGTGATGGAAAAGGGCAATGCTATCAAAAGTATTTGGAATGTTAGAAAGAAGTACATTAAAAAAAAAAACCTTACCTTCCATCTTAGATTAACACTGTGTATCACTTCTGAGGCAAAAGAGTGGTATTAGACAATACAGTTAAGTGATTTGCTGAAGATCACATACCCAGGAAGTATCTGAGTTCAGATTAGAACCCAGGACTTCCCATCTGTAGGTCTGACTCTTCATCCACTGAAGACTATAAGATCATAGCTTTAGAGTTGAAAGATACTTTAGAGACCATCTGATAGTCTAATCTCCTCATTTTATAGATGAAGAAACTAGAGAGGTTAAGTGAATTGTCCAAGGTTACACAGATAGTAAGCAAGAGGGATAGGATTGAACTCTGATGAATTCTGTTTTGAAGGTATTGATTATGAAGATGTTGTGGTAAATATATGGAGTACAGACAGAATAGAGGAAGTAGTTGAAAATAGAGGAATAGAACTATGGTAGAAGGCAGCCATAGATCAACTCTCCAGTCCTAGTTACTGAAATCATGAGAAAGGATGAGATTATTAATAAAATCAGAGGGCCAAACACTATTCTCAATAGCTCTCATAAAGGGCGTCTTCCCTACTCCCAGGCTTCCTGTATGTTACATATGAAAGCAGGGAAAGTCCAGGCCTTGGAGATGGTGCCCTTAATCAGAATTGATGCTTAGAAGTGGTTTTCACAACAAATTGTATTAATAGAATGAAAAAGCAAAATAATTACATGAGGTCTTATAATGGCAAAGCAGTGATACCCTGGGTTGTCTAACTGTGGGTGCCTTCTGTGTGTCTATTGTGTTCCCTTCTCTGTTGATAAGGTTTTAGACCAAAAGCCTACAAAAGGGTTAGATGAGGATGACTGTTCCACAAGGTCAGCAACACTTGTGTCCTTGACAACACCTTCTGTGTTTTCCTGTGTTCTCTTTGGCTTGTGCCAAAGGTTGCAGGATGTTGCCTGTCAGCAATCCTAGAATTCTTACAGGAACACCATCATGATGGAGCCTATTGACCCTATGATCCTAGAAACTGTGATAGAGGCCATCTGAGTGCTTGGTAAACAGCTTAAGGAACCACAGGGTACAGGTACTGAACTTTTGGTATGGCAAGTGTTCTATACAAGTGACTATATTGTCTCTACAGGTGATATTAATGCTTCCTGAACCTGTTATTGTTTACCCACCCATATTCCTGCCATACCAGGAATAGACACTGATCTTCCTAGATCCAAATGAGCTAGTTTTTTTGAGATTTAGAGTAGGGAGCAACTAGGTGACTCAGGCAATTAAGAGTCAGTCCTGGAGACAGGAGGTCCTGGGTTCAACTGTGGCCTCAGACACTTCTTAGCTGGGCAAACCTGGACAAGTCACTTAACATTGTTTGCTTCAGTTTCCTCATCTGTGAAATGAATTAGTGAAAGAAATAGCAAATCACTCCATCATATTTGCTAAGAAAACTCCAAATAAGGTCAAAAAGAGCAAGACAGAACTAAAACAACTGAACAATAATTTGTAATGCATTTTGCAAACCTTAAAGTACCACATGAATGTAAACTATTATTAGCTGTTTCTTTACTTTGGAAGTGGCTTAAATGCTTTAAAAATATTTTTCAATAAGAGTTAAATGGGCAATTTTTAGGAAATCATTCCTTCCCAAATGACCTGAAAGACTGAACATCTAAATGATGCTTAGAAATAAAAAAGGAGAGGGGGCTGAATTTGAGACAAGAAGAAATTCATATATAAAATATGTGAGATTTATTTTACCCAGCAGCAAAGTAGGGGGAGAGACTAAGAAATTAGAGAGGAGTGATAAGAGAAGGGTAGATTAAGGGAGGCAGTGATCAAAAGCAAAACAAGTTTTTGAAGTAGACAGAAAGAGAGACAGAGACAGAAGAGAAGAGGAGGAGGAGGAGAAAATGGAAGAGGAAAAGGAGGAGAGAGAGAGAGAGAGAGAGAGAGAGAGAGAGAGAGAGAGAGAGAGAGAGAGAGAGAGAGAGAGAGAGGGAGGGAGGGAGGGAGGGAGAGATGTTGAAAAATCAAAATAATATGTCCCTAAATCAGAGCTGCTAGGGATAAGTTAATAGGAGCAGATTTCCCAGAGCTGGATTTACAATGTGTATTCTTTTTTGTCCCTATTTATTTTTCTCCACATATCTATTAACTCTAATTGTTCTAAGATTTCATTCACATCTCTGACCTTGTTCTTATTTATTTTTAGTTTGATTCACCTAGACCTGATAGAAGAAGGTTCAGGTCTCCCATTAGTATAGTTCTACTATCTATTTCCTCCTTTAATTCCATTAGTTTCTCCTTAGAAAATTTGGATGCTCTACCATTTGGTGCATACATGTTGAGTACTGATATTTCCTCATTGTCTATGCTACCTTTTATCAGGATGTAATTACCTTCCCTATCTCTTTTTATCAGATCTATTTTTACTTTGGCTTTGTCAGATATCATGATTGCAACTCCCGCCTTCTTTTTCTCAGTTGAGGCCCAATAGATTTTCCTCTAGCCTTTGATCCTTATTCTATGAGTATCTGCCTGACGCATGTGTGTTTCTGACATCAAAGAAAAGTAATGAATGCTGGAGGGAATGTGGCAAAGTGGGGACACTAATTCATTGCTGGTGGAGTTGTGAATTGATCCAACTATTCTGGAGGGCAATTTGGAACTATGCCCAAAGGGAGCTAAAAGACTGCCTACCCTTTGATCCAGCCATAGCACTGCTGGGTTTGTACCCCAAAGAGATAATAATAAAAAGACTTGTACAAAAATATTCATAGCTGCGCTCTTTGTGTTGGCAAAAACATTGGAAAACGAGGGGATGCCCTTTGATTGGGGAATGGCTGAACAAATTGAGGTATATGTTGGTGATGGAATACTACTGTGCTCAAAGAAACAATGAACTGGAGGAATTTCATGTGAACTGGAACAACCTCCAGGAATTGATGCAGAGTGAAAGGACCAGAACCAGGAGAACATTGTACACAGAGACTGATACACTTTGGTATAATCGAATGTAATGGACTTCTCTACTAGCAGCAATGCAATGATCCAGGACAATTCTGTAAAACTAATTCAGAGGAAGAACTGTGGGAGTAGAAATACAGAAGAAAAACAATTGCTTGATCACATGGGTCAATGGGGATATGATTGGGGTAATAAACTCTAAATAATCACCCTAGTACAAATATCAATAATATGGGAAGAGGTCTTGACCAAGGACACATGTAAAACCCAATGGAATTGCACATTGGGTTTGGGAGGAGGTTTGGGAAAGAGGTGGGAAAGAACATAATTTTTGTAATTTTGTAATAAATTTTTGTAATTAATCGATTAAATAAAAAATAAAACAAAAAAACTAATACTACAAATAGAAACCTGGAAAAAAATTGAGAGCCAGGCCTAGAGACAGGAGGTCCTAGGTCCAAATCTGACCTCAGATACTTCCCAGATGTGTGACCCTGGGCAAGTCACTTAACCCCCATTGCCTAGCCCTTGTCTCTCTTCTGCCTTGGAACCATATAATATTGATTCCAAGACAGAAGGTAAGGGTTAAAAAGAAAAGAAACCTGAAAAAAATTAAATTAAAAAAAAAGAAATCCTTGGGAAGGCAAGAAAGAGGTAGAATAAGACCAACAGAAGTTTGAGTTACCCAAACAGGATTTACACTGGTTATTCATAGGCCCATGTTTTCAAGTGTTCCTAGTGTTCATAGGTATTTTAGAAGTGGGGTAAACCATACTATTCTCATCTTAACTATAGATGAAGAAAAAATATCTCCCCCATTGGATTTTTCATAAGGAGGTTCAAGATCAGTCCATGAATAATTATACCATTGTAACAGATCCCATTCACCTAGCATGATAGATTATAATGTGTCCAGACATAGATGAAGTATCGAAGAGTAAGAGATTTGACCAGCATCATCCTGAGCATAAGGATGCTGGAAAAAGAAATCTCAAGTATGATGGCAAAGAGAATCCTTCAGGAAATAAAAACTTGAAGTACAGGCTTTCATTTGAGGAATAGAGATATTGTTATGATAAATGTTTGACTGGCTCTCCAGAATGGGGTGGGGGGTTACTCAGGACACACGTGTAAGTTTAATCTGCATCATTAAGCTTTTTTAAAATCAATTTCTTAAATTAGACAATTATCAAAATAATGAATTAAGCCCTGATCTATGATGTTTGCCAATTTCTTTATTTAACAATTGGCTTTCTTGAGCCAGTTTAAGCCAGTTCCAGCAAACCACATCAAGAACTGTCAATACATCCCTCTTGCCAGAACACTAAAGTTGAAAAAAAAGAGTAGCAGGAAATATTCTAATAATCCTTAATATCTTTGAGTAATGGCTTTTCTATATGAATTGGCCTCATCAGAATAGAAGCTTCTTGAGGACAGTGACTCACTTTTCTGTTTCTATCCTTTTCCCTTAGCGTAGTGTCTTTGAGTACATAAATACTTTTTTATTCATTTATTCATCCATTCATTCAAGGAAGAAAGTTATAGAAATGTAATGAAATGACAATATTTTATGACACTTCATTTTTTAATACTTTAAGGTTTGCCAAGTACTTGACAAATATGATCCCATTTTGCCCCCACAACAATCTTGGAAAGTAGATATTATTATTATTATTATCCCCATTTTACCAATGAAGACATTGAGGAAGGCAGAGGTTAAATGACTTGCCCAGAGTCACACGGCAAGTAAGTATCTGAGAACAGATTTATACTCAAGTCTTTTTCTAATCCAGTGCTTGATCCACCCAGACAATGATACAGATCTTTAGCTGTTCCAAAAAGCTGATAGTGAGGAAGGTGGCTCCCCTTCAGCCACCTACTGTACATACATTGCCAACAATTCTGCATTCCTACTGAGAAGGATGATGTCAGTGTCCTTGAAGGTATAAGCCAATTGCCCCCAATTATATACGGGGAAGCTAGGGAATATCTTCCCTCCCAGGGAGGGGAAGGAAGAGTCCAAGCTTCTGACCTTGTGGCTAGAAAATTATGCATATTCACAGCATGGAGAGCAGGACAGTCAGGTGATGCTTAGCTTTATTACTTGAGGGACTTTTCCTATATGTTTCAGTGAGACCATGTGTTTGGCTGAAGCTGGGGAAGGAATAAGGATAGTCAGGAAGCTTGCGTAAGCTTGCTGAGGCCATGGATACATAGTGTACCAAGGCTTAGAGGAGGATTATGGTGACAACAGCCCCCTTGACTAAAACCCTTATGATTTCCTCTCTTTGGGGCATTCTCTAGTCATGGTTTATGGGATTAGGACAGGCAACCTTACAGAGATTTCCCAAGGAGGGAATGTAGTGAGTAGAGAGCATAAAAGTAGAGGCAAAAAACCAAACCAATTCAATACTATCCAGTTTGAATCCCCCATTTTATAAGTAAGGAGAGGGAGTCCCAGAAGTGCTTTGTCCAAGGGTCACATTGCTGGTTAATGTCAGAGTTAGTTCTCCTGACTGCGTCTAGTGTTATTTACATGGGCAAAATCAATAATGCTAATGGTTTGGTTTTAATTCTTCACCACCCCCCACCCCCAGAATTTGGATAGACTTGATCATCCTATTCACAGACTTTATCCCACTGAGCACAAAAATGGCATTCAATGAATGCCTATTGAGTGAATATGGACCATAATATGCATATCCCTAAAACCAGATGATTCAACTTTTCAATCCAATTGAATTCATTTCAAACAAGCCTCTTTTGGAATTTTAGAGCATTTAAAATATTAGGTTCCTAATTAGGTAAAATCTGATTTTATTCATTTTTTCTCCATTAAAATGATCATAAATGATTTCTAAAATAG
This sequence comes from Monodelphis domestica, assembly GCF_027887165.1. Lineage (NCBI taxonomy): Eukaryota > Metazoa > Chordata > Mammalia > Didelphimorphia > Didelphidae > Monodelphis > Monodelphis domestica. The sequence continues at coordinate 169,654,865 of NC_077234.1, read as the reverse complement.
TTTTCATTAAAAGTAAACAAATTTTTTTAGAACAGATGTTTACTATACACTTGCTCTAGGAAAATAAGAGAAATGGTCTTCAAGTGCTTATAATCTAAAGTTAGGGAAAGAGAGCAGACTTTTCCAGAATCCGAGTCTCCAGGAGTCACCCATAGCACCATAAAATTGAATAAGTGGCTGTGGTTCTCTGTGTATAAAGGCAAAATGTCCATTTTAAATGTTTCTTTTCTGAATTATGTTCTTCTCACCTCCCTTCACTTCTCTACAAGTTACACTGAAAAGCTATTCGGTTGATGGAGTGAGTTTCACTTCTGTTCAGGATACCGTGCAAAGGTAGTCACTCGAGAACAGGTTACAGCAGCCTTCTTTCAGGTATGTCCCTCCAAGTTCACTGACTCGTAACTTTGAAAACCAAAAAAAGGGTTTAAAGTTCAGGGTAACCACTTGTGATTGTGAGCATCACAGCATGTAATAAAATAGTCATATAGCTACTGTTTATTGGATTTGAGAAGGTCATCGTGAGCACTGCTCAAGGCTAAGTGCTTAAGTGTATCATGGGCCTTTGCCTTTGATTTTATGATACCTTTTAAGAACATTTTTGTAAAGGGTATGACAGCTAGGTAAAACGAAGGGGAAAAAAGTTTCCACTAACTTCTTTTTTTAGCTTTTCCTCAATATTTGCCCAGAAACCCTTTCTCAACTCTTCTTCACATTATGATAAGAAGAGAGGCCACTTCCCATGAATCACTGAGGAAGAAACATAGCAACAGCTTGCCTCCAACTGGTTACATATGTTAGACTACCTAGGCTGTGTTTGAGGAATGTAAGTAAAAATGCAACAGACAATATTATATATACCCAGTATGAAAACCAGAGTTAACTGTTTTTAAGGAACAAAAATAGTCTCTATAATTAAAGGCCACACTTAATCCAAAAATCTGACTTTATCCAATCATTTTCCTTTATTCCCCCATAGTCTTTGCTAAAATTGCATTTATTTCCACCTCCTCTCTTTTCATGCTTATGGGAGATCCAGAAAGTTACAAGAAACATAAAATAAGAAAGAAGGAAAAGGAAAAGTTAAGGATCTGAAGAGTCCACAGTGTAGTTAGACTTCTACCTCTGAATCCATGTATTCATTCATTCATTCATTCATTCATTCATTCAACAACCACTTCTTAAATATCTACAATATGCTCAGCATTGTTTGTGCTCCAGGAGACACAAAGAAAATTAAGGCACGGTCCCTGACTCCTGATTCATGAGACCTTGGCTAAAGTTCTAGCTCTACCACCATCCTGTTGTATGACCTTGGGCAGACAAGCCATTTCATATTTCTTGGCTTTATTTTTTCTCATCTATAAAATGAGAAGGTTAGACTGGATCATCTCTGAGGTCCCTTCCAACTCTCATAGCTTATTGAATGACAGTCAAACCATTTTAATTTAGAGTTACATTGATATAAATATTTCTATCAACTCTTGTGGTGGCAAAGAGCTGGAAACTGAAGGGATGTCCATCAATTGGGGAATGGCTGAACAAGTTATGGTATATGATTGTAAAGGAATACTATTGTGCCATAAGAAATGACAAACAAGAGGATCACAAAAAACCTGGAAAGACATGTAAGAAATGATGCAAAGTGGAGTGAACATAACCAGGACATTGTCCACAGTAACAACAATAACGTATGATGATCAACTCTGAATGACTTCACTATTTTCAGTTTTCAGCAAGGCAAGGATCGAGGCCAGCTCCAAGAGACTCGTGACCAAAAAGGATATCAAGGAAGAGATGAAGTCTGAATACAACTTGAAGCATACCATTCTTTATTTCTTCAGTGAATTTTTCTTTAGTGGAAGCAATATGGTCTTGTTTCACAACGATGAGCAGGGAAATATGGTTTGTATGACAATATATGTACAACCTATGTCATGTTACATGCTGTCTTGGAGAGTGGGAGGGGTGAGAGAGAGAAGGGAAAGAAAGAATGAGGCATAGATTTTGGATATAGGTAATGTGAGAATTTCTTTCTCCTGGGTGAGTATATTTATTATAATTTATTACATATTTATGACCAATGATACGTATTATGTTCTTATGTTACATATTAGATTGTTATATACTTAAACATTTTAAGTACAGCACTGTGTTCCATTGTACTTATATGAATCCATTGTTTCTATTGAATTTTGTCACTCATTTTTGTGCCATATATATGTCCATATGTAAAGTTTAAATTATTTCAGCATACTGTTTACTGACAAAAAATAAAGTCACATATTTTAGAAAAGGTTTTCATCAAAAACTCTAAGATATCTACTAGTTTTAGAATTCTATAATCATTATAAAACCCAAATATATATGTACATATGTGTACATATATATATATATACATATATATATATTTAATGGTTACAAACAAAGTTAGGTGGTGCACTGGATAGAGGGCTATGCCTGGAGTCAAGAAGATCTGAATTCAAATCCAACCTCAGACACTTAATATCTATGTGACCTGAGTAAGTCACTTAACTCTGTCTTGGTTTCCTCTTCTGTAAAATGAGCTAGAGAAGTAAATGGCAAACCAATCTATAATCTTTACCAAGAAAACCCCAAATAGGGTTATGAGTCAGACACCACTGAAAACACTGAACAACAAAAATGCCTTAGTCACAATGCCTGGCACGTAGAAAATACTTAAATATTTAAGTCTTCAAATTATCTGTGCTAGATGCTAGGGATATAAAAGCAAAATGAAACAATCCACACCTTCAAGAAATGTATTGAAAGAAATAAAGGGTTATAGAGGATACATAAAACATAGGTTTATTCAAATGCTAAAGAGACCAAACCAGGGCTATTTGCCAAGAGTGTCCTAGATAGGTACTGATGGAGTGATTGAATGGGTTGCCCCTCTAACTGTATGTCAAAATCTATAAAATAGCTGTACTTTATGTCGTTGGTTTATATTAATAGACCAAACCCTTTTAAGAACCAAAGTAGGAGAACCACTTTAGTTGAGGGGAATGAGCATTGAACAGAAGCCAGAAGAGTTGTTTCCAAGTTCTAACCTTCTAGCTGTGTGGCTTTGGGCAAGTCATTTAACCATAATGAAGCCAAGGATGACTGAGCCTATGAAATGGAAATAACTCTCTATAGTCTAGCCTGCAGGACTGGTGCAAGGATGGATTAAATGAGATTATGTATGTGAGTATTATGTAAATTCTAAACTTTAAAGGTAATTTAGAGGAAAAGGGAATAAAGACTGAGTCTATGATTTCCTGATATAAAGAACTCCCAGGAAAGGAAACTCCCCCTACAAATTCAAGCCAACACCTTCTCTGTAATTTATAGTCTTTTTTTTTTAACCTTTACCTTCTTAGAATCAAAACCGTGTATTGCTTCCAAGGCAGAAGAGTGGTAAGGGCTAGGCAACTAAGTATTGCCTTTCCAAGGATCACACAGCTAGGAAGTATCTGAGGTCACATTTGAACCCAGGACCTCCTGTCTCTAGGCCTGGCTTGCAATCCACTAAGCCATGTAGCTACCCCTTCCAAAATTTAGAGTCATAAAGAGTTGCCTAGAGCAATGAAGGTCAAGTGATCTGCCCAGAGTCACACAGTCAGTATGCTATCAGAGGTGGGACTTGAACCCAGTTCTTCCTGGCTTTAATGATGTCTCTCTATCCACTGCAACATATCCTCATAAATGTAAGGTATGATTATAAGTGGGAAAAGGAAGCTGAGCTGGAAAAGTCACTGCAAATAATTATTCCACATTTAGATTCTCCAGTGCCAAACAACTAGGTGAATCAAGATGTTATTTGGAAGGATTAATGAAGGAAAATGAGATGCCCCAACACGTAAGGAAGAGGGTATTAAAAGGGAATGGGGATAAGGCCTACACTTAATGTCTTTTCAAGGGCATTAAACCCTTGAGTGCAGGTGGCTGAGGGTCTCACAGTGAAATTTAATAATTGGGAGGGTGACACCAAACCTCATTTATATCTGCTTAAAAAGAAATAGATCACAGTTAATAAAGAACTTGCAAATGAAAGTAACCCAGAAGCTTTAACTGGCAATTAAAATGATTCTCTGTAGCAAGGAAGGTGAAACCATATGCTATAGCAGATTTTTGTCACGTACAAGATAAATGAGCAGTTTCTACCCAGCAGGGAATAATTTCAGTTCATAAGAAAGGATCAGAGTCACTATCATATAACTCATCCTCACCATATCATAATCATTGATGCCAATTACCTGAGGACTATAAGGCTAGGAGCTTTCCCCCATAAAAAAAATGCATGATAGGTAGCTATTTCTACCTTTCCTCTCCCCAAAAGGGGACACACAGGAGTTGCGTCTCCTCAATGTCAAGGATGCCCTCCCGATTCTGAGATTCAGGAAGAGCCTCTACCTCTTCTTCCTGCTTTACTCAATACAAACTGCTTTTATCTGATGAGGCATAGGGAGATTGGGAACTATGGCAGGTAGAAGAATGGTCACATTCTCATAAAGCAGGAAAGATCATTTCTGGCAAGATTTAATTCCCTTTAGGCATTATGTTTATCACAAGGTCACAGAACGTTAAGTAGGAAGGGACCTCAATGGTGATTTATTCCATTCAAGAGAGGCAATGCAGTATGGGGGGGAAAGAGCAATGGTTTTAGCAAAGGTCTAAAGGTTCGAACCCTACCAATGTCACTTACCTTACGGAATGGTAAGTAATCCAACTTTTCTGGGTCGTCAGTTTCCTTACCTATAACATGAGAGAATTAGACTAGATGACTATTAGGTTGGTTTGTTTAATTCTAAATCTATAATCCTATTCTTCTTTGCAATCTTTCCAGTTCTGAATCTATAATTCTGTGATGCATACCAGAAAAAAGATTGAACACTACAACCTAATCAAGAGGTCATCCAGCCCCTGCTAGAAGACCTCTAGTGAGGGAGGGACCCACTCCTTCTTCCTCAGGTTTTATGGGAAGTCTATAAAAGGGAAAGATCTAGTCACTGAAAAACTGACTGGCTTCTAAGGGGGGAGGAGGGAACAGGCGCCAGGGAAAATATAGCAAAAAAAGAGAAAGGAAAGGGTTTGGGTCTTCTTCAAGTTTAGAATTTCCTCAGTAAAGTTGGATGAACAAAGACTAGAATGAAATGTGAAGAAAGTCAACAGGACAACTTAAAATGCAGCATTGCCCAGGGGGCCACCAATCTTTTGGCATCAGCTCATTTTTAAGGCTACCAGACCTCTTGAGGAATTAGGTGAGTCACCTCAATTACTGACAGGCTAGTGTTTGTGGCATACAGTGGAACTAGACAGAGAACCCTTTAGGCTCATTCAATTTACCTAAGAGTATTAAGTTTCTACTATGTGTACAAACTACAAATAGATTCTAGGGATGTGGCGATGAAAATGGCCCTTGACATCTAGAAGCTTATAATTTAATAGTGAGGAAAACATGGATGAAAATAAATATCTGAAACAGCAGAAGATATTAGGGCTTATTGAATGAGTAGATGAGATCTGAAAACTCAAAAAAAAAAGGCAACATTGCCTGGTTTCTTGGTGGCAAACTGGCTGTTTCCCTACAAAATTTCTAGAGTTCGTTGATGGAAACCAAAAGAACTTTTCCACTTCCTTTGCAGCATACTGATCAATTATATGTGGCTATAAATCCAAGGAAACCTTCATAAGGCTTCATAAGTAAAAGAGGTTAAAATTTATCCTGTATATAGCCTGATTATAGGTAATATTTGAGAACACTATTTGGTTTTCTGGGTCAACATGACAATAAGCTCCCATCTAGAGATAAATGGAATCTCACAGTAACTGAAAGAATGTTTGACAGGAATCTCTCCGCCATAATAAAGTGGACTAAAATTTGAGAAGATAAAAACCTAGATAAAACTTTAGAACTGGAGAACGCACCATCAATTGCAAAATGGCTGAACAAATTGTGGTATCTGATGGTGATGGAATACTATTATGTTCAAAGGAATAATGAACTGGAAGAATTCCATGGAGACGGGAACAACCTCCAGGAATTAATGCAGAGCGAAAGGAGCAGAACCAGGAGAACACTGTACACAGAGACTGATACATTATGGCACAATTGAAAGTAATAGGCTTTTCTACTAGCAGTAATGCAATGGCCCAGGATAATTCAGAGGAATTTAGGAGAAAGAATGCTATCCACATCCAGAGAAAGAATTGTGGGAATAGAAATGCAGAAGAAAAACATATGATTGATCATTATTTTTTGATGGGGTTTGATGGAGAAATGATTAGGGTTTTGATGTTAAAAGATCTCTTTATTGGAAATATGAATAACATGGAAATAGGTTTTGAACAATGATACATGTATAACCCAGTGGAATTGCTTGTCAGTGCCACGAGTGGGAGGGAAGAGGGGTGGGGAAAATCATGAATCATGGAATCATGGAAAAATATTCTAAATTTAAAAAACTGGAGGACCCAGAGGATAAAAGGTATGAGCAAATTCACAGGAGAAAATGCAGAGTAAAGACTTTTAAATAATATTGATTTCTATAGATGTCTATAAATCAAGAGAATATGGTCAGTTATGAAAACAACATTTTATCATATGAAGATAAACAGTCTCCCCTTGGACATTTATGGAAGCCTCATTTTTCTAAAGAAAAAAACATTTTGTCTTACTGACAGTTTCATCTCTTACAAAGAAGAGAAAGCAATATGAAAAACTCTCACTCTCGATTTAATTTTGCTTTATAAGGAAAAAAAGGGTTGGTGGAATCGATTTTTGAGAAAAAGTGGCCATTCATTTAATAATATAAAGAAAAGAAGGATAATATGCCTAAGATTTTAAGGTAGATTTCAAACTGTTTATAGGCCCAATAATTAGGAACCCTTACTAGGTAATATAAAAAGGAAAATAATTTAAGAATTATAGAGTGTTGTCAAAATCAACATTTTTTTCTAATTTATTTCTTCCCCTTTTTAAATTTAGAATGTTTTTACATGGTTACATGATTCATGATTCTTCCCCTCCCCTTTTCTCTACCCTCCTGAAACCAACAAGCAGTTCCACTGGGTTATACATGTATCATTGTTTGAAAACTATTTCCATGTTATTCATATTTGCAGTAGAGTGTTTCTTTAACATCAAAACTCTAATCACATCTCTATCGCACTACATGATCAATCACATATTTTTTCTAATGCATTTCTACTCCCACAGTTCTTTCTCTGGATGTGGATAGCTTCTTTCTCCTAAATTCCTCTGATTTGTCCTGAAGCATTGCATTGCTGCTAGTAGAGAAGTCCATTGCATTTGATTGTGCCACAGTGTATCAGTCTCTGAACAATGTTCTCCTGGTTCTGCTCCTCTCACTTTGCATCAATTCCTGGGGATCTTTGCAGTTCACATGGAATTCCTCCAGTTCTTTATTCCTCTGGGACTGCTAGGAGTGAAGTAGTTTTAATTTGTATTTCTCTAATAAGGAAGGATTTGGAACAGTTTTTCATATGCTTATTGATAGTTTTTATTTCATCGTGTGAAAATGGCCTATTTGTATGCCTTAACCATTTGTCGACTGGGAATCAAAACCAAAATTCTAACTATATATTAATGGATTGAATTCAATAAGGAGGGAAATGAGCAGACATTTAAAGAAAATAATGTTACTGTTTAGGGAGCTCTCTAGTGAACTTGAACACTGAAAGTGAAGTACTAGATGAAAAGATAGGAAGGGGACATAACCAAGTACAAAAGAATGCTCTGTTGGCTCTTAATCCACTGAGCTATCCAACTGCCCCCCTCTCCACAAAATTCTGTAAAGCTGACAGCAGCTATTATTCCTGTTAGAAAGAAGAGGAAACTAAGGTGTGAAGAGGCTAAGAGAAGCAATGGTATTCAGTGAAAAGACTGCTGGATTTAGAGTAAAAGGACCTAGGTTCCAATTCCAGTTCTGCTACTTCACTGCTTGCCCTTTCTAGGACTTTTTCTCTTTGGGCTACTTTATCTCTTTTGAGTTTACTCATCAATAAAAGGAAGAGGACGTGCTAGATTACAGCTATATTTCTTCTCAGCTGCAAAGCATATGAGTAAGTGAATAAATGGATTTAATGGGCAAAAATAACTACAAACCAGATCCTATTCTCAAGGTGCTCATATATATATGTATATATATATATGTGCATTTATGTATATATCAAGAGAGAAATACATATATGCACACAAGTAATTATGATATAGTAGAGAATATTATAAATGTCAAAAAGAAACTCAAAGTGTTATGAACAATGAAGATGAAAATTCACTTGCCTTTGGTAAGCAGGAAGGACTTAGTGAAGGCTTCATGCATAAATACCAAAGTAGAGTCTTAAAGAAAGACTTCAAGAAGTGAAAATGGTAGAAAGGAGTCTTTTTCCATTTATAATGGATGGAATGACAAAAGGCAAAGACACTAGAGGGCAGAATGGGACAAAATGAAAGAGAATAGTTCAGTTTGCATAAATGAAAGCATTTATTAAGTATTGGCCAGGTTGCTGAATACTGTGCTAGCCCCCTAGGGACATAAATAGCAAATTTTCGTTCATTTTTTCTTAGTTCTCCTCTTACCTACCCATCCAGTTATTCTCAGTCTCCTTTACTAAATCTTTATTCAGATCATACTCACCAATGGGTGAGTGTCCTCCAAAGTTCTGTTCTGAGCCCTTGTCATACTTTCTTAGTGATGATCTTTTTAGCTTCAATGAAGTAAAATCTTCTTCAACTCCTTTTACTTCCAAAGCTTTCCTTTTGATAATTATTTTCTATTTATCCTGTATATGGTTTGCTTTGTATATATTTGTTCAAATGTTGTCTTCCCCATTAGACTAATATTAAGTTTCATTGAGGGTAAGGACTGTCTTTTGCCTCTTTTTATGTCCCAAGTTCTTCATACAGGGCCTGGCAAATAGTAGGCACTTAATAAATATTTGTTGAATTAAAATGAATTGAATCACCTCTATATAGGTGATTCCTCATTCTGTATATCTAACTAACCTTAGTCACTCTACTGAATTTCAGTTCTAGATGAACAAAAGATACCTTTTGGACATCTTAAATTATATGTCCTAAAGGCATCTCATACTCAACAAGTCCAAAACAGAACTGGTCATCTTTCCCCTCCACATTCACCCCAACTTCTCAACTTCCCTTGTTAAAGCTGAGGGCACTACAATTCTCTGTTACCCACATTTGTAAACTTAGTGTCATCCTTAACTCCTCATTTTTACTCATCCCATATAGACAATCTTATCTTGTCATTTTTACCTTTGCATCTCTCATCCATGGCCCTATTTAATCAGCAAAGTGTTGAATTTGGAATCAGGAAAATCTGAATTCAAATCCAGCCTCTAATACTTAGACCCAGAGCAAGTCACTTAACCACTCTCAGTTTTATCTAAAAAAAGAGAAGAATAGCACCTACCAAATAATGTTGTTGTGAGGATGAAATCACATGTAAATTCTGATAGTTTGGGTTTTTTTTTTTCACTCATCTAACCCTAATTACCTCTCACCTGGACTATTGAAATAGCTTTCTAATTGTACTCCCTTTCTCAAGTCTCTCCCTACTTCAATTCATCCTCCACTCAAAAGCCAAAGAGATTTTCTATAACTTACACCATACCATGACACCTCCAAATCAATAAACTACTGCGGTTCCCTAAAACCTCCAAGGAGCCAAAACTCTTCATAAGGGGAACCCAGTCTTTTTTTAAGAAGACTTTCCAGTCTTCTTAAATGTTATTGCTTTTATATACTCTATAATTTAATCTTACTAGCCCACTTGTTGATCTTGGCTTTCAACATTGCCTCTCTCATCATTCTGCCTTTGCAATGGCTATCACCATTGCCCAAAACATGTTCATTCTTCCAAATCGCACCTTTTGTTGGAGAGCTTCCTTGGTCTCCCCAGACCCTAGTCCCTTCCCCTCTGAAATTACCTTCCATGTACTCTGAATCTGTTTTATATGTACCTAGCTATTGAAATATTGTCTCCTTCATTAGAATGTGAGTTCCTTGAGGGCAGGAACTATTTTGGCATATTATTGTATCCCAGGTGCTTAGAATAATGGTTAATAAGTACTAAACACTTAATAATTGTGTGTTGACTGGATGTACCTGCCCTCAAGGAGCTTAAATTTTAATAGGGAAAGAAAAAACACAAAGGAAAATGGTAGTACAGTGGTCAGGGAAGGAAACTGAATCACCTGGAGGATGGTACATTAAATACAATAGGGAGAATTATGGGATAAGACTAAAGCTAGATTGGGAATGATAATGTCATGATTAGCTCAAAGTTCAAGAGCCATGAAGGCTTTTGAATAGAGAAACAAAATGAACAGAAAGATAAACTAAACAGATTATTGATACAGTGATATGAAGGGAATATTGGAGAGGAGATAGATCACATGTAGAAAAAACCAGTTACTAGACTAAGAACAAATAAACCCCTGAATTAGAGCAGATGCAATGATTGTTGAAAGGAGAGGATGAACGAAAGAAATATTGTGGATACTGAATCCATAGGATTTGACAATTAAGTAGATGAAAAGGATGAGAGAAAGATGAGTCAATCATTCAATCAATAAGTTTTCTAAAGTGCCAACTATGAACTAGGCACTGTACTGAGTGCTGAGGAAACAATTAGAAAAATGAAACAGTTCCTTCCATCAGAAATCTCATATTCTACTAGTTCAAAGATAACATTGAGATCTGAGCTGGGTAACTGGAAGGCAGCAGCACAATCCACTTAAATAAATAATTTAGAGGGTCAAATAGATTTGATGAGGAAGATGAGGGTTTTTAATTTGTTGAGTTTGAGATACTGGCAGAACAGCCAGGTGGAGATATCTAGAAGGCAATTCTAGAGTTCTGGGCAGAAGCTTAAGGCAGAAGAACAGATTTGGATATCCTCTGCCACCTCTTAGAGTTTGACTCACTCCCTGGCAGGTACCAAGCTACATCCTAAGGATGACATCTTCAAGGGTACCAAATCATTTTATACATGAAACACGAGGGAGTATTTCTAGATAATGGGGGACTTTTACCCCGTATGTTCTTAAAATTTTTCCTTATTCAAATGAAAATGTTCCCAAATAGTTTCCTCTCTAGAGTTTCTACTTTCTATTCACTGAAAACAGTGCCTGTATTATAAAGAACAGACTTCATTGTGATGCTAACTGTTTAAATATATATTTACTTTTTCATCATGATCTTTTGCCCATTTAATTTTCTCTAAGAGATTACTCAGGTCAATTTTTAAATGGGATTCAATGTTTCCGGGGCTCCAGCTCATTATAAAAATGTTCAGAGCAGATGCAATCTTGCTTGAGCACAACACCATTTCCCACTAGTAGAGAAAGAAATCTGTATGCTGATATTGTACTGCAAACATTAATTTGATATTATGTATAAAGTTGATTGATTAATAAATACATAAGCCAGGAAGCCTAATTTAGTTCTTAATTCATTTTTTATTTCACAGGGAGAGAAAAATTAATCTAGAAGTGTTGATTGATTGAGAGTTCTTATTCTGTTCTGGACAGCAATGGAAAATGAGTATGAACTTGGGACTTTGAAAACTGTGTCATTTACAAAATAAACCTTATCAACCAATTTCATCTCACTGTGATTGATGTTTAGGAAGAGAAGGCTGAAGAAATCATGAAGCAGGTGTATATATGTGATCATTGCAGGAAGTATCTTTCCACACTTAGTGACAAAGTGTATAATCAAGGGAATTCAATAAATATTTTCACTTCAGAGGCAAATATGATGAGGTTAATTTAAGAATAAAAAAAAAAACCCTGAGCTTTATAATACCTAAGCCAATTAGCCAATCACAATGTATGTCTCTGACCAATTTATTTAGGTAAATGGGTTACATTCCCAAGATTCCATTTTACCAGCACTAGAAAGTAACATGGTCAAAATAGTGATATTGTTAAACTTCTCCCATTATAAAGGTCACATAAATAAATACCAAAAGTTCAAAGTCATTGGATCCTTTAAGTAGTATTCAACTTATTCAAATGGTTCCTGTTTTGGAAGAGGTCCTTTGCAAGGAATTTTAAAGTGGTCAGATATTGAATCAAATGCTTTAGGATTGTTTTGGTGTGTGTATATTGATAGAGATAGAGATGTAATTATATATAGAGAGAGTACTTAGATATGTGTGTACATATTCATACATATATACATTGGAAAAATAACCAAATTGAATTTTTTAAGAATAAGGCAAAATAAGTGGTAATTCTAATAGTGATATGACCTGTACATGCCTGTCGCCATTCCCTTTTCCAAATAATAGTAAGTTAGGTGAGCAATATCCTCACTTATAAATTAAACTAGAGTTTCTCTTCTGCTTCTCTTTATTCTTTTTGTCTTCTCTTTTCTAACTAATGATGATAAAGCCAAGAAAACGAAGGCAATGTACCAAGTCTAATCCTACAGGTAGATAGGTGACACAATGGACGGGATACTGAGAATACTTGTCATGGAATCAGAAAAACTTGGGTTCAAATCTGACATCAGAAATTCACCAGCTGTGTGACCATGAGCAAGTCACTTTTAACTATGGAGTCATCCTCAATTTCCTCATCTGTAAAAAATGAATAATAATAGCATCTATGTCCCAGGGTTATTGTGAGGATCAAATAATATAACAGTTATAAAATGCTTTGTACATATTAAAGTATTAGATAAATGGTAAATGTTATTATTAACCCAATCCAACAAGTATTTATGGATGAAGTAATTATTGTTTTTAAGGTTCACATAAAAATATATTACATAGATGATGATATGAGAAGAGAAAAGGGGAAGACCATAAGCATTTATTTTGTGCCTACTATGTGTCAGGCACTATGCTAAATGCTTTACAAATATCACCTATACTTATATTTACTAGGTTAAGGACTTGCTAGAAAAGGTGGTACATGAGCTAAATCTGGAAGGAAGCTAGGGATTCTAAGAGCTCAAAGTGAAAAGAGACTGTATTCCAGATATGAGAGAGAGCCTATGCCAAAAAAAAAAAAAACCTGAGGAGAGAAGAGAAGGAATGCCTAGTTCTTGGAATTGTAAGAAGGATTACTTGACTGAGACATACATTATGTGGTAGAGTAATATGAAATAAATCTAGACATGTAGAATGGATTAGGAGAGCTTTAAATGTCAAACTGAAGAGTTTGTATTTTATCCAAGAGTCAGACGAGAACCCCTGAAGACTCTTGAGCAGAGGAATGACATGACAGACTCACACTTTAGAAAGATTATATTTGCAATAGTGTGGAGGGTGGCTTGGAGATGGACGAGACTAAGAGAGAGGAGTCCTGTTGTAGTAGTCCAAGCTAAAGTCCATGAGAGTCTAAAAACAGAAGTCATTGGAGTAGAGACAAGAGGATATCAGCAATACATTGTGCAATTGGATCAGTAAGATTCCAAGTCATATGATCCTTACAACTGGGCACCTGTAATGTTTTTCCAGTTACTGACCAGGTAGAGTTCAAAAAGTAGGCAGAAGCCCACATGCCTGGCCTCCAAATACTTATGGTAATAATGGCTTAAATAGCACTATCCTCACAGCAGCCTGAGAGGTAAATTATGTAGCAACATTAGCCTCACTTGACAAATATCTAATCTCATTCTGAGGAGCTATGTGGCTTACCCAGTATTTGAGTCTGTTGTGGGTTTTCTGTCTTTTTTTTAGTAATGCCTGACTCTTTCATGACCCCTTTTAGAGTTTTCTTGGCAAAGATCCTGGATGATTTGTCATTTTCTTCTCCAGCTCATTTTCCAGATGAGAGAACTGAAGCAAATAAGGTTAAGTGACTTATCCAGGGTTACATAGGTAGGAAAGGTCTAAGACCAGATTTGAACTCAGAAAATGAGTCTTTCTGATTCCAGGCTTGGCACTCCATCCACTGCACCACTTAGTTGCCCATAGTATTATAGTTAACAAATACCCAAGCCAAGACTTGCACCCCAGAGCTTCTGATTCTAGGTCTACTGAGCCTTCTATAGATGATGATACTTCTCCAAATTTTTGTTTGCCTTCTTAATGGGTAGGGAAGGGAGAGAATTGGGAATTCAAATTTTTCAAAAAGGATGTTCAAAAATAAGTATTTTAAAAAGAAACAACCTGATGCAAAGAAGAAAGAGAAACAGCAGGAAAGAGTTCAAAATACCAGTAGAAAATTCAGTTATTCAATCAATGAATAAGCATTTATTAGATGCCCAATATGTGAAAGATGCTGAGGTTGGATTCCAGCTTAAAATTTTTTTAATGTTTTATATAAAAAGTTTTTATGAACTAAGTGTTCATATATTTCCTGGGTTTGTTTTGACACATGTGTGTATATGTGTATATGTGTGTGTATATATATATATATATATATACAAAGAAAGAGGCACAGAGACAGAGACAGAGATACAGAAACAGAAATATTGTTTTAAAAAATGTCTTGCCTGTGTCCACCTCCAGAGAAAGAACTGATAAATAGAAATAAGAAAGATATAGTTTTATATTTCCATATATCTTTTTTTTAAATGAAGCCTTCTCTAATGGGGAAAGAGGAGAAAGGAATTAATTGGATATTTTAATATAAGAAACAAATTAATTAATTAAAAAGTAAAAAAGGAATAATCCCTACTCATAAGAATCTTACATTCCAATGAGGAAGTCAAAAAGAACATATAAAAGAGATATAAGGAGAATAAATACAAAATAGTTGGAGAGGAAGGGTACCAAGAGCAGTTGGAGGATCAGGAAAGGCTTGATGCAATAAGTGGTGCTTGGTCTTGGTCTTAAAGAAAGAGATTCTAGAAGGCAGGTGGAGTACATTCCAGGCAAGGAAATTCAAACTAAAATTAAGGAATAAACTTAAACTGAAGTAAAATATTAAGATATCCAAGAGGCAGGATAGTTAACTCTTGTGGCTTGAATCCTGAGCCTAGTGTCAGGAGACCTAAATTTGAATTTTAGGTCTGAATTTGTATAAATTGTATGATTCAGTCATTTTCAATCATGTCTAACTCTCTGTGACCCTACTGAGTAGATTGCATTTTTTTCTCTAGTTCATTTTACAGATGATAAAACTGAGGCAAACAGGGTTAAATAATCTCTCCAGGGTCTTGTCCCACAGATAGCAAGTATCTAAGGTCAGATTTGAACTCAGGATTTCCTAATTCTATGCCTGATACTCTAACCTCTCTACCACCTAGCTTGCCCCTACAAACTGTATGATCCTAGGGTTACAACTCTGGACCTCAATTTCCTCAGCTACAAAATGCGACTTATAGCATAATATTTGCTTTGTCTATCTCGTAGAGTTGCTTTGAGTATATTTTGCTAACCTTGGAATGCTAGATAAAGATGAGTCATTATTATTAATGACAGCAGGGAATAGAGGGAAACAACAGGGAAAGGCTGAGTTCCCACTATTCCCAAAGCCTCCTACCCTATAATAGCCTCCCCCCTTTTCCAGCTATTACCCATGTTTCTCCCTGGAGTGTGCCTTATGTATAAAGTTATTTTTGTTAAGTGCTTCTGCATTGTCTCTCTATAGTTGGCTTTCATCTACCCACAAAGTTTAATAAGTGAGCATCCTTGCAGCGATCTCAGTTCTGGTAATGTGTTTGCAGATTTAGACAATGGCAACATCGATTTGACTTATTCACTGGACAGCCTTGACATGCCTATTTCTCCTTTTGTTATGAATTTGGTTTGATGGGTATTGATTATAAGTGGAGCTGACATAGGACACAAAAGAAAATTCAGTATTGTCTAGAGTTGACATGCAGAGAGGCATGGTTTAGCACAGAGCTAGATAGAGCATATTCATTTGCTTTACTGTTAATAGGATTTCCTCAAACTTCGGAAGACAAAACATTAGTAAATTATAAGGACCCAAAGCAGAGAGAACCATATAATATTAAGCCCATTTCTAGGGACATTAACAGTCATCACTGAATTACCATTGGAGGAAAATTAACATATGTACTAGTATATTTTTGTAAATACTGCAGAGCAATGCCTTCAGCAAAAATTTTCTGATCTCTCTCCATATATATATATATGTATATATATATATATATATATCTTTATATACATATGTGTGTGTGTGTATATATATATATAATTAAACCTAATAACTTAAAAAATCACTTGCTTTATAAGAGAGAAAAAAATTATTTTCAAGGTATATACAAGTGACTAAAAATTAATTATCTCAGGTTAACCTACTCATCTATTCTGAAGAAGATCTAAGGAAGATAAAAATGGAAGTAAGTTTGTGAGTGTTAAGAAGAACATAACAGGTACTCAGAGAAGTGCTAATTGAATGAACTACACTGGTAAAAAAAAAATAAGGAAAATTGGGAAATAAATTTTCAACTCTTTCCACTTTTTTCTCTTCCAAGTTATTTCCAGATCCATTGCCCCACTCAGAACTTCCTCCTAAACCTCCTCCCACTGGAGCCATCTCGATTCTACCCTTAGACTCCTAGAATGTGATAGTAGGTGAACTTTTGCTTTATTTCGTCGATTTGCAAAACTGCCATCCATTTCCAAAGCATGCTACTAGAGTTATCTCTACACCCCCCACTTTCTAGTTACCCTCAATGTATCATCTTCCCCCATAAAATACAAATTTTTTGTACTTGTATCCTCAGAGGATAGCACAGTATCTGGCAATTAAGTAAGTGCTTAATAATTATTTTATTATTTATCTTTCATTCATTTTTTAACTCAAAGAAAGTTCTCAGGAAAAGAGTTTTAAAAAAGATTAAGCTATAGTGACTTTTACCAGGGCACTGGTACCCAAAGAACAAACTTCCCACAGCAGAGAATGCCATCCTGGTGCTTCATGACTTGTACTGGCAGCCTAACCCCAATGCCTTACCCAATCCCAACTGTAAGATCCTGTCCTCATGGCATTGATCTCTCAGTGGGGCGTCCTCACCTACCTAGTCATTCTACCTTCTCCAATAATGCAGTCATAGATAGCCATCTACACCATCTTCCAAAATAACTATACTAGTAGATTATCCTCTGCTGCCTCACCATGTCAACCCTCCCTTACCCATTGACTGTTCCTGGCCCCCAACTAGTTAAAAAATAATCTAGTTACACTATTTCTAAGAAAAAATAACTTTCACATTCCCTATTCCATCCAGTTTTCTGAAGAAAAGGCAAAATTAAGATTCTTCATAAATGCCTAAAGTACGTGTAAACCAATTTCTAGTCCATCTGACATTGTCGGCCTCCTGTTCATTCTGTGCTTTTATAATCACCCTCCTTTTATCAGGTAAGAGGGGAGAAGAAGGGGATGTGTTCATCTTTAATATAAGACCTAAGGACCTAGAACACAGACTCACATCCTGTGAGCATCTATTACCTATTAAGAAAATGCATCAATGATCTGCAGTGTTGGTTAAAAGTTCATGAAATATCAGACAAGTTACTTGGAGAAAGAAAGAGACATGAGACAATAACCAACTAACTAGTCAAGTATGGCAGTGGCCCAAAAAGATAATCACCCCAGAAAACCCTAAAGTGAAAAACAAGTCCTTACCCACCCCCTCCCTACAACTACAATCTAGCCTGCCTCGGGCTGTGGAAATGATTTACCTAAAGAAGAACTTGCCAAGTCCATCTTTGTCCTCATGGAATATGTTTTCCTTCCAAAAGTACCCCCCAAACAGCTCAGCTTTCAGTATTTTTCCTGAATATATTAGTAGGATGTTAAGGGGAAACAGATTAGAAATGATCTGGCCATGTTTCTGTAACAGAAGAAAGAAGTGTATTTTGTGGTATACTTACTTGCTAAGGTGGTTCCTACCTGGAACAGGCTATAACTATTATTACTCCTTTCTTCACTTTATTTCCTCCATGGATTTTTCTCTAGTGTAAGCAATATGTGACTTCTTTCACAATACAATGAGCATGGAAAGATGCATTGTATGATAACACGTGTACAACCTATATCATATTACTTGCCATCTTGGGGAGAGGGTGGTGGGAGAGGACCGGAGAGGGCATGGATTGCAAAATGTCAGAAAATGACTATTAAAAATTGTCCAATACATAGGGGGGAAACCCTACCAATCCTGATGCCCAAGCAAGTATCATGAAAAAAGAGCCAGGGCAAGCAGTGGAAAAGACTCATTCAAATAGATTTGGGGAACACTGTAGAAAGATCACTGGATTTAGAATTAGAAGAACAGGGTAAAAATCCCACCTCTGCTACTCTGTGCCTGTTTGACCTTTGGCAATTTCTTTGGGCCCCATTCCTCCAGACTTCCATGACTCTGGAAGAGAGAGTGATGCTGACAGCGCTGGTACTAAGTGTCTGAGGTAGTCTTTGAACTCAAGAAGATGAGTCTTCCTGATTTCAAGCACAGTGCCCTATCCACTTCACCACCTAGCTGCCCATTGACTGACAAAATAAAGATCTTGCCAAGGGCCAGGCCCGCTACTAGATGCTAGGAATGGGAAGACAAAAAATAAAAAATGAATACCTTCACCGGCTTTGGGAAACAAGACATTTGAAATCAACACTTGCTCAAGGTCACACAGTCAGTCAGGTTAGGGGCTCAGCTATGACGAGGTATTCTGATGGCAAGTCTGGGGTTCTTTCCATTATAGATCACTCTCATGCATAAACCAGACCACCTCAAATGAATTTTTATATATGGTGCTTTAGGTTCTGATTGAAGCAGCATGCTTTTAAAAATGGGGTTTTCTCTAATGGTTCACTTCATCCTTTTGCCTCGCCTCATGTTTTAGCAATGAACCTCTAGGATAAGTAGAATTATGGAATTTGAACAATGAAGCAGACTATTACCAAGCAGTCATCCCTCTTTTATCTTGGTAACCACAGACCAATTTCTTTCTGCAATTTTCACCCACAAACGTACACACATGAGCATTTTCTTTTAAACAAATTGCTCCTGAATAAACTCCTAGGATGCAATTAGTTTGACAGCACATTTCTTACTATGAAAGACTGAGCCAAGCCTTCTTCCATTGGGCACAAGTGGCAAAGGTTAAAGATGCCCTCCTGTAAAGTACCGCACAGTTAAACAAAGCAATTTTGTAATTACCTGCTACACAACTGGCTCGACTCCAAGTTCATAATTAATTTAACCTACACATGATCTACTGTGCAGACAAATTAGCCCAGGGTGTGGAGAGGTGGGGAGGGGCGTCCAGAGGAAATGGATTTAGCTTCTCTCATGAACAAAGTTGGGGTATTGGTTTTTTCTCCATTTGTTCAGCTACTTTCCTAAATAAAAACACACTTCAGCTTCTTGGGGTAACTGTCTTCTCAGGTAAATATGGAAGGAGGTGAGGAATTTTGGCTGAGTCACCAGAACTCTCTTCTGGGAACTGTAGGAGTCTTGATTCTACTAAATAAGCCATAAAGTGATACCCGGCATATTTTAAAAATCAACCCCCAAGATCCCTAATCACAACAGGTGCTCAACTAATGCCTGATGTGAAGTTAAAGAAACTCATTATAATCATGATGTAGTCAAAACTCTATGAAAGAGAAATCTCTGCTTCCCAGTGGGCTCAAATTACCACCACAAAGCAAGGCAGTCAATTTCCCATCATGCCATGCTGCTGGGCAGAGTATTCAGAGGTAACCAGATACTAGTTGATATTCCATTCTCCATCCTAAAAAAAAAAATGAAAGTCAAATCCTATTCTGCAACTGACAAGGAATAAGAAAAGTATACAGCAGATAGCACCAGAATGCAGAACATCAAGGTCTTAGGGAAATGACTTGGTCTTTCTAAGCTGCCAGGTCTTTACATATTTTTTAAACCACCACATTGACTACGGATTTTCATTAAATACCCACATTGCTTTGCAAATTTTCTGTGAGTATTAATCTGGATATCTTGGCCTAATTTCACTACTGCATATGCCAACCTATTACTTATTCTATAGTTTCAGCCTGAAAATTGAAAAAAAAAAACAAAACAGCTAAATGAGGAAGGGTTATTTTATTCTGGTGAAATTTATCTCTTGCCATTAGACATCAATAGCACAGAGGAAAAAAAAAAAGTTAAAATTCTTTCTCTAAACTGATAGTTGCCCCAGAGTTTGCAGCTGATAAAAGAAAAATTATGAAATTTCTAGCTAAAATTAAATTGCCAAAACTGAATCTCCTGGATAACGAGAAACTGATTGCCTCTATTACTGAAGAGGAAATGAAAACAGCAATAGAGAAACTTGCAAGTACTTCATCTCCTGTGGTGATGAGTGTCAATTGGAACAGGGTACAGCTTTTCAGGAAGAACTAAGAGATTTGTTATGTAGGGTTTGTGAGGGATGTGTACACGAGAGAAATGAGCACAAGTCCAGGTACTCTCTTACTTATGATTTGTCAAAAGAACCCTAGCTCTGTTTCTTTAATCAATTGAAATGCAAAAATTAAAGCAATCCAGTGGGTCATCGATTAACTAAGACTGAGATTTGAAAGTAGTTCCATGGATAGCAACCTATCACTGATAATTCATGTAAAATATCTAATCAGTTATTACTGGCAAATAAGTTGAGCTTCCCATCTCTCATGATTTATGAATAACCACAGAAAGCCTTTGAAAGACTAGACTGGGAATATTTTCAAGAGGTCCTAAATAGGTTTTATTTTTAAGAGTCTTAACAAATGGATTTTCAAGAATCGAAAATTATTTGAGATGATTCCGTCCCTTATTCAAGGTTCTCTTTTCTTCTTAGGAAGAATTATATTTCACTGAGACCCTAACATTTTAGTCACTTTGTCTAAAACATTGTTATTGCTGGTGAAAAGACGGTCTCAGTCAATGTAAATCCAAAATGACTCAAGGTTGATAACAGATGACCAAGCCTTAGCATATAAATAAATAAATACCTCTCTGCCAATGCCACATGCCTGGAACACTTTCCTTCCTCTACTCCAAAACTACTCACCTCCCTGGCTTCCTATAAATCTCAACTAAAATCCCGCCTTCACTGGAAGCCTTTCCCAACCCAATCTCTCAATTCCAATGCCTTCCCTCTCTTAATTATTTCCTATTTATATTTCTCCTATATATAGCTTGCTTTATATATTTTTATATATGCACATACATATATATGTATATCTCCCTGATTAAATTGTAAACTTCTGTGCTCTTTGGCTTGGCTTGTATCCCCAGTTCTTGGTACAGGGCTTAGCACATAAATATAAATTGTTTATCAAATTGAACTGAATTTAGTCCTAGCCATTTCCACTTAATTCATATTTCCAATTTCTTTACACACCTCCCCTCATCAAAATTCAGCACAATCCAAAGGTACCATTGTACTCCCTTTAGTCAATCAATCAATAACTACTTTTTAAGTCTCTCTGAAAATACAAAAAGGAAACAAAAAAGCAAAACAACAAAAACAGTCACTCCCTTCAAAAACCTTACATTCCAAAGGGGGAAGACAACATTTAAAAGAAGTTGTAAAGAGAGGTTTAGGGAAGACAAAAATGCAAAGTTCCTTGCCCAGGATCCCCTAGAAAATGTATGATGACAATAGAAATAAAATTCAGCTCTCTTGTAAATAATCTAATCAAAAGCTATCAAGGCAGTATAGCACAGTAGAAAAAATATTGACTTGGGAATCAGAGGACCTAGGTTCAAATTCTCCCTCCAAATGCAGATTCTTCCTTTGGGGTCTGGGGAAAGTCACTCAGCCTCCCTAAGGCTCAGTCTGCTCACCTGTAAAATGAAGAGGTTGAATTGAGGCTCCTGTCACCTCTAGATTTATGATCCTCTGAGATAAAGCATATCATACTCCATGAATCTAAGAAGATTCCATTTTGTTAACATATTACAAAACACTTTGCAATTATCATTAACTTAAGTCTATTGATTTTTTTTTAAATTAGAAGCACTGAATGAAAGGTAGAAGGCATATGGTAATGGTTTCAGAAATGATTCTATAGACCTATGCAAACATAGAGTCAAGTGTTTTATTCTCATGATTTCTCAGTTACTACTTCTATCCCAGAATTTTTGATGACACCAGAAAAATAGCACTTTTCTAAGAGACTGAAGCATGCCAAAGGCTAGTTCTACTTGATGCACAAGTTCACATTTGATTGTCAGGCTGTGAATCATGGAATCATAGAATCTTTGAAATGGATAAGACCCTCGAGACTATCTAGTCCAACCTCTTGTAGTTACAAGAATCTCATCTATAACATCTCTAACAGGTATTGATCCAGCCTCTGCCTAATCATTTCCAAGAGCGGATATTCAATATCTTAACAATTTGAGACAACCTTAAATGTTCCTTTTATTGAGCTGAAATCTGTCTCTTTTTAACTTCTATCTATTCATTGTTTCTAGTCTTGCCTCTAGAGAAGGACTAATCCCTCTTCTCCATGATAGACCTTTAAATATTTGAATTGAGCTACAATCCACCTCTAACCTCCACCTAGTCAATTTCTTTTCTCTAAGCTAACCATTCCCAGTTCCTTTGACCAATCCTTATATAACATATTTTGAATGCCTCGTTGTACTGAATAGACTCCAGTTTGTCTCCCTTTAAATTCAGCACCCTGAAATTGAGCACAGTATTCCATATTTACCTGAGCAGCACAAGCATTGCCTTCTTTGTTGAAGAGGTCATACTTCTGTCAAAGCAATGACAGATTACATTTACTAGAATATAAACTCCTTAAGGGCAACAATTATTTCATTTTTTGTCTCTGTTTCATCAATTTAACAAAGTGTTTGGAACATATTGGGGGCTTAATAAATGCTCAAAATGAATTTAGCTACATTATTCATGTGATGAACATATTTAAAGGTAATATAGGTGAGGAAATAACCAACTTTAAAAACATTCTATCTGTTGATAGAAACAAATTACTTCCCAAAGAATGATTCTGAGCATAGTGAGTAATATGCTAAAATTTTTTTTCACACTGCTAGCATTCACAAAAATCAAATATTCTCCAGGGATTTCTTAGAACCTTTAAAATATTATCATCTTTATACAAATGTCTAGAATAATTTCTGACTTATAAACTGATTTTGACATTGTCTTTTCGTCTAATTGTGTGTGAAATACATTTTTCCATTTTCTAAATATCAAAACCAGATTGAGTGAGAGAAATTGTAGAGTTTTATGTTTATAAGTATAAATTTTGGTATTATGCTGAAAGTACTAAAAATTATTGACAGAATCACAAGAAACAAAATGTTGGGACAACTGTTAAATAGCATTTATGGTTTAATTGAGAATGATAATTACTCATATTAAAGAGAGGATATCTTTAATATTACTTCAGCAAAGCTGTGATTTCACTGCTGTGGGTGTTCCCTCAAGAAGTATATACAGTAGTTTATCTAAGTCTTTTTATCTTGTTACCCTTATTTATATCCTCCCATGCAACCTTCCATAGGGATCCAATCAGGGTGCTTGGGATCTTCTTAAAAATCTTCTGATAGGGGAGATAATAGTATAGTATAAGGGATCCCATACCTCCTTCTTACAAAAGGCTGGCCCATATCCTCTTCTGGATATACTTATTGATTTTTTACCACATCATGCATATAATTCATCATTTGTAATATGCTACAATTAAGTTATTCTCACTATGTATCTTTCCACTGCCCTTTAAGTAATCTGAAATGTTGATTCTTTCCTGCCATTTGGTAGAACTAAAAAAAAAATTGTTATTCCAAAAATATGGAATTTCCTCTCAAGGAAATATTTCCAGTCATGAAAATCATGGAATAAATTCCAAAATAAGACCTAGATAATTCTGTTTCACCTATATAATTCTGGACCAGTTCCTGAACCATTGTCAGTGTCTAATGAAGATACCCGTATTAATGGTCCAGCTCTACAGTTCTATAAATCCAATTTCCTCTTTTAGTCTGATCAATAGGCAGTTTTCATCTTCACCTAGATAAGAAATATGTTATAGGTTTCATATTTTATATATGAAAGGTAAAATCTTGATGTAGTTTCTTGAATGCTTTACCTGAGTCCCAGTAAATATGTTATCTTATAAATTAAGTGCAAATGTAATTATCTCCATAAGGATAGAGACTTGACCTATGAGTTGACTGATGTAAGGAACCTCTCAGTGAAGAATGTAGGTCTGCACCTTCTCTCTAACTTACTGTCTTACTTGCCCAGAGTACTGAGAACTTACAAACATCTCAATAAATGTCAAAGATAAGACTTAAACACAAGTCTTTCTGACTTTGAGAACATCTTACCATACACTACATCAGCTGCTTCTTTTTCTATAGAATATACATAGTTTGAACATTTAATCTCAGCTCCTTTCATCAGGACTATGATGACCACTTTAATACTTTTTAATTGTAGAAGAGGACCCAACTAAGTCAAAAAATAAAGTACAAAATAATAATGTGAGACATCAGACATACTGAACACTAGACTTGGAGCCCAAAAGGTAGAGACTCATTCTCCTTTGCTGGATCTTCATCCAGGTCATGCACATTAATCATAGGTATTACCTTAAGGGTCTGTTCTGGGCTCCTTTTCTTCTCCCTTTGGTATTTCTTTCCTTCCTCCTTTCTGCCTCTTGACTTCCATGGCTTCCCTTCTTCTACAAGAAACCAATTTTAATACTCCTTAATTAATTTTAAAATTAAAATTTTAATTTTAATTTAAAAATTAATTTTAGTGCCTTCATTCTATTAATTATTTCTCATTTATCTTGTACCTATCTTATTTGTGCATAGCTCTTTTTAAGTTGTCTTTGTATTTCCTATTAGGCTGTGAGTTCCTTGAGAATAAAGATTGTCTTTCACCTCTCTTTGTATCTCCAGCACTTAGCACAGTTCCTGGCACAGAGTAGGGGATTAATAAATCTTTTATTTTAATAAAGCTTTTAGACTATTATGCTTGAAGATATCATCAAACATGATAGCCTCATTTATCATCTCTATATAGATGAACTTAAATCTATTGATCCAGCTCTAAATCTTTTGATATCCAATCTTACATTACCAGGTATTTATGAGTACATATTAGAATGACCCAAAGAATTTTCAAACTCAACAAGTTAAAAAAAGAAATTATCTTTCCTCTCAAATCCTCCCCTCTTTCTAACTTCCCTATTACTGTTGAGGGCACCATCATACTCCTAGTCACCTAGGCTCACCATCTAGTCATCATCCATGACTTCTCTCATTCTCATACCCTATAGCCACTCTGTTGCCAAGACCTGTCATTTCCATCTTTGGGACTCTTGTATATGCTCTTTTATACCCACTACTCATTATAGTCCATCCTCAATTCACCTGTCAAAATGATCTTCCTAAAATCCAGGTCTAACATGTTGTTTCCACTGCCAACTTGCTAAATTATAGTGTCTCCCTATTATCTCTAAGATCAAATATAAAATCCTGTTTGACTCTTAAAGCCAACAGCCTACCCTGTTCCTACCTTCCGGTCTTCTTACACTTTATCCCTTCATATACTCTAAGATCCAGTTACACCAAATTACTTGCTGTTTCTCATGTAAGATATTCTATTTTCCTACTTAGCACTTGTTCACTGTATGTTTCCATTTCCTGGAATGCTCTCCCTCCTTACCACTACTTCCTGTTTCCTTGGTTTCTTTCAAGACTCAGGTCAAATCCTAAATTCTACAAAAACAGACTTTTCTAGTCTTCCCCTTTGCTTCCTTCCTCCTCCCTCAACCAATTCTCTCTGAGATTATCTCCCATTTGCCCTATACAAAGCTTCCTTGTAAGATAGTGTTTGCATATTGTCTCATTAAAAAAGTGAATTTTTGGTAGGAGAGAACACATATTTTTTACCTTTCTTTGTATTCCCAGCACTTAACACAGTCAATAAGCATGTATTTAGTGCCTACTAAGTGCCAGTCACTATGCTAAGTGCTGGTAATACAAGAAAAACAACGAAAATTTTTCTTACTTGAATTTCTCCTCAAGGTGGTAAATCAGTGGGAAGGGAAATAGAATAAAAATAGTAAACACTTACCACCTACCCAAAAAACAAAACAAATGTTTTTTTTGGTAGCAGATGAGGAATCTACTCTAAAAGATATTTTAATTTCATAGCATGAACTTTGAATTCTCACCCAATGGTTTGATTCAAAGAACTACAACCTTGATCATAATGTTAATTCAATCAAATCATTCTAAAGAAATAAAAATAGCTCTTTACATTTGTAAGGCATTTTAAAGTTCATGAAGCAATTCCACATTATTTCATTTAAGTCTCAAAACAATTCTGTGAGTTCAGCAAATCAGTGGTTATTATTTGAAAAAAGTGTCTCCAGAGAGATTAGTTCACCTATCAAGGTCACATAGCCATTTACTACCATATCTAAGACCGGAACCCAGTCTTCTAGCTAATTTATTGCTCATTTGATCTTACTATGAGACCTGTATGAGAGATATTTTTTAGTTTGCCCTATAGAAACTGATCATGGTTTTCATGTAATCTCAGATTTAGAGCTGGAAGAACCTTACAAGCCATGTATTTCAACCACTTCTTTTAAAAAAAAATTAATTTTATTATCATGCAAAACACTTACATCGTGGTCATTGTTATAATAGCACATTCATAAATAACCAAAATCCCAAAATAAAACCATAAATACACTGAAGTGAAAGATAGTATTTTTTGATCTACACTCATCTGACTCCAACAGTTCTTTCTCTGGAGGTAGATCATATTCCCCATCATAAGTCTTCAGGATTTTCTCAGATCATTGCATTTCTGACAGTAGCCAAGTTTTCACCATTGATCATCATATTAGAAAGGAAAACTGAAAATTGGAAGACAATATGGGAGAGATTAGGTTTGGATCAATATCTTACACCCAAACACCTTACACCAAGATAAACTCAGAATGGGTGAATGACCTGAATATAAAGAAGGAAACTATAAGCAAATTAGGCTAACACAGAATAGTATACTTGTCAGATCTTTGGGAAAGGAAAGACTTTAAAGCCAAGCAAAAGCTAGAAAAAAATCACAAAATGTAAAATCAATAAAATTAAAAAGTTTTTGTACAAACAAAACTAATGTATCCAAAATTAGAAGGGAAGCAACAAATTGGAAAACAATCTTCATTACAAAAACCTCTGACAAAGATCTAATTATTCAAATTTATAAAGAGCTAAACCAATTGTAAAAAAATCAAGACATTCTCCAATTGATAAATGGGCAAGGAACATGAATAGGCAATTTTCAGTTAAAGAAATCAAAACTATTAAAAAGCACATGAAAAAGTGTTCTAAATCTCTTATAATCAGAGAAATGCAAATCAAAACAACTTTGAGATATCACCTCACACCTAGCAGATTGGCTAACATGACAGCAAAGAAAAGTAATGAAGCTGGAGGGGATGTGGCAAAGTGGGGACATTAATTCATTGCTTTTGGAGCTATGAATTGATCCAACCATTCTGGAGGGCAATTTGGAACTATGCCCAAAGGGTGATAAAAGTCTGTCTGCTCTTTGATCCAACCTTAGCACTGCTGGGTTTGTACCCCAAAGAGATAATAAGGAAAAAGACTTGTACAAGAATATTCATAGCTGTGTTCTTTGTGGTGGCCAAAAACTGGAAAATGAGGGGATGCTCTTCAATCGGGGAATGGCTGAACAAATTGTGGTATATGTTGGTGATGGAATACTATTGTGATTGCACTCAAAGGAATAATAAAGTGGCGGAATTCAATGGGGACTGGAACAACCTCCAGGAATTGATGCAGTGAGAGGAGCAGAACCAGGAAAACAATGTACACAGAGACTGATACACTGTGGTACAATTGAATGTAATGGACTTCTCCATTAATGGCAATGCAGTGATCCTGAACAACTTGGAGGAATCTACAAAAAATAACCAGTATCCACACCCAGAGGAAACACTGTGGGAGTAAAAACACTGAAGAAAAACAACTGCTTGAATCCATGGGTCGAGGTGATATGGCTGGGGATGTAGACTCTAAATGAACATCCTAATGCAAACATCAACAACATGGAAATGGGTTCTGATCAAGAACACAAGTAATACCCAATGAAATTGTGCCTTGGCTGTGGAAAGAGTGGGAGGAGGGGAGGAAGGGAAATAATGTGATTATTTTACCCAAGGAATGACGTTCTAAATTGACTAAATAAACTAATTCAAATGAAAAAAAAGAAAGGAAAACTGAATCAAACTTTGGCATTTCTGCCCACTGAGGTGGAGCAGACAGAGGTTGGAACGTGATCATCTGGGGGAATGCATTTGGAGTGAAAGAAAAGGATTATGGGAAAAACTGATAACAAAAGAGTCTTTGCTCTCAGAACTCAACAGAGTGTGGAGCATAGACCAGGAGCTCTGTATCCCAGCCTGTGAGCTACCTTGCCTCCCTTTCCCCTACCCTGAAGAAAAAGAGATTCCTGTAGGTGTGAGATCATCTATTAAAGGAAGAACAAGACAAAGTAAGCTGCTGAAAGGGTTGATCCCTTAACTTCAGGGGGTCACCCTGAAGGTCCTTTCCATCTTTTAACCTTCTCAAGAAAGATACTTGGCTTTTGTTTAGTAGGATAGAGACAGTGAGTAGTTAAGAGGAAGATAGTTAAGCTAAAGCAACAAGGATCTCCTATTCCCACTTTCCTATCCCCTTTCTTGATTTACACAAATTATTAAACCATATTTAACCCACAGTTAGATAAGAAGAGGACTATCAAGGGAATATAGAGGGAACATAACTTAAGGACAGACATTAAACCATACAAGGTCCTTACTAGACCCCTGCCAGGCAACCTTGGATGGGGTGGGAGGCTTGTCCCTCAGGAGGATCTGTGCTTACCTACCCTGGGGTATCTTCAAATCAATCAATAGAGAAGATATCCCCTCAGGCTATCATAGTTGGCCCATTTCTCAGGAACCCATTTTCCAAACATAGCCTCTCAGTAGGGGGGTATCTCTCTCCTTTTACCTTACCAGAATCCATATTCCCTTTGTCCCTTCAACTCTTCCATTCCCTGTTATAAGCCCTTCCAGTAGCCCCTGTACTTCTTCAATCCTCATCAATTCCCTTGATTATAACACATAAATATTACTGTTACTGGGTACAATATTCTCCTAGTTCTGCTTATTTTGCTCTTCCTAAGTTCCTTTAGATCTTTCCAGCTTTTTCTGAAATCATCTTGCTTATCATTCCTTACAACACAATACTATTCCATTACCAATAGGTACCACAATTTGTTCAGGCATTCCCCAAATGATGGACATCCCCTTAATTTCCAATTCTTTGCCACAAAAAAAAAAGAGTTGCTATCAATATTTTTGAACAAGTAGGTTTTTTCCCCTTTTCTATGTCTTTGGGACATAAACCCAGTAGTGGTATTACAGGATCAAAGGGTATGCACAGAGTATAGTTCCAAAATACCCTCCAGAATGATTGGATCAATTCACAATTCTACCAACAATGAATGAATGTCCCAATTTTGTCATAGCACCTCCAATATTTACAATTTTTCTTTACTGACATATTGGCCAATCTGATAGATGTGAGGTGGTGACTCAGCATTGTTTTAATATGCATTTCTCTAATCAAGAGTGATTTGGAACATTTTTTCATATGATTATTGATAGCTTTGATTTCTTCATCTGAAATTTACTTGTTCATATCCTTGGAACATTTGTCAATTGGGGAATGATTTGCCTCCTTACTAATTTGACCTAGTTCTGTATAAATTTGAAAAATTATTTATCAGAGAAATTTTTATCAAATTTTTCCTACTGTGTTATTTCCTATCTTATCTCATTTATATTCATTTTTTTACAAAATTTTAATTTAATACAATCAAAAGTATTCATTTTATATCTTATAATGTTCTCTGTCTCTCATTTGATCATAAATTCTTCCCTTTCCAAAGATCTGCTGGGTAAACTATTCGGTGTTCTCCTAATTTAGTTATGATATCACTCTTTATAGCTAAATCATTTTGACTTTATCTTGGAATGGGGTATAGAATATTGACCTATATTTAGTTTCTGCTCTACTATTTTCCAATTTTTCCAGTAGTTTTTGTTAAATAGTGAGTGCTTATTCCAAAAGCTGGGGATCTTTGGGTTTATCAAACAATAGGTTGCTAAGGTCATTTACCCCGCTGTATTGTGTATCTAATCGACTCCATTGATCTACCATTCTATTTCTTAGCAGGTAGCAAATTGTTTTGATGACTGCTCACCACTTCTTTTCACAGATTAAGAAGGAAGCTAAAGCCCAGCATGTTTAAGTGGTCTGTCCAAAATCATACAAGTTGGATTAGAGGTAGAATTTGAATTCAGTCCCTCTGACTCCAAACCCAGCTTTATTATTATTTATTTTCATATTATTATTATTATTTATGTTTATTTGTAATATTTATAATTTATTTGTTCTGTTTATATATAATATTTATAATTTATAATATTATTATTTATTATTACCATGCCCTTCAAAATATAAAACTTGGGAAAGGTTAACACCTTTTCAAGCTAAAAGAACTAGGAGAGGCAGAATTCAAATGCTACACCAAAGTCAAAGAGCAGCATTCTCTCTACTCGGCTTTGCTTGTTTCCTTCTGGGGGAGAGTTAGAACAAAGTCAGCAAATACATGAATTCTCATCAGCACCTAGAACAGTGCTTGTCACATAGCAGGCACCTCAATGCTTAATGAAATGAACTGAAGCAAATCCATTTCCCACCTCAGGACATTTTCGTTATCTCATGCCCTGATCACCCTAATCATACAATCACTCCTTTTTTACAGATGGAAAGAAATAGAAAACATTTTCTATTTCATGAAACACAGACATTTTTGAGCAATTGTGTCATGATTAAATGAGGAAAGTTGTGTAGAAAACAGATTGCTTCATACTGAGTAAACAAATGGAAAATAAATGATGGTACTCCTTATAAATGCTATCTACAATGAACTAAATAGATCATTAAACATTTTATGGGAAAGCTCTATAGAGCGTTTGCTGTACTTTGTCTGCAAGGCAGGAATCTCCCTTTGAGCTTCTGTGACATAAGACATGAAATCTCATTCATTGTGACACTGTTAAGGGATTGTACTGACCAATTAGATTGTTAAACACTTTTAAATTAGATTATGAACTGCTAATTTCTCTCAAATGGCTCAAACTAGTGAAAGCCATCTTTTTTATTAAAGTAATATGAGCAATGCCTAGTTTCACACATATATGTGTGGTGTGTGGATACATTATGTGTATGGGGGAAATAAATAAATATATATATATATATATATATATATATCATCTGGTTGATTCATTACAATAAATTCAGTGATAATCAGGATTATATATCTATATGACCAGTTTTTCTAACCTTGAGCAAATCATTTAATCTCTCTTAGCTGTGAGAGGGGGTCCCCAAAAACAGCTGCAGGGAATAGAGAGAAAAAACAGGACCATTATTTAATGAAAGGCTTTTTTTAACATTTATATTATATTATTTTAAAGTCCTCATTTAGAGGTTCACAACTTGGACACTCAAAATGAGTTTAAGTTCAGACTTTATCTTCTATTGTCAAGCTACCCTTTTGTTGTTTTTGCTTTTTTTTAATAATATATTTTTAAAGAGTATGTGAGGGAATCTGGACAGAATATAATTTGTAGTGGGTGAATAGCCTAAGGCATAATTATTATGATAGAATATCATTCCTCAAAGAAGAACAAAGGAAAAACTGCACCCCAAAACATTTCATCTTGTTAAATAATAAATGGCCAGAGGAACCCAGAACAAGAGAGGAATTAAGAGGCCTCAGAAAAGGAGGGGAAGAATGTTTTCCAAAGAGAATTGCAAAGGACTTCTGGTGTCACAAATTATATTACCTTTCAGTGCAATTGGGTTCCCTAGTGGGAAGTTCTAAAAGGCTTATTTGAATTTTTCAAAAGTTTGTTTCAAGGAAGAATTATGGGATATACCAGGCAATCCATTAAGAAGCACTTTCTATTAAAACTAAAAATATATGTATATATGAGTTAAACACGCAGCATTTGAAGGTATTAAACAGCAAGAAAATACTTGGATACATTTCCATCTTATGTAACTCTGTGGAAGGATATTATCCATGGAGCACTGGTTGGATGAAGACAGATGTTTTTAGAGTACCTTTTAAGCACTTCAGCAGTCTCTAGAAGCTTTTGACCCCATCAGACTAAATTCCATCTTCCTTAATTCTGAGAAAAGCCAATTTTCTGAATACAATTTCTCTTCATTCAGATGAACAGAAGCTGACATTTTCCATCTAAGTCCCATGTTCTTTTTGCTTTAATGAGGTCTCCCTTCCTTGTCTACCTACCTCAGCCTACCTATCACAGGCCCTGCTTTCTTCTTGAACTAGTGGCTCAGCAGGTGGAACAATTCCAACTTTTGTCATTTGATCCTGCTTCTCACTGGCCCAACCCACAGACGTTTAAGTGTCCTAGAAATACCTTTCAGAATAGTGTTGCATAATCAAGAAATGTGATAGCTACAAGGCTGAGAATGTCCTGGACTCTGTGTTCTGTCACATAAATGTGAGGCCTTTGAAATCTGCCAAAGTTCGGGGGGGGGGGGGGGGGAAAGAAATCCTCCTTTGGATCTTGAATAAATGCCATGTGGAGAGAAGGAGAATTTTGTTTCTCAAGGAGGCAGAGGGAAAGATGCCTATATTAACACTATGCATTTCTTCCATGTCTTCCCTACTTCTCAACAAAAACATCCCTTCCATACCAATCACATCATACCTGGCATTTTATTTCCCCTATTTCTACCACATCAGAAATGGCCAAAATAAATGATAAAGCCCAGAACTCCATATAGTCATCATCTCTATTTTTCCTGTAGGTTTCTTCTCTCTCTCTCTCTCTCTCTCTCTCTCTCTCTCTCTCTCTCTCTCTCTCTCTCTCTCTCTCTCTCTCTCTCTCTCTCTCTCTCTCTCTCTCTCTCTCCCACCCTGCATGTTCATGACCTTATTAAGTGCTTAATTTAAACTGAACCAATTATGGGGGGGGTGTTAATTGAGCTTATTTGAAAAGAGTTGTGTTAGGTATATAAAAAGGGGACAGCAAAAGGTTCTTTCCCTTTCGTGCATTGCATAATATAAAGGAAAGAAAGCTGAACTATAAATCAAAAGGTCTATGTTTAGGTCCTGGCTCACATACTTACTGTGTTTCATTGACAAGTAACCTAGCCTCTCTGGGCATCAGTTTGATCAACTGTAAATTGAGGATAATAATAATTCTACTACCTATTCAAAGGATTGTGAATAAAATGTTACATCGACTGCTATAAAAATATAAGCTATTATTCATATCATTTGTCATCTAGTTGAGAAAACAAAAATTGCTCACATAAAACATTAAGTAACAAATAGTACATGACAAGTGCCAAATAAGTGCAGAGTTTTCAAAGTCTGAGTCCTGCCACCAGCCAAACAGATGTGACTAGAACCAGATTAAAATGTTATAGGGAGGCAGGGGGAAGCTAAGAGAGTGAGTGAATGGATTGAGGTCTAGAGATGGAAGGTTCTGATTTCAAATCAGGACTCAGACACTTCCTAGCTGTGTGACCCTGGGAAAGTCACTTAACCTCTATTGCCTAGCCCTTACCACTCTTCTGCCTTGGAACAAATACAGACTATTGGTTCTTAGATGGAAGCTAAGTGTTTAAAAAAATGTAATTGGAAAATGCTAATTTCCCAAGGAATGCTAAGGAAAATGCTAAGGAAAAGCACAATATATAACATTTTTGCTGCCATTGTTCAGTTCTGTCCACTTCTACATTCGTGTCCATATACTGTGTATTTGATACCTCTACTCTAGACAACTTTCTAAAACCATAAATTACGGGGAAGATGCCAACCTGCATTACTTAGGGAGTTTCTTTACCTAAAGTGTTCCCTATAACAATCAATTCACAGCTCCTGTCCCTATCTCTAACTCAATTATGTCATATTTTATATTTTCTAAAGTTGTATTTCACAACAGCACAATAAGGTAGTTGTTCAAGTATTCTCTCTCCTATTTTATGTATCAGAAAGCTAAAGTTCACATAGGTTAAATTATTAGTCCATAGGGATACCATCTCCTAAGTGGTGTAGGCAGCCCTCAATAACAAGCCTTCTGACTCTAAGTCCCAGGCCCTTTGAGGGCAGGGGGTGTTTTATTGTTATCCCCCATGCCAATAACAGTGCCTTGAATATAATAGACTCTTATTAAAGTTATTGAATTTGAATTTTGACTATAGCACACCGCCTCTCTGGCAGGTTATTATTCATCTTCTACTAGAGAAGTTCCAGCAAAGAGCAACTCTCACCTTCACAAAGTAACATCCCAATTTGGCACAAGTCTAATTGTTAGAATTTCTTCCTTATGTAGAGCCGAGATCTACCATCTTCTCTTTGCCCTTTGGTCCTCATTTTGTCCTCTGGTGCTCCAAAGAATAGACCTCCTGCCTTTTGACATGACAACTCCTCAGATGATCCAGGAGACCAATGATGTCCCCACTAAATTTCTTCTCCAAGCTAACCATCCCCATTTCCTTTGACTTTCCCTTATAAATCCAGGCTCCTAGGTCTCTCACCACCATGTTTACTCTTCTATGGATGTGCCTAGATTGTTAATGTCCCTTTGAAAATATGGCATCTAACTTTTTAATTCTTTGTTAGAAGTGATAGAATTCTGAGATAGCCCAAAGTAGACATGGAAATTGGAAAATAAAGTTGATGTAAAAAATATCGACAAAAATTTTAACTTAAATATATCTAATATTTAGTGCAATGCTCTAGATGTGATCTGAATGAAATTGTTGATAATAGAATTGCAACCTTTTCTTTGAACACCATATTTGTATCAATGCAGTCTCAGATTGCTTTAGGGCAGAGGTTCTCAAAGTATGGTGCTAAGATCCCTATGGGTCCCCAAAACCTTGCAGGGAGTCTGAGAGGTAAACCCTTTCTGTAGTAATACTAAAATATTAATTTGCCGGTTGCAAATATGGCCATTTTTATTCACATATCTGTGTGAGGCTGGTTTTTCATCATCTACTTCAAACAAAACAACATATCACAACAGATTGAATGCAAAAACAGATATAAGGAACCAGCTGTCTTCTATTAAGCAAGAAATTAAAGAGATCTACAAAAACAAAAATGTGTAAAACAAGGCCACTCTTCTCACCAACTTTTTTGTTTGGGAAAATGTCGTTATTTTTCATAAAATGTGTTATTTATGTTAACATGTAATGGGTTTATTATTACTGTGTTTAATTGAATTAATAAATATTTTTTAAATTTCCTGTTTTAATTTCTTCTATAGTAAATATTGCTACATATAACCCACATAAACAAAAGCTCTTTGGGGTCCTCAATAATTTTTAAAGGTGGAAAGGAGTCCTGAGACAAAAATATTTGAGAACCACTTCATTAGAAGCAATATAGAACAAGTGATAAAGAATCAGCCTAGTAGCAAGAAGAACTCTTTGGGTTCAAATTGTAGATTTGATTCATGCTGACTTTATGATCCAGAGCAAGTCTTCCAATTGTCTAAGCAACTCTCTAAGACTATAAGTTACAGAGAAGGTGCCAACCTCAGTTAGTAGAGGAGTTTCTTCATCTGAAACTTCCTTATGCTGATGAAATCATAGGTCCATTCCCTGTTTTATGATTCTCCCATATTGAAAATGATGTTGACAAGCCCCCCCCCCAAGTCTTTTTCATAGTTAGAAAAGGATCTCCCTCAGCCTGCCTTGTGCCCCATCATACAATTCTATTAATAATAGAAGTATTCTCAAGATAAGTCATGGAGGTGGCACAGTAGATTGAGTGCTGGGCCTGGAGTCTGGAAGACTCATCTTCCTGAATTCAAATCTGGCCTTAGGTAGTCACTAGTTATATGATCCTCCAAGTTCATTTTACAAATGAGGAAACTGAGGCAAAGAGAGTTAAGTAACTTTTCCAGGGTCACATAGCTTAGTAGGAGTCTAAAGTCAGATTTAAACTCCAGTCTTCTGACTCCAAGCAAAGCACTGTCTCCACTCTATCACCTAGATCTCTAAGCTTCTCTTATGAAAGACAAATAGGAAGTCTTCAGAAGGCAAAAGGGATTTAGGACTATCTGCAATGGGTATTTATTCCCCAGGCTTTTTGAAGAGCATCAGTAATGTATCTTTTTTAAATTAGTGATAATTCTGGGCATGATGGTACTAAGAGCCAACCTGGGTATGACTGTGATGAAGTGCAAAGCAACTACTAAATGAGTAAAATAGAACAAGACAGACAAAACATAGGAGAATGATAAGGAAGAAGGACTGGAATATATGAACCAAACAAAAGTGTGTTCAGTATATAGTACTCAGTGGTTTGTGAATGCCTGTAGTAGGGAATATGCACCTGGATTTATGGAATTGTGAAAAAAAGTGGATTAAAGAGTAATTTTCATTTATTTTTTAATCCTTACCTTCTATCTTAGAATCAATACTGAATATTTATTCCAATGCAGAAGAGTGGTAAGGGCTAGGCAATGAGGGTTCCCAGGGTCGCACAGCTAGGAAGTGTCTGAGGTCAGATTTGAACCTAGGACCTCTCCCATCTCTAGGCCTGGCTCTCAATCTAATGAGTCACCCAGCTGCCCCTAAAGAGTGATTTTCAACTGGTACTTTGAGACTAGAAATTGAATGAGCACTACACTTATCTCCAAGAATCAATAACATCATTTGGGGCACTATGAAAAAAAGGAAGTTCCAGGCATTGTAAATATCTAACCATCATAGAGTTTTAAGTAGTCTTTGCATAGGAAAAGTATAGAAAAAAATATATATATATACATCATTTTTTTTGGTCAAAGAATACCTTCTTTAATTTGGGAAGCGAGGGAGATAGGGAGATACATGGGGAATTTAATGTAACAAACAAATAAATTTAAACTGAAAAAGAAGTTATAGGGAGGAAGAATACAATGCAAATATGGCCAGAGCTTAGTAAAGGATTGAACTTGAGAAAGTATTTGAAAGGGTCATTATCAGTATCTCCTCCAGTAAACTGTAAACTTCTTAAAGAATTGGTATTGTTTCATCTTTGCAACTAACCCAGTTTCTGGCACCCAAAAGGAAATTAATAAATATTTTATGGAAGGGTTTGATATTTACTATTAACCGTTACCAGTTCTACATATAACATGATTATACATATATGTGTGTGTTCATGTATGCACGTGCATATATATACATATATATGTATAATATAGTAGCATACCTAATTGTGTTAGTGTAACTGTCTTTGGTACCATTTTGTTTTTAATAGTGAGCTTTATGGTCATAAAAGAGCATCCAACAAAGCATGATGGAAACAGATTTTTTAAAAACAAAAGTACTTTATACCTCTGGTTCCCTCTGAAAGAAGGCATTTTGCAAATGCTGCTGGTAGTTCCCTCCTTCTGTCCGTAGCTGAAGCTCAGAATGATCAAACTTGGAAGAAGAAACTTCTCAAGAAATGTTGCCAAGATCCCATTCTCTTGTCACACAGGTCACAGACACTGGAAGAAAATAAAGTCTGGCACAGGGCAGGGAAGGCTGGGACAAGTGCCTCAGATTTATTATAGTTTCTTCTGGCTAAGCCTTTACTTTCAGGGACCTCCTGGTCTAAAGGACAAGAAAAGGAAGACTTTGGCAAGGTTTTGTGAGAATGGGACTCTAGGAGGAAAATGGAATTTTGGACTGGGGTTCTACAGCATTTTGGGAAGCTGAAGACCCTCTTGCCTTTATCACAAATACTTTGGAATCATTTAGCCGCCATGGCATTTAGGGCCTCCCTTTGAGAACCTTCGTTCTACTCTGGAATGAGAGCAACTCAATAGACCATGAATACCAGGATAAAGAGACAGTGGCCTGAAGTATAAAAACAAAGGGACATTCAAGAGTCAAGAACTATATCTTTAATTCTTCTGGAAACCTGAGAAACTAAAATTATTCCCTTGCTTCTCCTATAGCTCACAGAGCTCCCCACATAAAGACCTAGGGAGTCCTGCCAGTAGGGACCTCAAAAAGCTTCAGGCACATCCCTGAGATCTATAGAGTTATTGAGACAAAAGGGCAAAAGGAGTCTGGGCCATAAAACTTGGTGGAAATTTTATTAATATTCCACTGGGCCCTATATCTCTTCTCTGCCCCTGCCTCAAACTATAAAGCAAATATAGCATCAACTATAGGGGTTATAGGGGATGAAGAGAGACACAGATGGAACTCTTTGTAGATTAGTTCTTTTCCTCTCCTTTTCCAAAATGGCAGGCAGTTCAACAAGATTTCCTCTAGCACCTTTCCTTTAGCTTCTCTCACACTGACTACTATGGGACAAAGACCACAATATTCCTTTCATTAGTGTAAAAAAAATAATAAAATTAGAGTGAAAATCCTGATTCCTTCCAGGGTTAAGAGAACAAGCTATTAAATTACCACTAATGTTTCTTCAGCAGTTAAAATGAGAATGTCCTGTTAAAAGCAATGAATGAGGGAGGACAGCTCAGTGGCTCAGTGGAGAGAGCTACAGATCTATAGTCAGGAGGACCTGGTTTGAAATCTGGCCTCAGACACTTCCTATCTATGTGACCCCAGACAAGTCACTTAACCTCATTTGTCTAGCCCTTGTCTTTCTTTCTTAGAGTTGTTTATTAAGATAGGAAGAAAGTATTTTTAAAAAATACTAATGAATGGGAAAGAGGAAGATGATGAGCTATTCTCTGTCCACCACACCAAGCTTATTGGGAAAGGGAGTGAGTCAGAACTGAGCTGTCTTCTCCTAGGCTCCTACTCAAACTCTTCACCTGGCCTTGTGCACACAATTGGGTAATGGTCCTTTCATACTGGAATGTCTTTACCAGAAAGTGCAGTTATTTCTCCACTACAATAGTTCTTAAATCTTCAGACTTTGCTTACGCAGTACCTCTAGACATTCCAGCTATGTATTTGCACATGGTGGGCACTTAACAGATGTTGACTGAGTCCAACAAAAGCTCCTTGAGGGTGAGGATTATTTGGTTCTATCTATGTATCCAGTTCCTCATACAATTCCTTGCACAAAGTAGATTCTTAATGTCTCTCGAATTAAATTAAATCAAATCAAACTGGATCTTCAAATCTTAAGAGACAATATTCATTAGCTTTAAGCAATTTCGTTATTGATTATAGTCTTCCTTTTCCCATGGTATTTTAAGGGACAGGCATTTCTAGACAACTGAGAGAGAAATAATTGGGCTCTACATTCTTAGTATTAATTAGCAAAGCACAGTGGAATTGCTTATTGGCTATGGAAGAGGGGGAAGTAGGCGAGGGAAAGAACATGAATCATGTAGCTGTGCAAAGATAGTCTAAAATAAATAAATAAATGAGTTTAAAATTTTTTTAAAGTATTAATTAGCAAAAATAAAACTTTTTAAAAAGCAATCATGGACATTTACATTCAAGCAAAGGACAGAGGAGCTGTGTGTGATAAATGTTATCTACCCTGTCTTCCACCTTGGAATTAGATCATGTCACTACACTATTTAACACAACTAGAGTCTTTGGATTAGCATTATTGAAAAAAAAAAAAAACTTCTAATGGGGTGGATCCAAGATAGCGGCTTTGTAGAAGCAAAAGCTGGAATCCTCTCAAACTAAACACTTCTAATACAAAACATTGACACCCTCAGTAACCATGAAATAGATACTAGGCCAGTTTTTCTTTTATCCCTCCTATCATTCTTGCAGAGTGATTAAAGCTCTTTATTGTAACATATTATACTTCATGACATGCTCAGGTTTCCATTATTTTTGAAAATAGCCTTTTGACCTTGCCTTCCCCCTCAAGGTATCTTTCTCAATATACATGCAGTCTCCAACCCCTTGTGAACCAACCCCATCACTCTACTGAAACAATGATTTTTCAGTAACAAAGAACTTTAAAAGGCCAAATGCAGTGATCTTTTCTCAACTTTCATCATTCTTGGACTTTGGAAGTTTTAATGCCAATGAGCACCTATCTCCTGTATATTTTCATCTCTCTTGACTCCCATAATACTGCTCTTTTCTGGTCCTCTTTCTATCTAACTGACCATTACATCTAAGTATCATTTGCTAGTTTCTTTCCACTTTACCCCTCTCCCCATTCCCTAATATCATAGAATTAGAACTATCATATTGGATCAGGCTCATGGTCAATCAGTACAATATAAAAGTTTAGGTTTTATTGCATCAATTAATCAAATCATACCACCCCACTTAAAGTAACTATCAAAGTGGGCATTATGATACCTTTATCAGGTGGGAGGCATTCCAGAGAGTAAATCAATTAATCAAAGGTATGAATTTAGTGTGTATAAGGCCCAGGTATATGGGGTGTTCAGGGAGGGGTAGTATCTTTGGTATGGAGGGCTTGTCGTGCCCTTCCAGGGCAGCTCTCCAGCCTCTGACCCCCACCTGACACCCAGCTCTCACTTGTGGCTCCCAGTAGCTGCTAGCATGCGGCAGCGGCCACACCCCGGGCAACGGCTTCGACAGCCCGGCTAAACCTTGTGAGGGTAGCCATCGGGTCGTCATCGACCCCTGGTGAACCAGGGCTTTGCTCACCCAGCATGTGAAGACTGCTTCGGCTGAACAGATGGAAGAAACCAATAAGAAGGTTCAACGGCTGAGAGGGTGAAGCAGCAAAGCACTGTGGAGTGCTTAGGGCGTGTTGGAGCACAAAGGACAACATGGCCATCCAATGCAGCTGAGGAAGTCTCCAGGTGTAACAACTTTTTGTGCCACTGAATCCAGGCTTCCAATGCCAAGAGAGTGGGACTGTCTCTGTGCATCGACTTTTCCACTTAAATCTCCTTCATGCACAAGTGTCTTTGTGCACATTCATCTATCATAGATGAAAACGCGCAAAGACAATCATCATCCTCCATTACCGAGAGACTACTACTACTACTATCTCTAATGAACAAATCAATCAAAGGCTTTACCCCAAATACTAAAAGTCCTTGAACCATATTAACTAAAAACAAGTAACATTACACAGAAAGTACATTAATATTGGTTGAGGAGGTCTTGATCATACTCTGTAGATTTTGTATTAAATAGCAAGCCATGGAACCCAAGCTTTCAAGTGTCTGGTAGCTGAGAGGAGACAGCCTTCCTAGGCAATCTCACAAGATGAAATCACTTGGAGGGTAAAAGACAAGTCTCAGTTCTCTGCCCCTACACCAGTTAATCAGAGGAAGACCTTGTGAATTTTGGAGGGCCAGAGAATTGGACTTTTTTTTAAGCATCCTAATAGTGTCCCTGGAACAGCAGCTGCTGATGTCATTGTATGCATCAGATGCTGATAAAAAATTGGACCATGGTTGGAGGAACTTCATGAGTATCTCCTAGAAGAGAAGAAAAAGACTTTTTTAGTCAATAAACATTTAGCCTATTATTTGCCAGGCATTGTGCTAAGTTCATGAGCTGTGAGCTACATCACTGTGTAAACCTCAAAATTCCTTAGACTTATAAATATTGGAAATTTCACCATTGGGATATTTCATACTTGGAAAATTTCTTACTGATAGTCTATTGGAATGGGAACCCCATTGGCATGGGAGGTTCCTTCTCTTCCCTTCTTAAGATTACTTTAGGACAGAAACCTTTTGCTGAACAATGGAAAGGACTTTGACCTATGCTTGAGCATAGAACAGGAATTTCTTTGAGTCTTGATTGATTTTAGAATTGATACAATGGAGATACTTGGAATAAATCTCCACCCTATTCAGTCCTAATAGGATTGAGTAAGGGCTGCAGCCTAGATCAAAATTTTAATTATTCCAATCTCCACCATACTCAAGTTAACAGGATTTAGAAAGGGCTGTAGCAAAGGAGTAAAGATTTAATCATTTGAAAAATATGACCTTCAACAGACATGTGCAAAAGCCAGAAACCTCTGGGCGGTCCTGGGTTAAGCGAGAGCCTCCATTGACAGGGAAATTGATGAAGAGTGATTGGTAGATGTGAGGACTGAGGGGAGGCAACTTGGATGGTGTCCTTAAAGATAGGAGGGTCTGGAGACGGGTGGTTGTTGAGGTTTTGGTCGGGGTGGTTCCTGGGCTCTGAGAAGGCTTGCTCTGAAGGAAGCTGAAGGTGGGGGCCTCTGAGACTGTTTCTCCATTTTGGACACGTGAGTAATAGGGACTGATCTCTTTTCTTTGCCCCAGCTATCTAAGGGCTTGGGCCTTTTGGCCCAGCCTAAACAGAAGGGGTATTTAAGCCCTATTCCCTTCTCTCCCTTTTCTCTCTCTCTATCTCTAATTCCTTTCT
This sequence comes from Monodelphis domestica, assembly GCF_027887165.1. NCBI lineage: Eukaryota > Metazoa > Chordata > Mammalia > Didelphimorphia > Didelphidae > Monodelphis > Monodelphis domestica. The sequence goes on along the minus strand of NC_077234.1, from coordinate 169,612,489 downwards.
TACTCCTATTGTAATTAAACTCCAAAAAAGGCTGACGGCTGACTTGAGTTTTTCATTTAGGAATTACATAGCTGATTCCTTGGCGACCTTAAATTAATATATATCAGTCTTTTAAAGTGATTCCCTTGTTACAACTGTCACTTCTGCTCTCTAAGCTTGACTCACAATCTCTAGGACTCTGTGTATACTGGTGAGAAAGTTTTTCAAAGACTTTGAAAGAGATGTTCTGTGCACACAGATCTTATTATTGTTTGTCCTTCATTTTTCGAAGAGGACAAGTGGCATCACAGGGTGATATCTTGACTTACTCCTGAACTTAAATTAAATGAGGCAGAACTGCACAGTTATCAGCCTCACTCTCTTTTCCAAAGCCATGAAAATCCAGTGGCAAGACAACAGTCAGAACAAGTGGTAAAGGTCCAGAATGCAGTGGATGATCTTGGCTTCCTCAATGTCTGACCAAGTTCTAAGCACTCCACAGCACCAATTTCAGCCATCTTCCTGGCCAAATTGTTCTCATCTGCACATACCAAAGCAGGGGGAGAGGAAAGGGGATACTTCTCCTTGATGGATTTGAGGCCAGTCAATTACCCTCAACCAGATTTAGCTGTTTGCTAAGATGCTTTTACTGGGGTATTGCCACTTCACATGCTTAATCTTCTTGGAGCCACAAGTAAGAGTTGTGTGAAAGATGGACACCAAAAGTACATGAGCAACCCTAAAAAAGGCTTTACAAGTCCTTGCATCATGTTAGTCCTCCCTGAACACCTAGTAAATACCCCCTTCCAGAAGCCTCTTAGGTCTCTAAGATGGATGGATACCAACTATTAATCAAGGAGAAAACACAGTGAGTTATAACATTAGAAAACACTTCCAAGTTCCTAAGAATTAAACCTGACAGAACATACCAGAGCTACCTTCTGGGAACTTAGCCAAATGATACCAATAGGGTTTGGGAGAGTAAGTCAAACGCTTAAATTATACTAAATGTACAGAGTGAGCTGAATTGTATTTCCTACCCCTAGATTTATCCCATCCTCCTCACTAGCATAGGAGTCTGGGGAAGGTAAGAGGAGGACTATTTTCCATTGATTTATAAAGGAAGAAATTGATTTTTATTAGTTTATGAAGGATTCTGAAAAATTTTATTCAATTAGTTTTCCTATTCCTTATGTTATGGTAATACAATTCTATTAAATGTTTTATTATTGTATTTCTGGTGATTTGCCCATTCTATGAGTAGCATCTGAACTGAATAAGGACTTGAGCCAAAACTATGTTCTCCTTCCCCCACAATGAAACAGTATAATGCAGTATGGGGACTCCCAGGGTGGAGTGGAACATTGCCTGTTACCTGTATCCATTTATACCACTTTAGAGAATTCTACTATCTGCTGTCAGAAGTAGCATTTCCTTTTACGTTACCTAAATTATCTCCTTCAGCTTTCAAGGGTTGAACTCTATTTCTAACACTCAAGTTTCATGAACAAGTCAAACATTTATTAAGTACCTACTTAGTGCCAGACACTGCATTCAGCAATGGGCAAACCTATTCATACTGTAAACACCTTCTCTGTTCATGATTTTATAGACTTCCATCCTTTCCTTTCTCAACCTTTGTCTTTTCAATCTGAAAATCTTTTGAATTTATACTTACACAGAACTTAACTTTTCACAACACTTTTAGATGTCTCTAACTAGACATCCAAATCCATCATAACCATTTTGATGACCAGAACCATACTCAATATTAGAGGAATATTCTAGGTCAATGGTTTTGTACCCATGTAGAAATATAGTCCACATTGTTTACAGTGCTCTTTTAGAGGGCCTCAGCATCCTTTTGACCTTCATTACTTCAGCAATCAATAGGTAAGTGATATTTTTTAGGAGTCTCCTATGATTTTCAGTCCCTTTCTTGATTCTAACTTTGTATCCCAATTCATCATAAATTAGTTTTTTTAATTACTTTTCCAATTGTATTTTTGTTCACACTAAAACTTATCTACTATTTTTCTGCCAAACCTATATACTTTAAATCCTCTCTAGATCTTACCAAAGTTTATCCCTATAGCTTTGCTAATTCTCTACTTGGAGGAGTTTCATTTCATCTGCAAACTTAGTGATTTTATTATCCTTTCCCTTTTCCAGTTCATTCATTAAAATGTTAAATAAAAGTTGTTCTTACACTGCTTCCAGTCGGACTCCAATTTTATACCTTTCCATTCATACAATTGGCCTAGTAATCCATATCCATTGTTTCCTATTTCTAAGTTAAAAATTTATTCATGATTTTGTTAAATAGCCCTCCCTTTGTAAGTATCCTTGGATTTATTTTTAATATTCCTTGGTATAAGAACTTTAACAAAAATTTTTGAAAGTCTAAGCAGTTTATGTTCTTTTCTTCCCTTTTGTCCATGTCCCCTTAAAGTACTCTAATCAACTAAAATATTTCAGTAATTTGATGCTACAATGAATTTGCAATTTCATCGGTGTCTATGGTTCCTTTATGGTGCACAAAGCAACATATCCACTCCTTATCTTTTTTTTTTTTAATTTAGAATATTTTTCCATGGTTACATGATTCATGATTCTACCCCCTACTCATCCCTCCCCACTCCAAGAGCTGATAAGCAATTCTGCTGGGTTATTCATGTATCTGTGTTCAAAATCTATTTCAATGTTATTCATATTTGCAGTGGAGTGATCTTTTCACATCAGAACCCTAATCATATCCCTATCAAATTACATGATAAATCATATGTTTTTCTTCTGTGTTTCTGGTGCCACAGTTCTTTCTCTGAATGTGGGTAGCCTTCATTCTCATAAATTCTTCTGGATTATCCTGGATCATTGCATTGCTGCTAGAGAAAAACCTATTATAATCTATTGTGCCATAATGTATTTGTCTCTGTGTACAGTGTTCTCCTGGTTCTGTTCCTTTAGCTCTACATCAATTCCTGGAGGTCTTTCCAGCACACATGGAATTCCTCCAGTTCTTTATTCCTTTCAGTACAATAATATTCCATCATCATCAGATACCACAATTTGTTCAGTCATTCCCCAATCGATGGACACGTAAATATTTTGCCATCACAAAGAGAGTGGCTATAAATATTTTTGTTCACATATTTTTTCCTTATTATCTCTTTGGACTCCTTATCTTTTGCAATTATTGTCCATCACAATCCTCTAAAGGGTATCCCCTGAAAGGCTTCATGCTTTCTTTGAAATTCCTTGGCAATTCATGTTCACCAGGGGAAGTCTTGAGTCAACCACAAGTTATCCTTTACTGTCATCATATGACTGGCCCACCTCTGTTCCAATTACTCATCTTAAAGATGACATTGTTTATAGCATTCCTCCTGTTCAATGCTTTGTTGGTAATATCCTGAAATCTACTCAAGGCATCATGAGCATCTTCACTGCATTAGGGTAATCCTGAATGTTAAATCTTTAGCAACCATATATTATTATTCAGAACAATGATAGTATCACTGGAATAATATAAGTACTGAAAAAGTTAAACTTTTGTTTCAAGAGAAAACTTTGGGTCAGTCTCCCAAAAGCAATCTGAATTATTCTCTTTGTCCCATTCACTTTTATACCTGATTAATTGTGCATACATTATATCTATCCCAGATGTATGCACTATAGGCAGTCCAAAATGCTAAGGATAATCTGGGTTTTGATACTATCTCGCCAATTAGTCAGACTTCAGATTGGACATCCCAAATTCTAACCTAGATAGTTTCCCTTAAAAAAAACCCTAAACAAAACAATCAAATTAAATTTATAGTGTACATAACTCAACAGCATATATGGCATGTATAAAAACTGAACTCATTTTCTTTCCTCAAAACCTATTCGTTTCCAGAAATTCACTACTTCTGGTGAGGTCAGCAGCATTCTTTTAGTCATCTGAATTTGCAAAGGAATTAATTATCCTTGACTCCTCATTCTCCCTAATCTTTTTCATTTCTACCTCAACAATATCTCTATCTATTTATCTCTTTCTCCTCTATTATCTATAACCTCAGTAACCCTGCTTTCATTCTTTATCATTTCTTCTCTAGACTTTGTCAATAGCCTCCTAACTGAGCCCCATTCCTCAAGTCTCCACCTCTCTAATCCCTCTTCCACACAGTTGCTTAAATATTTTTTTCTAAAGTACAGTCTGGCCAAGTCACTCCCTCACTCCCTCCTCAACAAACTCCTATGACTCTCTAATGGTTCAAGGGTCAAACATAAATTATTCTGTTTAGATTTTAAAGGCCTTCACCACCTGCCCCAATATACCTTTCCAATTATTTTTGCATTAGTCCCCTTCATCCAAGTTAGAGTTCAACCTTCTTTCTCTTCCTCTTATACTCTCATTAACGCACCTTTTGTCCCCCCCCCCCATGCTTTGAATGAACTTCCATCTCACCTTTTCTTCTTACAATTCTTTGATTCCTTCAAAACTTTCCTTTAGGGGTAACTTCTACATGAGGTCTTAATGGTCCTCTCAACAGCTAACATTCCCTCCTGAAAAAAAAGTCACTCTGTATAACATATGTGTGTGTATCTTTATATGTAATATATATTTGTATAAGTTGTCTTCCCTGAAAGGAAGTTTCTTGAGAGACTGTTTCAGTTTTGTCTTTGTATCACCAGAATCTAACAAAGAACCTGATACATACCAGGAGATTAATAAACACTTGTTGATTAACTGGGGGTTTTTCCAAGATCTTTAGTGAAAGGAGTCTGGAATTCTCTAGTCGACAATGATCCCCTACCGAATATCCAGGGTGCCATAGCTTCAACATTTGTCCAATTTCAAAAACCATTCCTTTTTAGAGAGTAAACTCTGAGTTGGAAAGCGAGGCTATCTCATTTAGGAGATCACCGAGCCTAGTACTGCCACATATTTTCATATTTCTTGGCTATTATTTGCTACTAATGATTTTGATAATTGCAGTGATTCTATCACTAGTTATTTTAAAATCCTTACTTCACTCTATTAATACCATTTTGAATGAATGTGAAACTGTTTTGAAAAGCCCAACATGAGATGCAAATGAAGGGCATTATTATAATAACTGCTGTCCTTTGAGGACTGAGTTTGAACAGGCTCCTCTCCAAAAAGAAGCAGATTCCAGAGAGAAAAATAGTGCAGCTAACTTAAGTGGGGCTCCTTTATCTGGACAAAGAAGAAATCAATACCTAGGTATTACTTGAACACAATTTATAAAGCTACAATGTCTGGTCATTTTTTCCTCCCTTTCATAAATAATACAGAGCTCTTGCTAACTATATATTTGAAAATCTGGATAAAAAATAAAATAACTCAGAGGCGACTTTAAAAAAGAAGGGGAAAAGGTAGGGAGGATGAAAAGCAGGAGTGGAATTCAATATAAAACTATCTCCTACCTGTATCTCCTCTCTCCTCCTAGTCAAGAAACTTACCTAAATACAGCAGTTCAGAGATTAAAGGGCAAAGACTAGAATTATCCAAATGGAACAATAAGTAAAACTGAAAGTAAGGGGTTGGAGTACAAAAAGGAACCACAGTAGAGGATACCTGATGCCATTAAGAGTAAGTTTTGATCCCTTCCAGCACACCAACACTAGTAGCATCATAGCCATGGACTCTCCATAGCCATGGCAAACAGAACAATGCATAAAAAAGGAAAACTCAACATCGACCTAATTACTATTAGGGATATCAATGAATAGCTGCATCCTACTTAAAAGGAGAGAGTTCCAGCCAATATACGAAACTTATAAGTCCATATGATGTCTCCTTAATATTAATTTAATTTAAACTTTTTATTTTGTCTATTTAATGGAAAATATTGGTGAATGATAACAGTTAAATTAATATATATAATGCCAAAATGTTTTGGAATCTGATTAGTAGAAAATAATATGCCAAGTATTGAGAATCCCATCCTCAATAAACACAAGGTACAATTAAAAAAAAAGATGTTTTAAGCTTTAACTAATTTACTATAAATTAAAATAATTTTAAACCATTAATTTTCCAAAGCATTACCTAAATACAGGTGCACACTGAATTAGGAAAAATCCAATTTATAAAGGTACCCCACATATGGACAACTATCTGCATACTGCCATCATTTTTACAGATATGTATATACACACACTCAAACAAAGAACAAATAAACTACTACAAATAAGCTTCACTATCATGGGTACTATCCAATATCTCTTCCATATCTACCTGCTCTCTTGTCTTTCTTTCCTTTTCCTTTGTCTTCTACCCATATGCCTCAGGTAATCTTTTCACAATAGAAGATTATTTTCTTTCATACACCCCCCCACCCATCCCCATTTCCTTTTCTTCTTGCCCTGGGGAAAATCTTTCATTTTCTTTCCCAGTTCCTTTCTTTCTGTCCCTTTCTTTATTCTATTTGAAAGCCAAAAAAAATTACATAAATCTTGGCTGATATGCTTGCATGTACTAGTAACATAGTAACTTCTGTGCTAGAAAACTTTCAAGTATGGGTCCTGCAAGGATCTAGTCTGTCTTCAAAAGACCAACCTGTCTAGTATGGAAAGGCACATCACTACTAGGTTGAGTACTTAATCATAAATTGTTTTATCTTTAGCAACCTGTGAAACAAAGAAAATATAAAAGGGCAGTCTGAATGGATTCCCTCCACTTCTTCAGTGATTGAAGCAGTCTGTTGAGAAAAGGAACAGGAAGTGCTAAAAATTAAATAGACTTTAGACTATCTATAAATGTTCATTTGACTATTGGCTCTCTAAATTTGAGATTTTCATCCAATGGCTAATGAATAGAAATGTTGCTGTAAGATCTGAATCAAATCAAGCTCAATATTTTTGCTATAAAGAAACCAGAAGGAAAGAGGGAAATTGAAACTAAATGGAAGAAAGACTCAAAAATACTTAAGAGAAACAGAGAAAGAAGCTTTCAGAGCAGGTTTTCTCATATGACTGAAAGTGACAAAAACTTTATTTCTTGGGGTGTGTACTTCAGTGCTAGTGACAAATATTTCCAAAAAGGCCACCATGGAAATATTCACAGTTTATACAATAGGATCAGTTTCTAAGGATTTATAGACAAAGTCTACCTAGATCCGAAATTGACATAAACTTAATATTCAGTGACTACAGTCCAAAGACTGAGAGTGGGAAGAAATACATGGGCAAGAAGGGGTTAAGAAGAAAGTATGAGAAGAGACCAGAGACTTGTAAATTACACAGAAGTCTCATGTCTTCTTTCTTGAACACTTTCTTGGAAAAAAAAAAAAGAGTTGGTAGGTGCTAAATTTGGAGAGCAAGAAAAAAATTGAAAAGAAAACAAAATAAAGTCTATTCTGTTATGATGAAGGACTTGTAATTGATGTGAATCAACAATCTGTGTACAGTCAGACTGTTTTATTGCCCAGTGAAAGCTGTGATCAGATTTAGTAAAAATAAAGAAGAATAAATAATAATGAGAATTATACAAATGATAAAATTAAAACAATTCTGTCTTGAACAATGTTAATAAGGTATTGACAAAAACAGACTAGCAAGAGAAACTTAAATATTTTGTTCAATTTCATTATTTTTCTATATGTTTAATTATTGCTATTTTAGTACCATTGTTTTCTATTTTTCATTACAAGTGAAAAATAGTGATATTAAAAAGATTTTTGAGCTACCCTAGAAAACTTAGAATGGCTTATTATATTGTCTCTCTCTCTCTCTTTTTTTTAAATAAACCCTTACCTTCCGTCTTGGAGTCAATACTTTATATTGGCTCCAAGGCAAAAGAGTGGTATGGGCTAGGCAATGGGGGTCAAGTGACTTGCCCAGGGTCACACAGCTGGAAAGTGCCTGAGGTCAGATTTGAACCTAGGACCTCCCATCTCTAGGCCTGACTCTCAATCCACTGTGCTACCCAGCTGCCCCCTATATTGTCTCTTTGGGAAAATGTAATCCAAGTCCATAAAACTAATTTACAAATGGATGTTGGTAATACAACCTACTTAAATTAAAAGCTATTTTACATGATATAAGATAAGGTAATTTACATAAAACACATTTTAAACTTTAAGTTCTTTGTAAATATAAGTTACTAATATCAACTTATTGTTAACGCTACTTTGCTTTTTAAAATGGTGCTGGCACTGCTCCTATAGACTAGAAATATGCCTATTCTGCATCTGGGCCTGGATTTAAGGAGTGAAAATAGCTGGAGTATAACTGAAATGAAAGATTCTAAACTTTAAAAAATAATAATAATTTAAAAGATAAAGTAATTTGCTTGAAATAAAAAAATTACATTTGGTTGATGTCAATTGTTGTAACAAAGTTTCCATAGTTTTTCCATAGATAGTTTCCATATATTTGAGGTTAACTGCCAAATGGAATCTTTTAAGTAAACCAACTATATTATCAAACTTCCACTTCTCTCTTTTACAAAATAGTTCTGAATTCATTTCCAAAATCTGACACTGTGACCACCAATTCCCTTTAAAATGATATTCACTCATAGCAATGTGATAAATTATAACGCCTTAAGAAGAAACCTCTTTTTAAACAATGGATATTTTCTTATTCACTAAGTTGCAAAATTCTTAAATGAAGTGTATACTAGCTTAACTTTCTATGGGAACATTAGACATATGTAGCAATTCTGCTAAGAATGCATGTTTGAGTACAAAGAGCATTTGCTGCTTTTCAGAGAGGCTGGGAACCATATTGGGGGGGGGGCCAGAAATAATTAAATTGGCTCTTACTTTAGGATAATTTTTGGTCCTTTGATAACAAAGTAAGATATTATTAAGAAGTAATAAAATGCTGAATTCTTTTTAACACATAGATTTCAAGAACAAGGCTGAAGTATAAGGAGACAACACTCCTGAAAACATTTGCTCTCAGTAGCATCACCTTTTTCTATTAAAAAAAAAAGGCTTAATGTTGTATTATACCAAAGCAACCTTTCTGACCAATTCACTCTGTGTGAGATGACTCAGGGGCATGAGCCCTCTTCTTAAACAGAGGCTTGGCACCGAATCCTTCACTACCCTTGACAACAATTAGCACTAATTGGTATCCTGGCTAGCAGACTCACAGAAAGGTCAATGGTAGAATTAACAGGAAGAACAAATTACCCTCTTACTTTGCAAGGGAAACTCATTGATGAAATAGCAGATCTGTGAGATTGCTGGTGATATTATCTGTAGCAAAGATTCCATTTTCCAGGATTTTCATGCAAACAGCAAAAAATTGTTTGACTCAAAAAACTATAGTGGCTCCCTATTACTTCTATGATCAAATACAGATTCATCTTTTTCCATTTAAAGTGGAATGAGTAGAGGAATACAATTTAGATGCTATTACTAAGCAACCATAAGTTCCTAAAATCCATCTCTTATTGAGCCCCTATTCTTCTCATCTCTTCCTTTAACTTTTGATTCTTTCACGTCCCTTGCAAAATTACAAATCTTATCAAAGAGCAAATATTGTCAGCGTTCTTTCTTACTAACTCTTCTAGGATATCTATTTATGTGAAATCCTTATAATCAAACTCAGAGAGCATGTAGCCAAGGATGTGGTCAGTCAATCAATATTTATTAAGCATCTACTATGTATCAGGCATAGTGTTAAGCAATGGAGATACAAAGGAACATAAGACAGTCTTTGATTACTGTCTAATAGGGGAGAGAACTCACAACTATGTATAATTGATTTCTATCATTTAGTCTTTGCTTCTTCTCTTATAAATTATTAATCGTAACTGGTATGGTGGGAAAGGGAAAGGAAAAACAATAAAATAAATGAAATATATTTGTGAACAACTTTCATCATTATAGGGAATTATTATTATACTCCTAAATTATATAATTAATCATGAGACAGGATATAATAGTGAATAGAGAGCTGACCTTAGAGTCAAGGAAATTTGCATTCAAATCCTGCCTCTGGTGTATACTATCTCAAAGACCCTGGGCAAGTCACCTAGCTTCTGATTGCCCCAAGCAACTCTCGAGAAAGTACAAACTAGATAAAACTTAGAAATCTGAATTGATAAAAGGGTTTTTTCCCCAGGAACTCCCTACACAATTGAAATCATGAGTCCAGTCTAAAATATATATATATATATATATGTACACACATATATAGATAGATAGATAATGAGCTTATATAATGATATGAAATTATTTTTGATGCTGATCTATCATTTCTTTGCTATAAGGAACTAATTCCTCATGAAAAAATATTGTCTATCATCACAAATGAGTAAGTACTATACAATTGCAATTCTTAGAAAATTGCCCGGAGAATTAAAAGGTTGAGTTATCCAGGTACAAAACCAGTTATGTATCAGAACTAGGACTGGAATGCAGGTCATCCTGCCTCAAAAGACTGGTCTCTCTATACACTATATCATATTGCCATATAATATAACAAATTATATTATGTTGCTAATTGTATTATTATTCATATTGTAGTATAATACAAAAATAATAGAATTTACCAATAAATTGCATTACTAAATAAGGTTGTATTTTCAAACTGAATATCATCTTTTAGTCTCCTAAAATTGGAGATTTGAATAAAATGAAGAATTATCAGAGAACAATGAATAACTGCCCATTTCTCTGCTGTGCATCACCACCCAATGGGCTTGGTTCCACTCACAAGAAAATGAGAGGTAAAGAAATGATGACAGCCTGCCACTCCATAGACCTAGATCCTCCTTTTCATTCTGCTCAAGATCAAGAACAATTCAGGGGACTGAGAGCAAGGACAAGAAGAAGGAGTGGGTAGATTATAGCAAGATCATCATAAACAACATTATTAAGAGCTAAATCAATGCACTTCTGGAACAATGTAGAATTTGGACATGAACTTTGTGAGACTAATGATTTGCAGAAATGGTGCTAGGCCTGAGCCAATCTTCCCAAAGACCAGGGTGCATTATGTGAGAGTGTGCCCCTGAAGTGTTGAGGAAAAGCATTTATATTTTGATACTAGCTTCATCTTCAAAATAAATATCCCTTTGTAAAAGCTATTTGATGTTAATTGATTAAGTGATATTAGCTTCCTACTGTAAGAGGGAAATGGGGTTAATTTTCAAGGGGTGGACTTGATTATTTAAGACTGTTGTCTCCAGGAATTTAATTAATTCCAAAGAGATTTTATTTACAATTTATTTACAAAATGTAGAAAGAGTGAAGCAAGAAATCAGAGAGAGAAAAAGGTAAGATATCTAGCCTGAGCATTAAGTAATTTACTTCCAGCCCCTCTGGGCAGGGAGAATTAGTTTCAGCTTTCCCAGGACCCAGGAAGTGTCTCTCAAGAGTAGGTCTCTCCAGAGGATAGTTTTTTTTTGTTTGTTTTTCAGAAAAATCCAGCAGTTAAGAGGCAGCTATTCACTCACCACATGTCAGTCTAACAGCAGATTCTTTATCAGCCTCACAAAGAAAATAGGGTCTCAGGTCGTCAGGAGATCCTTCTGCCCCTCTTCACCAGCCTCAACTCAAAAGCATGAAGAATTCCTCCAGTGTCCACTTCCAAAAAATTAAGAACTCCCTCTCACAGGAAGTAACAGCTCCTTTTGTGTCACTTCCTGTGTCTTCCCCTAATTTTACCTCTATCAATCACAGTTGATGCTTTGTTTTAGGACTGCCCAGAAGGCAGTCAGTCGATTCTGATTCATCATCCACTATCACACACATGGGTCACAGACCTTACCCACTCAACGTGTGAAATGGGGTATTGTGCATTTCAGCAATTAAATTAAAAAATGGGTAGATCTCCTTACTTAACTTTTAAGTACCATGTTCTAAAAATAGACAGGGGTTACAATTTAATCTTCACAATCAGGGGAGAGTTAAGTATTTTCATAGTATAACAAATATTTGCTTTTTATATTACTTCTATATCTGTGATATTTATGAAAGCAAATACTATACTACAGGTAAGGATGAAATGGTGTCTCAATAATAAAATCTGACTTTTGTTCATTATTGCATTTCTGATGTTTTCCATATTTATTTGCTTTTAACCCAAATGGAAGCTTTCTTATCAGAATTAATGTTCTTATTTTTTTAATTGTCTTCAAGACCTATCTAGAAACACTGAACAAGCAGAAAAAAGTAGACCACATCTCACTTCTAAATGCATTTTATACATGTCAGACAGTTACAAGTGATAGGAACTAGTTTCAGGGCTGAGTCCCTGACCCCTCCATCAGCCTCATAATAATTTTCCTGCCTTTGCTTTTTACCTGGGGAAAACACACATGTACATTATTTATACCTTTTGCCTTTGGCACCTTGAGTGCACACATTTCAAAAATGTGGACAAAAGATGGGTACAGTTGCCCTGATGGGCACTTCCACATTGCAAAAACATCCCTAAAATTACTTTTTTTCTAGTTTCCCCTTAGGCATTTTAGTGCTGCTCAAAACCCACAAAGCAGGTAAATTCAAAAACTTCAAACCAAGTGTACCTAGCTGAGTTTTATTCAACTCTGAAGAAAAAAGCACTTAAAAGTTATAAGCATCTTAAGCACCATTTAAGCACAATAAACTATTTGAAGGTTTTGTAACTATTATCAGTTCCAGACTACACAATTATTAAGACTTCCTAACTATTGCAGAACCAAGAATTTTGTTATATTCTTTTTCCCCCTCCTTTGTTCCACAAATAACAGGAAATTAAGAATAAGATTCCTGATAAGATGATGTCTATATTGTAATCTTAAACATACAAAAGTCAGGAAATTTCAAGATTCTTATAATCTTATTGATTTCTCTATTGGTTTAAATGCCTTTTTATGCCTACTACAAAGTATGGGTAGGTTCACATTGCAAAGATTCGCTTCTTTTGACTTTAATGTTCTTCCACATGTTCTGTATTTAAATGCAAATAGTGGAAGCACTTGATTTCTCATATTTTATATATTGACTAGGTAGACAGGATAAATAAATTAAATTTTCATAATCATTTTTCCTTTAAAATGTAGCTTTTCTCTTCAATAAAGATACCTCACATATTTATTGTGTGATACAGTGGAAAGAGTTCAAAATTTGGATTCAAATGATCTGGAATCTACCATTTCCCATCTGTATGATTTTGGTAAGTCATTTAATTTCTTCTGGCCTCAGTTGCTCCTCTCTAAAATGAGATATTGATCTAGACAATCTTTAAAGTCCCTTCTGGCTTTAAATATTTAATCCTATGACATATGATGTATGTCCTCCATTAGACTGTAAACTTCTTGAGAACAGGAAAAAAAAGGCGTTTTGTAAACATGTTAAAATCATTGTACATTTCAAAATAAAAGCAACTGTCAAATCAGCAAGCTAGCATTGAAAGTTACAAGCTGAATTCATTATATAACTTAAAAAGAAAATCAACAAGTAATTATGGAGATTTGTGATTTCAGGTACAACTTTCCTTTTTCTGTTCAACTGAATATATGAAATTGATTTTATTTGTTGTTCCTTAAGTTCAAATTTTTAAAAAATATATTTCAATAATACCCTTCATAATTCTACCTCTTCAGCTCATAGCTCCTTTAAAATGTAGGTCACCTCGTCTTCTAGAACAGCGCTGACTATAAAGGACATGTTATTGGCAACATCATTTGCTTCTTAAATGCCACACAAAACACTTTAAGAGTCTAATTAACTTCCAATCCAACAAATTTCTTGTCATCTAATCATAGCTGCCAAGCCAGTGTTCATAGCTGATATTCTATTAAAATAACAAATTAACTTCTTAGTTTCTTTATTAGTTTTTTTTTTCCAGTGTATGTATATGTGCAAATAGTGAAATCCTGGAGAACCCTGCTGATAATGCAGCCCAAATGCTGAGAACCACTTCAGATGTGTAAAGTACAAATCCTATAGGCTTTATTTTGAAATTAATCATTATTAGAAGAAAGGAAAACAGAGAGAGAAATGCCAGCATAGCAAGACCACCTCTTAACAACAGTTACTCAATAGCATTCATTAAGCATCTTCTCTATGCTCTATGCTAGGTACCATGCTGGACACTGGAGATTCAAGGACAAAATGAAAACAGACTCTGCCATCACAGAGCTTATAGTATGCAGGATTGGAGGATGGGGTTCAACCTGCAACAGATAAGTAAGTCCAAGTATATATAAAAAATTACATATATATCCTGTTCTCCTTTCCCCTCCGGACTCAGAGATATGGGCTCAGTTGACCATTAAGCTTGTGAAAGAGGATGTCTATTTGTGTGTTTCATAGGTGTATAGATTTCAAACTGGAAGGGGCCATAGAAGTCATTATATATGTGACCAGTTTCATTCAAAATTTTATTAGTCATGATAAGGAATAAAACTAAGTGGATTCAAGAAATCAGCCCTAAAGGCCTCCTGATGCCACAGGCTTACATGTGCTTCTGATTTGAAACACAGCTTTCCATATACAGCACAGGCTGACCTTTTGGACAATCCATTTTTGGCATGGTAATGATGCAAAGGACAGTGAAAGTGACCTTCCAAAAAGAAAACTCAAAGACATATTTATAGCTACCACTTGAGCTGGAGGAGACTGATTACTGAAATTAAACTTAAAGGCTGCTAGGAAAAAGTTTGTATATCACCTTCAAGATTCAGAGTAAGAGCCTCAGGCCCAAGAAATGTGCTGAATGCTACATTCTAAAATCCTGTCCTTATTACTAAATGATAAAAATCACATTCATGAGCATCTTTTTGACATTGGTTCTCCCAGAAGCAATACATGTCTTACTGATTAAATAAGTAGTTAATATAAAGTACTATACAGGTTCAAGAGTTTTTTCAAGTATAGAATAAAGAGGGAATGGTTAGAAAATGACTGAAAATGAGTTATTGTGATCTAGCATTCAAAAAAGCTAACCAGGCCTTAAGCTGCTTTAATAGGAGACATGGAGAAACAGAACAAGAACTTGTCTGATCACTTCCAAGTTTCCTTTGCTTATTCATCATCCTTGGAATGCCTCTTAACTGTGGGAGTACCCAAAGGCTATATATCAGGGCTTCTACTTTTTTCTCTCTCTAGTATCCCCACTGGGCTACTTTGTCAACTTGTACTCACATTCACACTCACAAAGGAGTAACTGCTATTCTTCAGGTTCTAGGGTCTAATAAAATTAGGAATTGGGCTAGATCCTGAGCCCCTAATAGTATACTTCCTATTAACAATCACCCAGTAGACTTAATTAGCTCTTGGAAAAAGCATTTACAGAAGTGATATCATTTGGGGTTTCTTAAGTACAAATATCCCCCTCCCAAAATCTTGGGCACACTCTCCCACAGATATTGTTATTCATCCTTCTTTTTCAAAGAGAACAAATGCCATCATGTTGTTGGGGGTGAGGTAGAGTGTGTACAGCTGTGGCTAATCAATCCAATAGGAGTTCAGAAAACTCTACCCCAAGTTGGGCACAAGTAGTTCATTAGAACAGTTGGGATAGAAATGCCTCTGGATTTTTGCAGTTCATATTTCTGCATGCTCTTCAGGAAGAACTAAAACCTCTGATGTGGAAGAATAACCAGCCCTTTCAAGGGTTTGTCATCCACTTTTGGTGTCCACCCAATAGTCACCTGTACTTACGAGATGTGCAGCAGCCATGCATCCCACAAATACACACAACTTCCTTGGAAAGACTGAACTGGCATGAGTACAGTGGTAGTGAAATACATATAGGTTACAAGTATAGCAAATTCTCTCCCTCCCTCCTACTCAGACTCTCTTACCCTCTACCTCCAGATTTTACATGTGCAATCATGTAAAACATTTTAGTCATTTTTTGTAAGGGAAGGAAAGAAGGAAGGAAGGAAGGAAGGAAGGAAGGAAGGAAGGAAGGAAGGAAGGAAGGAAGGAAGGAAGGAAGGAAGGAAGGAAGGAAGGAAGGAAGGAAGGAAGGAAGGAAGGAAGGAAGGAAGGAAGGAAAATACAGAGAAATATAGTATATTTTGGTCTGTATTCAGAATCCATCAATTCTTTCTCTGAAGGCAGATGGCATTTTTCAGCATGAGTCTGTGGAGAAAAGCTAGGTTATTCAACGTTGTTTATACTATATTGCAGTTACAGTGTGCTTCTGGTTCTACTCATTTCACTTTCCATCAGTTCATATAAGTATTTTCAGGTTATTCTGAAATCATCCTCATCATTTTTTTTATAGCACAATAGTATTCCATTATAATCATCTACCACAACTTGTTCAGTCATTTCCCAATTGAATATTCCCTCAATTTCCAATTCTTTGTTCTCACAAAAAGAGCTGCTACAAATACCTTTGTACAAATAGATCCTTTTTCTTCTTTCTTTTTAATCCCTTTGGGATATAAACTAGTAATGGAATTGCTTAATCAAAGGATATGCACAGTTTTAAAGCCCTCAGGGTATAGTTCCAAATTCCTCTCCAGAATAGTTGAATCAGTTCACAACTTCAACAGTAAATTGGTGTCCCAATTTTCTCACATTCCCTCCAATACTTATCATTTTCTTTTTCTGTCATATTGGCCAATCTGATAGGTGTGAGATAGTAGCTCAGAGTGGTTTTAATTTGCATTTCTCTCATCAAGAGTGAAATAATACATTTTTAATTATATTTCTCAAACATAAGGATCAGAGGGATATTATTTCTTAAATGTAGGGGTTAATGGAACCTTGAGATGAGTGGAAATGATGCATTCTGATATACAACTCAATATTTTCACACTTTACATCCTATTTCAGTCATCTATCACATGTTCCATAAAAATCCATTTCAGGAACATTCCAGGAAATTTCACTTCATTATTTCAATTTTCCCTTCTGGATGATATCCTAAACAAACAACAACAAAAAAAAAAAATACTGGGCCTCAAGTCTTGGGTCACTTCTGCCTCTGACTGTTTGAAAACAAGATAACAAAAATGGCTCCTATATGTCCTTGGATTCATAGCTGTTGCTTTCATGTCTTCTTCCAATTAAAGGTGATCATTTTTCAAGAGAAAACCAGATATGTGGATTTTAAAATAACAATGTCATTAATGTTGATGAATAAGTTTAGATTTTAAAGACTACAGATTATTATTAAGATAGCAGGCTCCCAGAAAGGATCAGGAATAAATCCATCAATCGATAAATATTTATTAAGAACTTACTATATGCGAGGAATTGTGCTAAGCAAGAAATGCTGTGGCTTATGTTTTGAAAAGAAATTCAAAAGAAAAGCAGAAAAATGTCAAGCTGAAACTGTAAATCTGGCCTACTGTAAAGGGTGACATATAATGCAGTGGGATCATTAGAGAGGAGTTGCTCAATGATTCTAAGTAGAAAATAACAGGGAAATGAATTAAGAACAGTTAACTAAGGCTTCTGTCATCTACATCCAATCAATAGATTTTAGGCAATAAGGAAAGTCAGCTTAAAATTTGAATACCAGGAGAACAGGAATCCACAGGTTAAGGAGGCAGGGAACTTATGACTTAAAGCAAAGAAAAAGCATATTTTGTCAAATGAAACAAGTCTAATTGAAGTATTAGGGAAGTCATGACAAAAGTGCATTGAAGTGTACTTAAGCAAGGATGAACATAAAATAAAACTAATCTTAGGAAATATAAAACTCAGAATAAGAAGAGGCCTGTAAAAAATAAAATAAAATCCCAAGGAAAGCAATGGGAATTTCTTTAGCCCTTTGTCAATTAAATCCCTGATGAAATGAACAAAGGTAGGAAAGAGCCATTGCTTGGAGGAATGGCAAGATAATAAAGTAATAAAAAATGTAATTCTAATTTTGTTTCATCAAATAGGATGATATTCCAAATGGAAAAAGATAGAACAAATATTGTTAAAATCCAACTCAAAAACAAGATAGGTAGGGAGATCATTAATAAAAGAGGACCTGCTTCCTTCAAATTCAGGTTTTCAGATCCAAAGTACATCCTAATGTATTTGAAGAACATGAAGATGTGATCCAAAGACACTGTCAGTATATATCACCAAAATTGGTTGCAATGCTGAAATATTAAATATAGGAAAACATAGAACCATTTTTCCAAAAGGGGAAAAAGCTGGAATCCAGAAAGTAGATGCCAATTTCAAGGAAAACTCTCAAATGAATTATTATAGGTTGTGAACACATAGAGAAAGGATCAGTGACCACTAGAAGTGATTACCAAAGTGAGCTTTGATTCACTATTAATAGTCCATGTCAGTCAATCAAGTAACATTTATTAAGTGACTACTACATGCCAGGCACTCTATTAAGCAAGTCTACAAAACAATCTTATTTAATTTTTTGCAGGATTACTAGATTGCGTTACATCACCAGAAATGTAACTTTTAAAAATAGAGGAAATAATTCTACTCTCTTCATTTCTGGGAGCAAAATTTAAGAGACAGATATATACATTGTAACCCATCTAAATGAGGGCAATCAGGCCAGGGAAGAGTCTGAAAACTGTAATATAAGAAATGGTTTAAGGAATCAGAAATGTTTAGCTTATGTCACATAACAACAGAAATCATCATAGTAAATTATATTTGTGACTAGCGACCAATCGATGTAATACCCACACAAAGTGTGATATTTACATAGTTAGCCACTAACCATGATGGCACTTTTAGATATCTAATATTTTACTTAATTTTTTTTATGTTTGAATTAATTAAATAATTAATAATTAAGATTAAAGCTTAGTTAATATTAAAGCAAAAGGATGATAAATAGTATAATTATCATATAATATCTTTGTTACATAATGTAAATAATTTTATTTGAAAATTAAATTTTATTTAATTTATTCATTTATTAATAAATGTATTGATAAACTTTATTAATTCAATCATGTTAGTTTATTAAATTAATATGATTTATTAATAAATTAATCTGTTTGGCATTTTAACTTTTAATTTAAGATAACAAATGTTATCATATAATATAAATATTATAATTATTATAAACATCAAAATCTAAATGTAAACCTCCATCACTCTCCCACCAACCCGCCCACTGTAATGAAATGATTGTAATGAAAATTGGACATAACTTACAGGAACCTGACAAAGGAGGATGTAAGGAAATCCTGTGTGCTTAAGGTAGCTCCCAGCTCTGGCTCTGATGTTATAGTAAGCCATTCCAAAATATCACACCACAAAACACAGCTACTTTGCTCACTGTTTGACTGGTCATCCTCACCTACTCTTCTTTTCTATTGGAACAAGCATTTATACAAACGCTATCAATTTACAATCATCTTTTAAAGAACATTTAGGAAGCATTATCTTTTTAGCCAATTCTTTTTGGTAAGGATGATTATTCTTTAAGCAGAGAACAACAAAACTCATAAAACTGTCTCCCTGAGTTAAACAGACTAGGTCATCTCAGTATTCACTGACCCAGATGCTGCGTTGTCCAATGGTCCCAGTAACTCAACTCAAGCTGCTTGTTTATGCCACACAAACAGACTCAGGATATCAAAGCTGCAAAACCCTATCTGTTTTTTCTTCTCAAGCCAGAAGTGGCATCAGAGAGCAAAAAGAGAAGCTTCACCTCTCTGCCTCTAGGATATAGGTGAAGTTGGGCAATAGATATCACGGAATTCTTGGCCAATGAAGTCAATTCTCTTCCCACATAATCCCCATCACCACTACCACCACCCAATCAGGAATCACTTAAGTAAAGCCTTCTGACAGCTGAAAATTCCCACAGATGCAACAGGGATCTTCAGTTCTCTTATGCATGTTTCCTAAACACTTTAGTGGCTCAAATAAGAACAGGACTTTCAGCCTCTTCAAAGTCTACTTCAAAAGTTCACTTAAAAATCCCCAAATTTCCTGCCATCAAATCAGTAGTCTTTTTTTTTTACACTATGCCTCATCTTTATGTGGCCACATTTTTTAAAATTTCTTTAGTAACCAAAAAAAATGAGGAGCCCAACAGAGGCCTTCAGATATTAACTTAAGCTTTTCAAAATGAAATTGCCCAATGAGCACATGTTCCAAGGGTGCCGAAAAAGACTGGTTTGGACTCATGGGATGGAATTTGGGAATCAAAGCTACCCTCAGAGGTAACTTGGAAGAAAAGAAAAAGTTGGGTAGCAGCAGAGAGGTCACTTTTTTCCAGCCCAGGGACATATTTTCTCTGTGCAACCCTTACATCATCTGGTCTGGAGGTAGAGAAAGAAAGTAAGATGACTATGGTCATTACCCATTAATTGGCCAAACTACATTTTTAAACCCTTATTTTCTGTCTTAGAATCAATACTATGGATTAGTTCCAAGGCAGAAGAAAGGTAAGAGCTAGGCAATGGGGGGTTAAGTGACTTGCCCAGGGTCACACAGATGGAAAGTGTCTGAGGTCAGATTTGAACTTAGGACCTCCTGTCTCTAGGCCTGGATCCCAATCTCCTGAGCCACCAAGACGTCCCCTAAACTACATTTTTAAAAGAAAAAATCAAAATCAAAACCCCAATTTCCAGGAATGTTACTTCTTCATTTTTTGTTATTTTATGTTGTATCCTTACAATCCAAAACTTGGGAATGAACTAACATCAAGAAAACAATATTAAAGAAGTAACACCTGGCAAGGGCAGGCAAGACTATGAGAAGGCATGAGGGCCCCTTCTCCTGAGATCTGCATCTAGTTCTATCTTTTCTTCCTTACCCTGAGTTTTCCCTTTCCCTTGACACAGGTTCCTGCCCTGCTAAAGATCACTTTCTGAATAACAACTGCTCAGTACTTTGTGGAGAAAATAGAATCTGCGTTCACTGAGGCTGAACTTCAAGGATTTTAAGAAAATGCTGATGCTGTGGCTCATTGGGCAGACAACAGGCTTTATGGTCAACATGGTAATATTCTCATTCCTATTGATTAGAACAATTAATTTAACCTACAGCAGGGGGCAGGTGGTGGGTTTTCTATCCTCAGAAAATAACTAATTAATCTGTATTGACTGTGCTCTTGGAAAAATGGATCAAAGAATGTGACTGAAGTTGTTTGTCAATATATTGGGTGTCTTTCATGTGGAAAATTCTCTCATTAGTTATGAGAGAAAAACCAAAATTCAGAAATAATTTGATAAATTGTAAGTTGTGGACAGAAAAAAATACGAGATGAAAATTGTCATTGGATTGTTTTTCTTATGTTTGGGATTTTCTTGTTCTAAGATTTCATCAGCATGATGAACTCTAGGTGTGGAAACTCTCTTCCCTGGGACAAATCAACAAATCATCTGTAAACTACAGGCTTGCCTAAAGCACTGAGAAATTAATTGACTTGTCTGTGGTCACATTCCCAATATGTATCAGGAACTTACATCCAAGTCTTTCTGACTAAACAATTGACATTTTACTTCCTTTCTTTAAATTGAGGCTAAAAATTGCCTCCTTCCAAAAAAATACCATTCTTGCCAAGTAGTTTATTTATGTCCTTGATGGTGATGATGATAATGATGTTGATGAATCCCCGGATTTCACATTCCTTCCTACTTCACGGAGCTTAGATGGTAGTAAGTATTCTTGTTTGTTTCATAGAGGAATCCGACACTGATTAGTCACACATTCAGTTGAAAATAGAAACTATGCCCAACTCCTGGACCATTCTACCTGATGCCAAAGTAAGCCCAGGAAATAGTTTGCTAATTACTTCTCTCTGCCCTCACTTCCAGTCTAATTAGCAGCAGCTGCTCTGGCTGCTCCTTCCAACAGGGTGTCTGGGAAATAGCAAGCTCGGCATTTGCCTTGGTTGTTCAGGCAGGCTATCAAAAGATCATGAAACCGTAGACATAGAGCTGGAGCTAATGCAACCCCTTTGTTTTACAGATCAGAAAAGTGAGGCTCAGGGAATCCATTCATCAATTTATCCTCCATCACACAGTTAGTAGGCTTCTGGTATGGAATTTGAACTTGAGCCTTCTGACTGGAATCAATCATCTTCCCATTTGCCGTGCTGACCTAGCCACCAACCCCATCTCTATGTTTGTGGCAGAGAGAGCATTCAAAGGCCCCAGAAGTATGGAGGTTGTATCTTGAGTGTAAGGTGGATCATCATCACCACTGTTAAAAAATGATAATATTTTCTCTATAATGCAGATGTATATAGGAGCTATGTTGAGTTTTGCACTGAAATAAGTCAGATTGATAGACAGCAATTTACAGGGCAAAAAATCACTGGGTCTAGAAGCCAGAAGAACTGGTTATTTACTATTTGTGTGGACTTGACCAAGTCACTTAACCTTCATGGGCCTCAGTTTCTTCATCCATAAAATAAAGAAAGTGAACTGGATAACTTCTAAAGGTCTTTCTATCTCTTAATCTATGATCCTATGTGTACTCCATATCTGTCATTTAATCTCTTGCAACCAATATAAATTCTGGGGCTGGCCTTGTAGATACAAAAACATCAATCAAACAACCCTTACCCTCTAGGGGCTTACATTCTGTTGGGAAGCAACACTTCCAAAACCAAAACAAGGGTTTCAGGAAAACTGCCTCTACTTTTTTCTAGCTGAAAAATAAATGGATCTCTTAAGAGTACTTCCAACAATAGACCTACCCTATGATAATCCTATAGCACAATCCCCTGCTTGATAAATTCAAGTAATGGACGCCATATTATTTTTATAATCAAACATAAATTCCTCCATTTGGCATGTAAAGTCCTTCACAACATAGCTCTAACCTACCTTTCTTGCCTTATTAAACATTACTCTCCTTCACACACTCTAAGATCCAGCCAAACTGGCACCATATGTAGCATTTCATCTTTCATCTTCATGACTTTGCACAGGCCATCTCCAATGCCTAGAATTTACTCTCTTTTCAACATTACTTCTCACGGTTTCTTTCAAAGTTCAATTGGAGAACTCTCTCCTCTATAAATTTTTTCCTGTTCCTCCCCAGATACTATTTGCCTCCTGCCCAATTGTATTCTGTTATTTTGTAATAATTTGCATATATCTGTTTTGTAAATACTTATGAGTACATGTTGTCTCTATTCACATAATCAAAGCTCTTTGAGAGACCATTTCACTTTTGTCATTGCATGCCTTAGAGCCTAGGATAATAGCATAAAATAGGAGTTTAATAAATACTTGTTTATTAATTGATGGATCTCCCATACAAGGTGAAGTTACCTCCTCCAGGATGCAGAGGGAATAGTATGGCAGGGTCAGTGAAGACAAAGATGTAATTTCCATCATTAATATTAAGGAATAACAGGAAACATTGAATAATTAGAGTTTATATAGCACTTAAAGGTTTGCAAAGTACTTTATATATGATAACTCATTTGATCCCTACAACAACCCTGTGAAATATCCTATTATTGTTCCCATTTTTAAAATGAGGAAACTGAGGCACTGTGAAACCCAGAATCACATAGTATTTGAAGTAGGGTTTGAACTCTCATCTTCTTGATTCCAAGTTCTTCCCTCCTTTACTTCTTGACCCTCCTTCAAAATTTGAAGGAGAGAACAATAACCCATGGACCAAAATGATATAGGAAGAGAGACAGAGATGGAGAGGGGGACAGAGAAAAGGACAGAGTCAGAGACACAGAGAGAGAGACAGAGGCAGGGGATAGACAGAGAAAGGGAGGGAAGGAGAAGAAAGAGGGAGAGTAGAGATAGAGACAGAGAACTTCATTCTAGGATCACTGGTCTAGAAGTTCCCTTTTATCTTACCCCATAGTGTAGCCCACTCATTTATAGCAAATACTGATGGAGAATACAATAAAAAATGATATTTATTGGGAGACAAAACCCATTATGAAACTACAGACAGCAAATGAGCAAGATTTGAGGGTAAATGACACCCAAGGCAAAATGGGGTAGGGGATAGGGAAGGAAAGGCAATAAGGATAAATTAATATGGTCTCAGTGTGGCAGCAAATTCTGTCTAGGCAGGTTTAAACCAGTCACTGGGCCAAACAAGGTAGCAACTGTTTATGAACTGGGTATATACTCAGTTCGAGGTAGCAATGCCCTTCTCTTGCAGGTTATTAGCTCTGGCCTGCATGCACACTTCAGTAAGAATTTATGCTCTCTATAGACATAGGAGTCTATGGTCCCAAAAGAGATTATATTTGATACTATAATTAAATGAGAAATTTTTAAAGGGCTTAAAACAATGACTGGCCCATTGTAGATTTATATTCTCTTCCTTTCACTCCATTCTGATAGGCCTAGTAGTTAACCTGCACCCAGTTCTAGTTAAATCCAGCTGCTGGAAGTCTCCAGAAAATTTGTTGATGTGTCACAGTTATAATCTCACTCTCTTCATCCTCAAGGCTCTTATAGTCTATGTCCTGTGACAGTTAGAATAGCCTGAATGAGTTATCTTTTTTTTTTTAAACCCATACCTTCCACTTTAGAATCAATACTGTGTATCGGTTCCAAGGCAGAAGAGTGGTAAGGGCTAGGCAATGGGGGTTAAGTGACTTGCCCAGGTCACACAGCTAGGAAGTGTCAGAGGTCAAATTTGAACCCAGGACCTTCCATCTCTAGGTCTGGCTCTCAATCCATTGTGCTACCCAGCTGCTCCCAATTAATAATCTTTAGAGAACTCTCTTTACAGGATCCATGTTCCCTAACCCTATCTCTCCTCCTACAATATGGCAGCGACCACACAAACCTTTGTCTAAAAACTCTAAGCAAACCCAAGCCCTAGAAAACCTGGACCTTCAACTAGAGTGTATGTGCCATTGCTGGGCTATGCCACCACTTATATTGCCCCATGAAACTCTAGCCCTAATTGAATCACTGTCCATCTGTCTATAACCTCCTTTGCTATTTTTGGACAAGATTATCAATAAACTATTTTCTCCCATATTTGTATTGTCATATGCCACTTAATGGAACTCTACTTCAAATGTGCATATGGCACAATCCCTCCTATAAGTTGAAAAATCCTTTTTCTTTATTAACTCTCATTGATAAGGCCCTATGAATGCAAATATTTGGAAGAAGTAGATTGGCTAAGGGTTTGAAAGAAAAAGACAGGATTAAGCAACTGGCTTAGTGCATAGAGGGATGTATCATCATTCTGCTGCTTAGGAAGCCAATGACATGGATGTGGAGAACAGGGTGAGAAAAGGGAACAGCTTGTAGCCTGAATTGGCTACCGTAGGGAGTAGAGAAGTACAAAATTATTCTGGAAAGGTAAGCTGGAACCCAATATGTGAAGGTATATATTAGGCTAGGGAAGTTCTATTTTATCCTGAAGACAAGAGAAATGTGTCACAGGATCATAAATCTGGAGATAGAAAGGAGTCCCTATGGTTAGCTAGTCTATCTCTCCCTCATTTCATAGATGAGGATATTTAAGGTCTAGAGAAACTTACTACCCAAAGTTGTAAGCATCCGAGGTAGAGATTTGAACTCAAATTGGAACCCAGATTCAGTAACAACAGATTCAGTAACCAAACCAGTGTTCTTTGTAAAATACTGAAAGTTCATGAGCAAGAGACTGACATATTTTTACAGGTACATTAGGAAAACTTATTTGGCAGACATAAAGGATGAATACCCTAGAGAGTATACTGGAGAGACCAGTCAGAAAGTTCAGGCAGGAGGCTAGAGAGGTAATGATGGCTTAAATTAGGCAGGTTGCAGTAGAAGTGGAGAGGAAGAGAGGCATACATGAGAAATTTAGGTAGAATTGGCCGGATTTTGTAACTGACTAGGGAGGGGTGTGTGTGTGTGTGTGTGTGTGTGTGTGTGTGTGTGTGTGTGTGTGTGTGTGTGTGTGTGTGTGTGTGTGTGTGTGTGTGAGCCTCTGTGAATAAGAGAATGGTCACAGAATCACAGAATTTCAGAGCAGGAATGGACCTTAAAGGTGATAGATCCAGTCCATCTCTGCATTTCTTTATGTAGCTTCATCAAGATGCATTTCATCCTGTGCCTCTCCCTTGAGTTTATCTCAGCACCAAGGTCAATGTCACAGGTCCTTTGAAGTCTGGGTAAAAGTCTACTCAGTTGCCATAGATACTCCTGCTATCTTGAATCTCTCTGGCAATGCTTCTAACTTAACAAATTAGGACTTATACAAGATGGAGATGGAAAGCAAAATTATCTTCTGTTCTATTAAATTCAACCAATATTCATTAAATGCCAATTGGTGCAAGGCACTATGGTAAGCAGTAGGGATATAAAACAAAATAAAACAAAACAATGCCCGCCACCAAGTACTTAACATTCAACTATTATGGCTTCAACTAGAATATTTAGAAAACCTCATGTTGATGGTCAGAGAAGTGTCATAAACCACATGAAGGCAGTTATTTGAAATTCTTTTTTGTGTTTTTACATTCTCTTACTATAAAATATGAAGGCATCTTCTTTTGAGAAGCTGCAGAACTTCTTGTGCCTGTCCAATAAAAATGGAAAGACCAAATGGGGCTTAATAATTAGGGATACAGAGGGACAGGTGAGGTTTGATGGGATCTTGCTGTCACCTCAAAGGTCAGGAAGAGGGAATTTGGGTACTGTGATTAGGTTGGCAGAGGATTTCTCTTGTCTTCTCTATGCCTCATGGGCACTTAGGTTGGGCCCATTAGATTGAGCTGGGTTTTAGTCTCTTTACCTGGATTATAGTTCAAGGTCCATATAGTACTCTGTTTAAAAGACATATGGAACTCTATTTCTCATCAACAAGTCAAGTATGACAACTAAATTCAAGAAATATTTATTTATTTGACTCATGTCATTGGCTTCCTAAGCAGCAGAATGATGATACATCTCTTTCTGCACTAAGTTAGTTGCTTAATCCTGTCCTTTTTCCTTCAAACCCTTAGCCAATCTACTTCTTCCAAATATTTGCATTTATAGGGCCTTATCAATGAGAGTTAATAAAGAAATAGGAATTTTCAACTTATGGGGGGATTCTATTTATAGAAGGGAGTCTATTCTAGGCAGGAGGGAAGGTGTCATTTCCTCCTGCCTAGAATAGACTGCTTCACAGGCATCTCCACCTTTGAAAAATCCTTCCTTACTACAAGACCCAACTCAAGGGAGTCTTTCCAGATATTGCTAGCTAGAAAGGTTCCCTTTCTCACAGAATCTCTACAGCCTCTGTTCACTCCTATTCACTTGTTATATTTTAACTTATAATATTATTTGTTTCCATTCAAGGCCCTTAAAAGGCAGAGATTGTCAATTCTTTTATTTCTTCTTGATATATTTATATATGGTAGACTTAGCTTCATGCCTTGCATAAAACAGGAATTTGAGAAATCTTGGTTCAAACTTGAATTGAGTTCATCTCCATTGCCCCTTATAGCTATCTGTTTCCATTACATTTCCATTCTCTCTTTCCTAGCCCTAACTCGCAGTGCCTCTCTTCTGGACTTTTGCAATAACCTTCTCTCTCCAAAATTCTGCTATCTATCCTCCATACTGCTGCTAAACTAATCTACCTGATGCAAAAAATCTGACATTCACTCTACCCCCACTCAAAAACTTCAATTCTTACCCATTTTATGCAAATAAAATATAAATTCAATAGAGAAGTATTTAAGTTTAGGCTTAATGTATCCCCAACTACTTTTTCAATCTTCTTCTCATTCTACTTCCATTCATGCACTCTAGACTGGAAAGTTCCCCAATCTCCAAACAGCTCCCCAATTCTCCCACCTCTATGCAATTTATGCATGCTGTTTACTATACCAAAAATGCTTTCTACTCCATCAACACTCCCATTTCTGTCTGTTGCTGTTCTAGTCATCCTTCAAAAATTAGCTCAACTATGATATCTTCGATTAATCTTTCTCCATTACTTAATGTCATTATTCCTTGACATATTCCAAGCCAGAAATGATATTAAAGCTTCCTCAGAGGGGAGAGAAGCTTTAAGGTAGAAAGATAGAGACAGGATAGAAGTTTTAGATACCATGAGGGGGATGACAGAGACAAATTAGAGATATGAGGTGGCAGGAATGAGTCTTTATTAATTATCCATAAGCCACAGCCAAGCTTTGATCAAAGGACCACTCCAAAGGCTTATACCAGTCCAGAGATCCACATTTAATACCACACAGGTCAGAGAGATGAAAGAGAGATAGAGAAGGTTTAAAGATGGAGCTTGGCCAGAGGCCAAGCTCCTGCCAGGACAGCCATCAGCTAGCCTGAAAGAGAGAGAGAGAGAGAGGCGGAGCTTGCTGGGCTATATATAATCTTTGATATGCAAATATACACAGTACATAGGGATGATTCTCATTGGTTAATGACAAGGTATAGGTGTGGTTTCTCTTAACCAGGTGAGCACAAAGAAACCTGTGTTCCCACCTAACCTGGGGGAAGCTGGGGTCAAGGGTCAGAGGCTTCCCCAGCCACGTGCAATACTGAGCATGCTCAAGACTGAGCATGCTCTCTTCTAAGGCAATCCATACATACCAACAGTTTCCCTTGCCCATAGCTAGGGGTGGACTGCTACAGATATCTTCTCTTAAAACTAAAAACACTTAGATCATACTTGTCTTTCATCCTTATATTTTGTTTTGTATTAGTATTATTTGTATACCTCTTGTCTTTCCATAAGTTCTTTGATGGTGGGAATCATATCTTTAGCTCTTATCTCCCTTGATATCTAGTACAGTGACTTACATGTCATAAACATGTGTAACATTTAAAATTTAGGGGAGATGGGGAGACTGAGGCAGGTAGAAATTAGTTTCTCTCTGCAAGGAGTACTATATTTTTTAGAGGTTTATTAAAGGTTAAAGATTAAGAATATACAAGTAAGAAACATGTGCCAAGGCCAGAGGCCTAGACAAAATAACCTCACATCATGGAAGAG